>NW_006408602.1:5386633-5400750 GCF_000296735.1 Chrysochloris asiatica | reverse complement strand
GCCTCTTCTGAATCCAGCTTGAACCTCTGGAAGTTCTCTGTCAATGTATGATTGTAGCCGTTTCTGTATTACCTTGAGCAAAACTTTACTCGCTTGAGACATCAGAGATTGTCCGATGATTTCCGCATTCTGTTGGGTCACCTCTCTTTGGATGCATATGAGGTCATTGAAAATACCCTGGCTTTAAGTCAGGCGCCTCACACTGAATTTCTCAAACTGACATCTTTGCTCTTCAACATTTTTAAAGAGGTCTTGTTGTTAAGTGCCATTCACTTGGTTCCGATCCATAGCAACCCTGTATAGGGTTTCCAAGGAGCGGTTGGTGAGCTTGAACCACCAACCTTGCAGTTCAAATAACTTTTTAGTCTGATGCGTTAATCCACAGTGCCACACCAGGACTCCTAAAGAGGTCTTGTTGTTGTTAAGTGCCATTGAGTCGGATCCGACCCATAGCAACCCTATACAAGGTTTCCGAAGAGCTACTGGTGAGCTTGAACCGCCGACCTTGCAGTCTGGCACATTAACCCACAGTGCCACACCAGGACTCCTAAAGAGGTTTTAGAGGCTATAAATTAGACTAACAGACTGACATTGATTGGCCTTACAAAAATCAAGAATGTAAGATCCAGAGAAGTGAGTGAAATTTGAACAGTGAAAATACATTAGCAGTCTAAAAGTTTATGGCAGTATCATTATAACCATGGCAGTGATATAATTTCCAATTAAAAAATGTAACATAATCTTTGGGGATAAAAATCAAAAGTGTTTGCATCTGTGGAAGACTAAGTGGAAATGGTAAGTTGAAAATTCTAATTTGATGGAAATGTTCATATTGACAGAAGTATTGGTACAAAGATGTTTGTGAACTCACTTAACACTTAAAATCCATCAGTTTCCTGTAATTATACTGCAGCTTAAAAATAATGAAAACAGAAAAAAACATGTGCTTTCTTCAGTCTGTGCCTCTTCAGGCCTGTTTTTAGTCTCTTTGATGTAAGTCATTCAGATCATATAAGGCCTAGAACATAACCACAAGGATCTGGCTTGTTCTAAATGAAGTGGCAAGCTATTGGAAAAGCTTGTATTGGAAGGAAGTATGAAGGGAGAAAAAACAACTCAGAGATAAAAAAAAAAGACTCGTACTAGCTCATCAAGAATGAGTTTTGATTATTTCAGAGCAAATAAAATGAGAATCCCTGTTAGGCTAGAGGTGATCCAGAAATTGGCCAACCCTTGAAACATTTAAAAGCCAGCTTTGGACCAACTAAATACTTGAATGGATTAAGGTAGTCTTGATACTCTAAGGGACTAGCATAAATAAATCCTCTCTAGAGAAAGATAGCATTATCTAGCTAGAGTAGGTGTGGGCAACAGTAAATTTGAAGCTTGTAGGCCAAAAATCCGTTACACTACTCAATTCTGCTGTTTTATAGAATATGTAGTGGTTATGAATCAGGCTGCAAACCTTAAGGACAGCCCTTCGAAACTACCAACTGTTCAGCAGGAGAAAGATAAGGCTTTTTACTCCCGTAAAGATTTACAGCCTTGGAACCCCTGTACAGGGTTGCTATGGGTCGGAACCGACTCCATGGCACATCATAATCACAATAGCCACATATGTAAATGAATGAGTATGTATGTATTCCAATAAAACTTTACTCTTCTCAACTTAGGTTTGAATTATCACTAATATATATTTTTCAACCATTTAAATGACTTTAAAAATAGTTTGCTATTGTTGCGAATATATACAGCAAAACACACCTAATTCAACTATGTTCACATGTACAATTCTGTGACACTGATTTCATTCTAATTGTGCAACCATTCTCACCTTCCTTTACTTAGTAGTTCCTGAAAATTGACTCACTGCCTCCAGGTTCCCTATTTAATCATTTGAGTTGCTGTGGTCAATTTGATCCCATATGAATAGATCTTAAGAGTGCAATGTTAAGGCATGCTTTCTCTACTAGTTAATCTAAACTACTGTTTGGTTCTAAAAAATATCAGGGGATATTTTTTCGTTTACAGTTTAAGGATTATTTCAGAGCAATAGTTACAGGGATTCACTCAGCTTTCAAGGTTCCAGAAAACTTGAATACCACAAGAATTTGACATTCTCTTATGCATCCCCCCTGCCCTGGCTTTTTGACCAGAATTCTGTTGACAGAATCTTTGATGAAAATGTTCAGTTATGGTGGTAGCTGGGCACCATTTTGTTCTAATTTTATGGCAAAGGAGACAGTTGTTCAAGGAGGCACTTGATTACAAATTCCGTTTCTTCCTTCTGTATCTGACTCTTCCTGTTGCTCGGGTGAACACTGGATAACTGTTGTACCTTGGATGACTGCTATGACAAACATTCTTAACTTAAAAGTCAGGAAAGAAAAAAAGGTGGCAGACCAGATTTGGTCCATATTCTGTAGTTTACAGACTCCCGAGCCACCAATTATTGCTACAATTTTTCATACATGTTCAGATTCTATCAGATATTATCAGAAATAACAGTAATAATTTAAACACAATTGATAAAATTGAAAATGAAAAATACTAGAGGTACATGTATTAACACGGATGAATCTTTACTATGTTGAGAGAAAATGCCAATTGCAAGAAACATACATAAACATATAGCTTAAAACACACAAAAGATACTTTTATTATTTAGACATGTTAAGTGTTACTGAGTCAGTTCTAAGGCACCGTGACGCTTTACAGGGTTTCTGAGGAGCAGCTGGTGGGTTTGAACTGCTGATCTTGTTGTGGTTACTAGTCTAGTACTTATCCTACAGCACCATATGTATGTATACTATGGGCCCTGGTGAGGCGCTGTAAGATAAGCACTGGACTCCTGTGTTAGCTGCAAGGTTAGTAGTTCAAACCTACCAGCTGTTCTTGGAAACCCTATACTGGTCACTTTGAGTTGAAACCAACTAGATAGAACACAACAAATACATAAGAGTATAAATGAGAATAATATCAAATTTATTTGATATTTGATAAAACTATCAGAATGATAGTTTTCTTTGGCAGAAAGGGGAGGTAAAACGGTTCTAAAAATATTGCTAACATTTTGTTTTGATAGATAAAAATCTTATATATATAAAAGGTCACTCTGTGGTGGCTTGTTACTTTTGATACTAAAAGCTATGCCACCAGTATTAAAAACCAGTGGGGTTACCCATGGTGGAGAGGTTTCAGCAGAGCTTCCAGACTGTGGAAGGAGAGGTAGGCCACTTCTGAATGGTTAGCCACTGAAAACCTTATGAATAGTAGCAGAGCAATGTCAGATATTGTGTTAGAAGCCAAGCCCCTCAAGTTGGAAGGAACTCAAAATATGACTGGGGATGAGCTGCCTCCTCAGAGTTGACCTTAATGATGTGCATGGAGCAAAGCTTTTGGAACCTTTAAGTGCTGATGGAGTACAATTCAAAATAAGAAACAAATGCAAATATCCATTTATAATCATAATGTAGAGTATACAAAGTATGAATCTAGAAAAACTGTAAGCTGTCAAAATAGTTATGGAGTATATAAAGATCAATATCCTAGGCATTAGTGAGGTGAAATGGACTTGTATTGGCTATTTTGGACAACTGTACGGTTTACTATATCAGAAACAACAAATAGAACAGAAATGGCGATGCATTTATCCTTAAAAAGAGCACCTGAAGATCTTTCTTGAAGTATAGTGCTGTCTGTGAAAGGATAATGTCATACGTCTCCAAAGAAGATTCTGGTGTGGCACTGTTGGTTAATGTGTCAGATTCCAAAGTTGTGTGAACTACAAGGTTGGTGGTTCAAGCTCACCAGCTGCTCCTTTGGGAACCTTATACAGGGGTGCTATGGGTTGGAATCGACTTGACGGCACTTAACAACAACAAAGATCAGTTAATACAACTATTAATAAAACATACAACTACTACTGAAGTCAATGATGGTTAAATGATACCAAATGAAGAATCCTATTAACTTTCTCAGTGTGAAATTGATCAAACATGAAATCAATATACATTGATAATTACTGGTAATTGGAATGTGAAAGTTGAAACCAAAAAAGTAAGATCAGTAGTTAGAAAATAATGGCCTTGGTCATAGAAACAATGCTGAGATTGCTTGATAAAATTTTTGAAGAACATTGACATATTCATTGAAAATACCATTTTTCAAATAGTATAAATGGAGACTATATACATGGACCTCATAGGATGGCCTACACAGGAAATGAAAATGATTACAGCAGTGGGAAAAGATGATGGCAAAGCTCAACATCTATCATCAGCTACAACACGGCCAGGGGCCGACTGTGGAATACAATTGCTCATATGTAAGTTCAGGCTGAAGCTGTTCCATTGAAGAAGGATGAGACTGTTCCTGTAAGATTTACAGCTTTGGAATCCATAGTGAGCAGTTCTACTCCGTCCTATAAGGTCACCATGAGCTGGAATTGACTGGATGGCACTGGGTATGTATGTGATGGTTGCTGTTAACTGCCATGGAATCAGGTCTGACTCATAGCGATACTGTACAGGGTGCCACACTATTATTATCCCTATTTGGATACACATACACAAGTCTGTACAAATATAATACCTTTCGATTTCTGATACATTATTTTTTAAAGACAGCTCTGACTTCATTGCACTTATACCTTTTTTGAATAAGCAATGGAATAATGAATTGGAGTAATTTATTTTGTATACTAGGTCAAACTAACTGTAAATTATTCTGAATTAGAAATTTGACAGTATCATGTATCTGAAACAGCAATAAATTGTACAACATAATTCTTAATAAAATTGTACACCGTAATTCTTAGTAAAACAATAATGAAATGCAAACAGAAAGCTTGCATTACACCAATGTTCAATGTAGCACTTTTCACAAAAGCCAAAATGTGCAAACAACCTAAACATTAAACAGATGAATTGATAAACAAATGTGATATATACATAAAATGAAAAATTACTCAGCCATAAAGAGAAATGAAGTCCTGATGCATGTTGCAACAAAGATAAATCTAGACATTATGGTGTATGAAATTAATCAGGGACAAAAGAACAAACACTATAATGATATTACTTATAAAGCAGCTATATAGAAAATGAAGACTGTTACTAGTGGTGGGAGGGAGGGAAGTTTTTGTTTAGGGAGCATTGAGTTTCTATTAATAGTGGTAGAAAGAATTTGGAAAAGGCTAGTAACAATGGTTGCATATGAAAAAAGGTAATCAATGTTAATAGATTTTTACATGTGAAATTTGTTCAATCAGCAAATTTTCTGGTATTTTTACCACTCACATACACACACAAACCATTATTGTGTGGTATTATTTAAAGATTGAAATATAGCATATGATTTAATACATCAATTACCAAGTGATTATTTCAGTCATGAAAGAATATTACTTTTACTTTCATAATACAAAGGTAAAATTTTAGAAATGAGAAAAGTCAGATTAAATTCTTAAATACATATGCATTCTACATCTTTTTCATAATGTAATAGAAGATGTCCAAGAAAAGTTGCAACAGGATAGCCTCAAGAGTTCTGAATTACTCAAAATATCTCGGGTTTCTTTCATTCACATCGTCTTTCTTACCTTCCTTGTAATCTCTTTTAAGTCTCTTGGATTCTCTGATAATACACTCTTTTTCTATCGTGTATGAGGTGGCTTCCAAAAGTTTGAAAAAAATGGAATAAACATAATTAAATTTTCCATGAACCCCTCATATATGTCACAGGAATACTGGATAGAGGTAGGATCTGCAGCTAATCTTTGAGAAATATTATATTATTAAAGACAAATGAAAACTTGAATGCTTATTTCACCAGAGTAAAAACTACTATCATAGAAAAGGACAGCAATTTATTAATGGAAAAATGTAATTTTGTCATCACTACTTTTATGTGGTACAAGTTTCTCTAGAAGTAAGGACAAGAAGGGAAAAGGAAAAAGGAGAGAAATTTTAAACAATTGCAGACTATGTATATCCAAGCAAGGATGATGGTTTTTACCTTATAGTGTTGTTTTGAAGATTGGATGGTATATATCAAGTATTTAATACAGTGCTGCTACTATTATTATTA
Organism: Chrysochloris asiatica; assembly: GCF_000296735.1. NCBI lineage: Eukaryota > Metazoa > Chordata > Mammalia > Afrosoricida > Chrysochloridae > Chrysochloris > Chrysochloris asiatica. The sequence goes on along the minus strand of NW_006408602.1, from coordinate 5,394,660 downwards.
CTGTATGAATCACTACTACATGGTACCTGTTTACAAGTAGTTGATATGTGTGGCACTGTGGGCTATGTGTCAGACTACAAAGTCGTTTGAACTGCAAGGTTGGTGGTTCTAGCTTACAAACTGCTCCTTGGAAACCCTATACAGGATCGCTATGGGTGGGAATCGACTCAACAGCACTTAACAATAACAATAAATGTATATTAACATTAATGGATAAAAAAGGAAGGTGAAATTTCCAGCTAAACATCAAGAGCAGGAATGACAGATAGATTAAATGAAACTCTGAATACAGAACATAATCTGGCACATAAGTGCTCAATAAATGCTGTAATTATAAGCTTGGAAATAAAGAGGTAAACAGCAGAGAAATAATGAAAAGTTGAAAGTGATTGCCTCAGGGGAGCAGGATTGAGAGGTAAGGAGGATGGAGCAGAGGTCCATCCTCATGCTTTTCTTCATGATACCTTAAAGCAGCATTGTCCAATAGAATTATAAGGCAAGCTACTTAAGTGACATATTTTTACACTGAAAAAAGTAAAAATACAAAAACAAAACCCACAGTCAGGTGAAATTAATTTAATAATGTTTTATTTAATCCCATGTATCCAAAATATCATCACTTAAAACAAGTAATAGAAACAAATTATTAATGAGATACTTTACATTCTTTTGTTTTGTACTAAGTATTTGAAGTCCCATGTGCATTTTTACATCTATAGCACACCTTAATTCAGACTATCCACATTTCAAGTGCTCAATAGCCACAGGTAGCTTTGTGGCTTTCATACTGGAGAGTGCAGCCTTATGGTAATATTTGATTTTACAAAACAATACATATCATCCATGGCTGCCAAATCACAGAGACACGAGGCATTACGTGCCTCCTCATGAAAGACTACACCACTATTTATTACAGTAGTCTGACAAAAAGCCACCCCCAAAACCCTTAATCTGATCAAGTCTCTAGATTCAATTATAATTTACAGAAAATAGAAAAAGGTACACGTTAATACCTCAAGAATGCAATTAGCAAAATTTGATGATAGGAACCTCTTAATAGATAACCAAGTCAATTTCTTCCTAAATACATTGCAACAGGAATTAAAAAAAAAACAAAGGAAAAATCCATCTACTGAAAATATTTAAATAATATACCAATTAATTGCAACATGTGGCCCTCATTTAGACTCCCAACTGAAACTACTTAACAAAGTTTTATGGAATTGATAGAAAATCTGAAACTTTGAACACTGAATATTTGATATTAGGAAATCATTTTTACTAATTGTTTCAAGGTATAATAAAGTTTTTATTGTTTTTAAGAGCTATTGTGTTTTTAGGGCAACGTACTGAAATATTTATGGATGAAATGATGTCTAGGATCTACTTTAAGAGAATATGCAAGTAGAAAAAAAAAAGAATATGCAGATAGGATAAGTTGGTTGGGAGTTAGATGAAAAGACTGGCAATGTTGAATTAATTGACAATGAACTGATCATTATTGAAGCTGATACAGTACACGGAGACTCACTCAATTATTTTATCTACACTTGAATGTATTTAAATTTTCCACAATAAAAAGTTGGAAAGAAAACTACCAGGCACATGTATTAATTTTTTAAAACACAAAAAGTTTAAAAAAAATATAGGTAAACTGAAAGGAAAAATTAGCGTTGTCAATGATTGTGATATATGATCACTTTGTACTTCTAACTCATATCCAATCTTAATTCCTTCAGACCTGAGGAGAGCATTTCCCCCCTCCCTTTCTTATCCTGCTATAATCTCCCCCACTGCCATGAGTCAATTCAGATTCATAGCAACCCTATAGGACAAAGCAGACCTGCCCTATAGAGATTCCAACTATGTAATTTTAAAAGATGCAAACTGCCACGTCTTTGTCCTGCAGAACAGTTGGTCGGTTTGGTTTGAACTGCCAAGTTTTGGTTAGCAGCTGAATGTTTAAGCAATGCACCAGCAGGGCTCCTTGACAGACTATATTGAAGGCTTTAATTTAATACGTATCTAAAGGAAGGACTCTCAGAAAACAACCTAAGGCAGATCCAAAAGATAATCCAAGACACTAGTCAATATAGTTGGAGAACTTACTTTTATTCTTGGAGTTATATATTAGGAAGTCAACATCTAATAATCCATTTTCCACAACTGACTTATAAAAAATTTTAATCCTTGAAATTGTACATCAACATCCTATGACTCCAAATCTTAGTTATCCCTCTCCTTCAATTCTGAAGAAAAGTCCTACAGACAGCACCATTCCACTGACATAGATAGCAGTTAGCATGATTTCCAATACTCATATCAAAAGTAAGACTAGCCAGTATCAAACTGGCCTGAAACCTGATTGTGTTCCTGCCTCAGGATACCTGTAGTAAATTTGTAAATCCACACTAAAACACACAAAAAAACTAGGTGTATGTATGTCTCATAAATTTTTTTTCACAGTAAAGTTTTATCCAATTACATTTTAAACGACTGATTATATGTGAATCAAATAACTTCATGTAGGATCTTTTATTATTATTTTTTTAAGTTTGCCCAGCATTTCAGAATGGTTATAGACTATAACTTTTAAAATGTCAAAGTATGCTATCTATACATATTGCACTTTTCTGCTAGGCTGGGCTAGTATCTTCCCTGGCAAGATACCAAAACTACTGAATAAAATACCCTTTTAAATCAATAGGTACTTGATTAATTTCCCTGAAATTATCAACATCGTTACCAAAATCTTCCAGGATTTTGTAAGATTTGATTCCTAAAATATAGCTTTAAAAGTTTAACTAAGGAGGAACACAGCCCTCATATGTTTGACCTTGTTTTGGTCCATCAATGACCAAGAGAATTTCAAGAAAATTATACTTCATATGTTTCCTGACTTAACAAAAAGCTAAAAGTCCAAATAAAAAAAAATTATATTAATTATTCAAATTAAAAATTATACTAATCAAAATCTATAAATCTTGATATGTCTATGTATGTCTCTGTCTGTAGGTCCCTTAGAACCTTTCCAAAGTTTTATAATCAAGAGGTTTTAATTAATTATGTACTAGACTCAAACCAGGTAAGGAAAATAATTTTGCAAAAATAAAATCACTTCCCAGTGTGCTTGACAGAAACAAGCTATTCATTTTCATTTGTGTTCCACTGAAGACATTACTGAAATCTGTCCAATGGTCTATTTCCAAGTGGTCCATTATGGAATTCTTCGGAATGTTTTAAGATTGGCTGTAGCTAGAGTTCTGACTTCCATTTGGACCCTGCTCTCCTTCACTGTTAAAGTGGGGAAGAAAGAGATTTTGTACCAATTAAAAGATTCAATTTCAGCAGCCTGACAAACCTACTAAAGATACACAGTCAGTGACAATTCTATAAAACAAAAACATTCTTGACTGTAAGACACAAAGGTGGAAAAATTAAAATCCAGAAGAGTACCATTTGGTTTTATGTTTTTATTTTTATGCAGCTTTGTGCCTTCACACATAACAAGTATTCTTGAAGTTAGTGTTCATGTACACTCAAAAAATTTAAAGTAGGCCATGGGAATTCATTGCCATTACAGGTACCACTCAACATACAGATTAGTACTTCTTCTCAAGAAATTTCCTATAAAATTAAATTCTACACGTAAAATTCTATTCCTATTGACTAATTATAAAACTCAAAAAGTATTCTTCCAGAAAAATTACTGTCCAGAGGCACAATAAAATCACGTAAACACAGCAAACTTTACAAGTCAGAAATAAATATTCCAAGTAATTTCCTGGGAAATATTGAATATGTAAAATAAAAATAACTAAAATTGAGAATACCAATAACTGTGGCAATAGGATTATTGTCTTATCCTGTCCATCATCATCTTGCAGTTTCAGGCCCTGCCACTAGTGGAGAATCACTCAGGGAATTTCTGCAAAAAATGCATTCAAAGGTAGCTGTTTGAATGACTGCCTTAAACAGCTCCTTGTACAAGTTAATAATTTTTTCAAAAATTTAACATTATCAATAACAATTTACAAATCTATCTTAATGTTATATAATGTAGGCATATGGCTATTTTTCTCGATAAATACTTAAGCTGGGTAGCATTTCGTTACTTCCCTTCTATAGCTTGACTTTCCCTCCATTGTGTTAATTTCTTAAGTAAAGGCCTGTAGAGAACCCTTTAACAGCTGGGCTCCATGAACTTTTAAGAAATTAAGGTCTTTATTAAGAACTTCAGCATGTTTCTGAATTTGCAGAACAATTTGGGAAAAAACAGGACTGACAGTTTTCGATATTCAAATTAGTAATCCTTGATAACAGTTGTATAAATATAAATTTTAAGCCTTTGTATTATTTTTCTGTAGGTATTCATTACATATGCCCCCCAGATGACATTAAGTATAAGCAAGATCAAGGCAGTCACATTTTCATGGAAATGTAGCAGAGCCCTTGATATTTCTAATATACCTGTGGAAAGCTTCATGAATACATACATGTGATAAGATTTATAAATACACCCATGTATTCATCTATAAAATACAGAATATAATTAAAAGTTTTAGATAATACCTTTAACCTTTAATGACCCAAATGATTTTAAATTAAAAGTCATTTATAATTATATTCAAAGGAATCTGGCCACTAAAACAAACTATATTATATTTTATCATCACAGTATAACTTGCAAGTCACCTAAACTCTAAAACTGAAGTTGTTAAAAAAACAACAACCCAAAAAACAAAATCAAAGATAATGTCTGAAGCTATATAGTAAATGCCAAATATGGATGAAGATTATGACATGTATTCTATTGCAAGATAATGTTAAATTATAGCCAGTACGCTAAGTACTTGGTAAAAGAACTTGGTAAACTAGATAGCAGATAGATGAAGAGCAGATTTCTTAAAGGACCTTAAGACTCACATACTGAAAATATTTCTGAATTTATGAACATTTCATTTAGGTTTTTATAATGTTATTTTCACACGCAATTTTTCATTAAACCAATCCTTAATAGTCTTTCTTAGTGCCCCTTCATGCCCTACTATGAATTATACCAATAATCATCTTCAGCCTTGTCCATGAAATCTTTAACAATAGTTGGTATGTAAAATGTACATTAAAACTTTATCTGTGGATTAAAAGCCCTTGAAATCATTCACTGCATTTTCTGAGAACTTTCTTACCATTTACTTAGATGGAAAATTTCTTATCATTTACTTAGATGGAAAGCAATATTAAATTTTCAATATTGACCAAAGTCAAAATCAAGATCTTAATCCATTACATTATTAGTGGACGTGGGGCACATGACATATACATATATACATATTGTACTTTATACACTATGGTTTTTGTCAGAGTTTAGTATAAAACCATTCATCAACGAGCTTCTTCATTTATAGAATCATCAACTTCCTAACGAAGTGAACGGCTGACGCTACCTCTCCTATTTTCACAGCATGCACAGAAAAATATCATCTAATTCTTGAACTAATTTTTCAAGGGTTCAACTTTGCAATTTGTTACTTCATGAAAATGTTTGTTCAAGTTCCTGGTTCTTTTTAACAGGTATCACATAGTTCCAATCAGCTCAATTATCTAAAATTTTGAAAACTGAATGAAATTTATAAAAACAGGATAATAGGCAGTAGCAGAAAAGAAAATGGCATAGAGTCAAACTGATAAAAATTATTTCTTTTAAAATATGCCCACCTATGTTTATTATACCATTATTCACAATACTTCATTAATTCTTTCCCCCTGAATATCAAAAACATGCCTAATAATTGTTCTGCTTAAATTTTACACACTATTGTTGTCATATGTTGAGGGATACCTGTAATAGACCTGCTATTATGTCATTAAGAAAATTTACTAAATAGATGATCATGTACATTCTTAATGAAATACTCTCAACTTATCAAGTCACAAATAAACAAAAAAATACAACTTGCATGTATTATGAAGTTCTGGAAGAAATTTTAAGGAAAAGATACAGCACAACATCATCTAAGAAAAAAATAGAATAATATACAATGAAATACATAATTAGAGGAAATCAATCAGCAAAGTCAACAAAGTACCTGTTTGGAGGTGGTTTTGGTTTGGGCATCTTACTGAGGATACTTGCCATCTCTTTTCTCTCATCAAAATTCTTCCACTGCTCATATAGTTTTAAAATAACCCTGATTATTTCCAAAATCTAGGTGGAAATATTTGAAAAGTCTTCAGTAGCAATAATAATGAACATGTAGTGTATAAAGAACACATAGCGCATATTAACCATTCCTCAGGAAACAGCAAAAAAATGGATGGAACCTCTGGTCTTTAAGTACTCAAGTTAGATTAGAAAATCCTAATTAATTTGAAAGCAGTATTTCCACTATACTGCTGTTTAAGCCCTTTCATCCTGGTCTCTTAGCTTTTAACACATAAGCCCTGTCCATCCCCCCATCCATCTCTACAGTTGGTTTCCTTTAATCTACCTAAACAAAATGACTGTATCTCAAAAACCATTCTGACCATATTACAGAAAACCACCACCACTTGTCTGTCAGGAAACTAATGTGATACTAGGAATAGAGGTCCTACTCAAGGAGTATGCCACTATAGAGGACATGCCTCTCATTCCAACTGTTTCAAATAATTCAATGGGAGGGACTGCACAAGACATAGTTAACTATTACACATGAGTTAAAGTGCTCAAAAACTGGCAGCTATAAATAGATTACATAAAGTTTCCAAATGACTCTTTTATCTCTACTTGAATATCGTTTACCTTGGACTAGTTCTAATGTCATTAAGATTTCAGCAGAAAAGGTGAAAAAAAAAAAAAAAAGGACAAAAACCACTTTACTAGGAGATAGGTTGTGCTACAGGGCCTGGGTAGTGTAGAGGATTATGAGTTGGGCTGCTGACCGCAAAGTCAGTAGTTAGAATCTACTAGGCTCTCCGAGAGAGAGACAGAGAGAGCTTTCTGCGCCTATAAAAATTTAAAGCCTCAGAAACCAAACACAGGATTGCTATGACTCTGAAATGACTTGATGGCACACAACCACCACTATCAGGTAGCTTTAGAGGTGCTTGTAGGATAAGCTAACCGCAAGGCTGACAGTTCAAACCCACTAGCTGCTCCGTGGAAACCCTATACAATGTTGCTATGAGTTGTAACTGGTGTGGCGGTACTTAAAAACAATGTTGTTGTTAAGTGCAGTGGAGCTGATTCCGACCCATAGCAACCCTGTGTAGGGTTTCTGAGGAGGAGCTGGTGAGCTTGAACCACTGACCTTGGAGTTTAAATGGCTTCGCAGTCAGGCGCATTAATCCACAATGCTACACCAGGACTCCTAACAACAGATAGCTTTATTTTAGGACATCATGCTTGGCAGAACAGAGGGTCATTGGAAAAGAGGAAGACCCTCATTGAGATGGACTGACACAGTGACTGCAACAATGGACTCAAACATGACAACAACTGCGAAGATGGTGCAGGTCCAGGCAGTGTTTCCTTTCATTCTACAGAGGGCTGCTATGAGTTGGAACCAATTTGGTTTACCAACAATGTAGCTTTAAAAACAATCCTGCAAGTTAAGAGACTATTTTGCAGCCAATCAAACCAAAGATTTACCATCCTCTTTAAGTAAACAAAAGCAATATATACTCAACATCAACTTTTCCTGTCAAGCACCTGTTTCTTAATATTTGTTAACCACGATCTCATTAGCCTGGTGCACATAATAAAAATTTTGGTCCATGATAATAAATATGATGTCAGTGGTAAAATGTTCAAGTCTATATTTAAAGAATACCTTCTCCATGTCAACAGAAAGCTCAGCAAACCACTGTCTGGCATCTTTCTGCTGCACAACACAGGCAACATGTAGGCAAGCTGTAAAGAAAATGATAAAAACTGTCGATGTTTAATTGCAAAAAAGGAATATATAGACTGAGAACTAAAATTAAGATCTTTATGTATAATTTTCACATTATTTTTCTAGTATTCTTAAAAAAAAAAAAAAAAA
>NW_006408602.1:5373478-5384958 GCF_000296735.1 Chrysochloris asiatica | reverse complement strand
GATCAAAATGGATGTCAGAAGAGACACTGAAACTTGCTCTCCAATGTAGAGATGCTAAAGCAAATGGAAGAAATGAGTAGGTACAAGAGCTGAAAAGAAAAATTCAAAGTTCAGCTTGTAGAGACAAAGTCAAATGTTACAACAGAATGTGCAAAATATGCATCAGAAAACCAAAAGGGAAGAACATGCTCAGCATTTCTCAAGCTGGGGGAACTGAAGAAAAAATTCAAGCCTCAACTTTCATTATTGAAGGAATCTCTGGGCAAATTACTGAAAGATGCAAAAAGCATCAAAAGAAGATGGAAGGACTACACAGAGCCACGTTACCAAAAGGAAGTGGTTGATATTCAACCATTTCAAGAGGTAGCATATGATCAGGAGCCAATGATACTGAAGGAAGAACTCCAAGGTGCTTGAAAAACTGGCAAAGAACAAGGCACCAGGAATTGATGGAATAAAAATTGAAAATTTTCAAGAAAATGAGGAGGCACTGGAGGCACTCACTTATCTATGCCACGAAATTTGGAAGACAACTACCTGGCCAACTGATTGGAAGAGATCCATACTTGTGCCCATTCCAAAGAGAGGTGACCCAAAGGAATGCGGAAATCATCGGACAATATCTTTGCTATCCCATGCAAGTAAAGTTTTGCTAAAGGTAATACAGAAATGGCTGCAAGTATACATTGACAGAGAACTTCCAAGGGTTCAAGCTGGAATCAGAAGAGGCTATGGAAAAGAGGATATTACTGCTGATGTTCAATGGATCTTCACAGAAATCAGAGAATACCAAGAGGATGTTTACTGACTACGCAAAGGCTTTCGATTGTGTGGATCATGACAAGCTATGGACAACATTGTGAAGTATGAGTATTCCCCAACACTTGATTGTGCTCCTGAGAAATCTGTACATGGACCAAGAGGCAGTTGTTTGAATAGAACATGTGGACACTGAATGGTTTAAAATTAACAAGGTGTGCGCCAGGATTGTAGTCTTTCACCATACTTATTCAACCTGTATGCTGAGCAAATAATCTGAGAAGCTGGGTTCTGTGAAGAAAAACGTGGCATCAGGATTGGAGGAAGACTCATTAACAACCTGCGATATGCAGATGATACTACCTTGCTTGCTGAGAATGAAGAGGACTTGAAATACTGATGAAGATCAAAGAGCACAGCCTTCGGTGTGGATTGCATCTCAATGTAAAGAAAACAAAAATTCTCACCACGGGACCAATAAACAACATTCTTATCAATGGAGAAAATAATAAAGTTGTCAAGGGTTTCATTCTTGTTGAATCAATTATCAACACTCATGGAAGCAGTGAACAGGAAAAGGTAAAAACATTTATTGCCTTCTCTGCCCAGGAGTCAAGCTAGAATGTTAATTAGGTTACTGAATGGAACCAATCCTTTGGTTTCCCTCCTGTCTTCCAACAGGTGCACAAGCTAACCTCTCTCTGATTCTGCCCCCATATAAGTCTGCACTGCCCTGTATTTGGCACTCAGTAACTGGAGAAGCTAGCTCCTCTGAGCCAGCAGTCTTAATAAAATCTGAAACTCTGCTTCACCTCTCCAAGTAGCCTCGTTTTCTTCGATGATGGATGAAGAGCTGTTGTGACACTCTAGGGCCCAGGGCTGCTGTGACACTCTCGAATCTAAACTGATGTAACAGTAGCAGTCAAAAAATCCAACGACATATTGCATCGGGCAAATTTGCTGTTTTTAAAAGAGTTTTTAAAGAGTTGAAGAGCAAAGATGTCATCGTGAGGACTAAGGTGCGCCTGACCCAAGCCATGGTATTTTCAATAACCTCATATGCATGCAAAAGCTGGACAGTGAATAAGGAAGACCATAGAAGAACTGATGCTTTTGAGTTACGGTGTTGGAGGAGAATACTGAAAGTACCATGGGCTTCCAGAAGAACAAAGAGATCTGTGCTGGAAGAAGTGCAGCCAGAGTGCTCCTTGGAGGCCAGGATGGCCAAACTTCATCTCTCATCCTTCAGACATATTGTCAGGAAGGACCAGTTGCTGGAGAATGATATCATGTTTGGTAAGGTGGAGGGTCAGAGAAAAAAAGGAAGACCTCCAGCAGATAGATTGGGAAAATGGCAGCATCAATGGGCTTAAGCGTGGCAACAATTGTGAGGATGGCCCAGGACCGGGCAAGTGTTTCATTCTGTTGTGCACAGGGTTGCTATGAGTCGGTAGTGACTCGATGCCACCTAACAGACAGAGAATTCAGAGTTGTAACCAAATAATTAAGCAACAAATTTAAAGTTTTGTGCAATAATATAATATAAACAAAAAGCACAAAGATAATTTACCTCACAATTTTGCCTAAGACGATTTTTACCTAAGAACTGCCTTAGGCAAAACTGATCTTACCCCAAGTTTTAAATAGTTTTATTACCTAGTTTGACTACTCATGAATCAGCACATCGGAATATAAGCCATAATAGACCACTGTGAAATTATTGAGGGAGACCACCACCAGCAGGGATGGCAAACATACAACACAAATTCTGCCATTTCCTTCCTTCTAACCATGCAGAAACCTAGGCATTAATGAGCTGAAATGACTTAGTAGTGAGCCTATAAAGACCAGTTAAAACCTTATTATTTAAATTTACACACCAACCATAAAACTGAAGAATTAGACCAATTTCTTCAGTCTGAAATTGATCAAACATGCAACCAAGATGTACTGATAATTACTGGTAGTGGGGATGCAAAAGTTGTAAACAAAGAGAAAGGACTAGTAATTGGAAAATACGGCCTTCAAGACAGAAATGATGCTGGGGATTGTATGACAGAATTTTGCAAAACCAATGGCTTATTCACTACAAATACCTTTTATAAACAACATAAAACATGACTCTATACATGGACCTCACACAGTAATCAAATTAACAACATCTATGGGAAGAGACCAAGAGAGCTCTGGTAGCGTAGTGGTTACGAATCGGGCTGCGAACCTTAAGGTTAGCGGTTCAAAACTACCAGCCGCTCCGCGGGAGAAAGATGAGGCTTTCTACTCCCGTAAGGACTTACACCCTCGGAAACCCTGTACAGGGTCGCTATGGGTCGGAACCGACTCAACGGCACTTAACAACAACAAATGGGAAGAGACAGTGGAAAAGCTCCATATCAGACAAAATGCTCAAAGGCAACTGTGAAAGTGATCATCAACTGCTCATAAGAAATAGTAGACTGAAGTTGAAGAAAATGAAAACAAGTCCATGAGAGCCATTATATGACCCTAACCATTATCCTACTTGAATATAGAGATCATCACAAGAACAGATTTGATGCATTAGACACTAATGACTGAAGGCCAGAGGAGTTGTGGGAAGACATCAAAAACATCATACAGGAAGAAAGCAAAACTTACAGGAAAGAAAAAAAAAAAGACCAAAATGGATGCCAGAATAGACTCTGAAACTTGCCCTCTAGTTAGTGATGCAAAAGTGACTGGAGGAAACGAGGAAGTAAAAGAGCTGAACAGAAAAATTCAAAGGGCAGTTCAAGAAGACAAAGTGTTATACGGAAATGTGCAAAGAATTGGAGTCAGAAAACCAAAAGGGAAGAACATGCTCAGCATTTCTAAATCTGAAAGAAATGAAGTGAAAATTCAAACCTCAAATTGCAATACTGAAGGACTCTAAGGGAAAAATATTAAATGATGCAGAAACACAGTCATTGTACCAAAAAGAAATGGCCGAAATCAAACCATTTCAAGAGGTAGTGTATGATCAAGAACTGATGGTAGTGAATGAAGAACTCCAAGCTGCACTGATGGGACTGGAACAAAAAACATGGCTCCAGGAATTGACCGAATACAAACAGAAATCTTTCAATAAAATGATGAAGCACTCAAGTTGCTCATTTATCTATGCCAAGAAATTTGGAAGGCAGCTACTTGGTCAATTGATTAGAAGAAACCCTTATTTGTGTCCCTTCGAAAGAGAGATGACACAACAGGATGTGGAAACCATTGAACAATATCATTAGTAGTACATGCAAATAAAATTTTGTTCAAGATAATTAGAAAATGGTTTTAACAGTACATCGACAGTAAACTGCCAGGAATGCAAGTCAGTTTTAGATGAGATCATGGAACTAGCTATATCACTGTTTACACCAGATGGATCTTGGATGAAAGCAGAGAATGCCAGAAAAGATGTTTACTTGTGCATTTTACTGACTATGCAAAGGTCTTTGATTGTGTGGATCATGACAAGCTATGGGTAACACTGTGGAGAATGGCTCCTCCACAAAACGTGCTTGTACTCATTAAGAATGTGTACATAGACCAAGAGGCAGTCATTTGAAATAGAACAAGGGGATACTGAGTGGTTTAAAATCAGGACTTGCCAACACCTAACAAAACAACCCAGGCAGATAACAGCATTCTTTCACATTAAACCCAAATATAGTGTCTTCAGGGAACCTCTATGCACTACAAAATATGTATAACCTACTTGTGATCTCTGATATAGGAAGGACGAGGAACATTAACATTGCAGTAATAAATGAAAACAGAAATGAAAATAAATTTGGATTGATAAAAGAATGGGGGGGAGAGGATGAAATCAAGATGACAGAATCATGCAAAACAATAGAAGAAAGGAAACAGAAACTAATAAATGTTTAATATGTTGTTGTTGTGAAGTGCCGCTGAGTCAACTCTGACTCATAGCGACCCTGGATAGGGTTTCCGAGGAGCAGCTGGTGAGCTTGAACCGCCAACCTTGCACAAATGGCTTTGCAGTCTTGCGCATTAACCTACACTCCACAAAGGCTTAGCAAGAAACCAATTTCTTTCTTGCTTGCTGAAAATTTTAAAAACACCTTTATTTAAGATGTTGTATTTTCCACTGCAACACAGAGCTAATAAAGTGCAATGTTACTTTCTTTCCCTATGCTTTTAACGAGATTCAAGTATTGAGAATGCCCAGAAATACCAGGCATTATTTAGTGCTTGACAAGACACATCATTTAACTGTTGTAATCAATTATTATTAGTATTGCATCAAACAATACTGATTTTATATAAAATTTAACAATAATCGCAAGAACTAATATTTTCTTCTACTTTGTAACTAAGGAGATTAATTTAGAAAAGTTAGATTACTTTCCCACAACAGTAAAGAAAGCAAAGATTAATTTGCTACAAAGACATTTTATAGTGTCTAACTCCAGACTATGTTGCAACCCATTACACCCCTGCCCTCCATAGATAGCAGACCAGTGTTAACATCTCTCCAGCAAGGCATTAAAAATCATATCTCTTTTACTCAATCTCTAAGGACTTCCTTGGGATGAGAAAACAAAGACAAGCTCAGTTATTTCATATGAGTTCCAACTGATACTGTTATTATGGTGGTGGTTATTAGTGCCATAAAATTGGTTCTGAATCACAGTGACCCTGTACAAGGTTTACAAGGAGCAGATGGTGAGTTTGAACCATTGACTCTGAGGTTCAAACCGACCTTGTGGTCCAGTGCTGCATATCACAGTGCCACACCAGGACTCCTGATATTAGCAGACTTAATTCTGAACTTTATCCCCTAAACACACAAAAATGTTCTGTTCAGACACCAATTAAAATTATTTTATGTGATTTCAAAATAAACATACTCAAAAAAGGGGTGTGAGGGGGTCAAAAATCCTGATTTGGTATAGCTGCAATTCATATTATTGAAAGTTCACAGGCAACGAAGGATTAGTCTAATATTTCATGGAACATAAAGTACAATAAGCTAAAATTTATTCTAGGATGATCTAACTAACAAAGGTACACCATACTTACATACCTAAAGCTATCATGAAAGGAGGATACAGTAGACAAAGATCCGTTCTGTAGGTATCATTCACTATCCTCCTGTGGAAATATAAATATCATTATTAAAAAAGAACTACCTCACAAAACAATTGTACATTTACCCCCAGAGAAAGCCCTATTTCCCATCTATGTATACACTTGTTTCTCTTCTGTATTACTGAAGCACAGATACATAAAGGAAAAATTTTAAGGCAAAAAGGTACACAAATGCAACAATGCATAAGCATCTTTTAATGATTATAATTATAGCCATATGTAAATTTGAAAACCTCAAGAAATTATTTATAAAATACGCACATTTTTCAATTTATTAAAAACTAGAAATAAATTAGAGATAGGAAACAAGAAATTATACAAGGAAATCTATTAGGTATATTGTTATCAAGTGTTGTTGAGTCTCTTCCAACTCATAGTTAACCTACATAGGATTTCTGAGCTTAAATTTTTATGGGAGCACAAAGTCTTATCCTTCTCCTGGGGAGCAGCTGGTGGGCTTGAACCTTGTGGTTCACAGTCCAGTGCTTATCCTACAGATCCACTGTGCTCCCCATATGTATACTGAATACCATCAAAAACTATTCTGAAAATTTCAAAGATAATTTGTATCTTTATTTTTGTGCAGACTGCCTTTTAAAATATAAAATAAAATGTTAACAGGTATATATCAAAGAGATAATTTAAGATTATATATATATATACCACTTAGATGCTAAAAAAATTCAGCAGATATTTCAGTCAACATAAGATATGTTAGGACACTAGTTTAATGACTTAATGAAACATCAAGCTTCATATTTAGTTATCAACCTTTCTAGCTAATAACATGTCACACTATTAACAACTTCTGTTCTAATTACCATGCAAGGGGAAGCAACATGTCTTCTTGGCCCATGTCCTGCACATACTGGAGCAAAGGTCTATAAGGATGATACACTATCAAGCAACAATCCTAGAAACAGTTTAAAAAACGTGTATGTTTTAAAACATTACAATACAAACGTTATCATTATACAACTGATTTATAATTGTTTATTTAAAAATTAATTTTTCTAATTCATGCTTGCTTCTCCCTTAGTCTCTTAAGCAAGCAGTAATGGCAGCCCTAAACTCTACTATAATAGTGAAGGCAGTGCTCTCTCTGGAATATACCTTGGTAAATCGGTTGGCAGTCAGTCAGCATCCATTCCCTTAGAGACTCAAAGTGTCACATCTGCAACACACTGAAACCTCTTATTAGCCTATAAATCCGTAATTCCCAACTGGAGGAGCAGAATTCTGCCAAAGACATAATCTATCTTTAAATAACACTGCACACACACACAATTGTGCAAATAATTTACAATGGTTTAATGTCCTGACTGGTTTGCTTTTAATCCTTTCATTATAGTTACTGAGCATAGAATAGAAAATCTCCCCATTTTAAGAAGGATGGATATACAATTTATTTTTACAGGCTTCTGACAGTACACAGAGTACGGTTCTATCAGGTTACTATGATTTTACCACTATGCATCATCACTTGGATAATTTAATAATAGACTTCCCTATATGTCATTTCTTTAAATAAAGATTTTCTGACTTTATTATATTTGAAAATATTAATAACAGGAATATAATACACTTACCATTAGTTCTAAGAGATAAAATTCACATTCTAATATCTGTTTTAAAAAAGAAACAAAAACGCTCAATGATATGTTAACATAAAACCAAATTAGATGACCCTGCCTAGCTAACATAACAATTTATATATTATAGTAATTTATCCTAATTTTTTACTAAAAGATTAGAAAAATTAAGAAAACCAGACCAGGAATTTGCATACAAATGCTTTTTACTAATATCCAATACATGGAATTATAACTATAAAGCATTTTGGTCTTTATAAGGAAAAGTCAGCCTCTTAATACTTATTTTTATTGAAAATATCTTGTATAAATATCAGATTTTCTAATGTTTCCTAACGAGCAAATGCAAAAAAAATGCAATTTTCTCCACTCAAATGTTATACTTGTTATATTATAATCAGTGAACAAATCCTGCACAGGGGGAGGGGAGAAATAAGGACAAGCATATTATAAAGTCAATAGAAAGTCATCCTATAAAATGATAAAGCTTTTCAAAATACTATTTTCACACTGCTTCATCATAATAATTCTCAACCAGAGCTGCACATTAACATTATCTAGATGTTTTTAGAAATTATCAATGACTGGAACCAAACTCTAAAAGCTGATTTTAGTGATCTGGAGAGTTCACAACATCTGAGTTATTTTAAAGTCCCCAAGGTGATATAACAGAGCAGCCAGGGTTGATAAACGTTATGAAATACTACAAAAAAGGAAAAAAAGATAGCTATTTAAGCTTTCATTTAAAGCTAAGGTTGATATTCTGTAGTATCTGAAACTGCCATTTTTAGAAGACTGTTCAGGTTTATCCCACATATAAAAAATGGAGCCAGCTTAGGTATAGTTCTGACAGTTGGTTTTACTTTATGCAATATACTTACATGGTTCATCCTATAAGGAAACTCCTTTGGAAAGGCATATGAAAATCTAGTTTTTACTGCAAAAACAAACAAACAAACAATAACTTAAACTAAGAATATGGGAAAGTGAATAAAACCTAAAAATTTTTTAACACACTGTAAAAAAAGAGCTCTAGGAGGTGCTGAGGGATCCCGTTTGTTCATTTTCCCAGAAGGGGAAAGACTGGGTAGTAGAGAGAGTTGTAGAAGGATAGCTGCTGTCAGAATAGATAAGAGGGTTGGAAGGTGATGGCATGTCTGGCCTCAGCCTCGGGTTGATACTAATGGTCAGACACTGCCTCTACACCCTTTTTGGTGGGTCTGAATTGCCAACACAAGAGCAGTTCATTGCTTACCCTACAGCACCACACCAAGAATCCAAGAACTTCAATTTTATGTACTAAGAAAAGGTTCCGCTGTTTAGAAAATTCAAGGATTGGAAAATATCACTGGCTTTTATCATCTCTAAAATCTTTCCGGCTTAGAATGATAATGTTTTATTCTTCAATATTTAACTTAGAAGGAATACAGGTTATGTATGTGTCCACAAATATTTATTAGATAATATCATATAATATTGGAAGGACAATATACCAGAAAATGTTATCTATGAGATTTAAGGTTACTTTTTGAAAAAACTCATCTACATTTTGTAAACTCTACAGTGAATCCAAACCTACTGTCATTAAGTAGATTCTGACTCCTGGCGACCCTATGGAGGGTTTCCTAGGTTGTAAATCTTTTCAGGAGCAGAAAAACTACTCATCTTTTTCCTGCAAAGAAAAACTGATGCGGTTGAACTGCCAACCTTGTGGTTACTAGTTCAGTGTTTATCCTACATCACCACTGGGGCTCCTTTTATAATGAATAGATACTTCTTTATCCAAAGATATACGTTAAGCACAAACCTTTAGAACTTTTCCCTCTCTCTTAAAAGCTCAGTTACTAAATAAATACAAATTAATACTGACAGGTGTGACAGAATCTGTGACTTGAGTCCTTCCTTTTTGGCCAGGTGAAAGTAACCTCAGAGATTAAAAAGGAATTTTGTTTATTCTCTATATTTTAAAAAAGATTAGTTTATAAACTGAGTATCCTAATGCTAATTTAGATAGGTACCATCTCCTAAAATTTGAGATCTGAGAAAAACTCCAAATACACCCCCAAACCAGTTGCCTTTGTGTCATTTCTTACAATGACTAATTCATCTGTTTCTAAATACAAGTGCACTCCATAGGGTTTTCAAAAAGCAAGCCTTGGAAGTAGATTATGCCAAACCTTTCTTCTAAGGAGCCTCTTGGGTGGATTTGAATCATTAACTTTACAGTTAGTGGCAGAGTGTTTAACCATCTATGATACCCACTGAGCAAATTATGAAATTTATACTCAATCTTTCCTTCTGTTAATTAATTTTTCATCAGATCACAAAACAGTATTAGGACATCATTACATAATTACCAATTACATGGCTACAAAACTGACAAACCACTGGCCCAGTGAAGTTGACACATTGTTCACTAACTGCCAGAAATCCGTCATTAATACACAAAAGACGAAGATATTTTTACTATTTTCATAAATACAAAATGTTGGGTAATGAAAAAATTGGCAAGTGATGAATAGGTGTGTTGTTGTTGTATAGTGTTGTTGAGTCGGTTCTGACCCATAGCGACCCTGTATAGGGTTTCTGAGGAGCTGCTGGTATGCTTGAACAACCGACCTCGCAATTTAAACCCATTTTGCAGTCCAATGCACTAAACCACAGTCCCACACCAGGACTCCGTGCTAGCTAATCAACTAGGTAAAATGATTATCTCTAGTACACAAAACAAATCTACGTCCGAAAAGATTAGATTTTCTGATGCTGTCAAATTCTTTCTTTCACCCTAAAATCGCTCTGCATTTTGGTTTTCTATCTTCTGTTTTCTTTTGACCTGGAGGAAAATGTATTCCTTCTCACTATAGTAGTTACTACCACTTGTGCATTTGATAATTTCTACTTATTTCCTTTACCTTTATTCTTTCCTTCCTCAGTAAATCTGTTCCATTACTTTCTAGTATGCTCAAGTTTTCCTTAAAAAAACAAACAAACAAACAAAAAACCCCACTCTACACCTAATTCTATTGTACACTTTATTTTCTAGGAAAGTTTTAAATTTACAAAAAAGCTGAAGACAACATGGAATATTTCTCTCATACTCTACCTCCCAGTTTTCCCGATTATTTTATACCTTGGTTTATAATTGGTCTCCTGGTGTGGTGCTGTAGGATAAGCACCAAAGCAAGGAGATACTGCTTTGGTGCTAACTAACCACAAGGTAAGCAGTTTAAACCCACCACCACTCCTCAGGAACCCTACACAGGGTTCTCTACGAGTTGAAAGCAACTCGGTGGCACTTAGCAACAAAAAATGGGTTTTGGGAGAGACATTACAAAGTACCGTTTTCATCATATCATATAAAAGGTACATATATCAACATAATTTATCACTGTTTGATACTGACTTTGATAATCTGTTTGAAATGTTAGGTTTCTTTCCCCCTCCCATTTCTATACTACACTTTGCAAGGAAGTTACAATGCACAGCCCACACCAAAAGAGTGGGGATTTATGTTCTATTTGAGATAGCGGTGGTGGTGGTTATGTGCCGTGGAGCCGGTTCCGACCCATAGCGACCCTGCACAGGGTTTCCGAGGCTGTAAATCTTTACGGGAGCAGAAAGGCTGATCTTTCTTCTGTGGAACAGCTGGTAGTTTCAAACTGCTAACCTTGCGGTTCACAGCCCAATTAGTAACTACTATGCTACCAGAGCTCAGAATATAAATTATTTGTACTACTACTTCTGTATGAGAACTATCTCTTCTGCATTTAATCATTTATTTCTGTTCTATTTATTTCATATATTCATGAACTCATGGATATTTATTTATTCTACACTTTGTGCTGTAATTCAATACTAATTAAATATGATTGAATTCAATACTAATTAAATTTCTCCTAGGAGACCTGGCTCCTTAAAATGGAAAACTGTATTAGAAAGATCTGGGTCCTAGATATATCTGTTGCTACTGGGGTGTCATTGCTTGTTGTTGTTGTTATGTGC
>NW_006408602.1:5371354-5372633 GCF_000296735.1 Chrysochloris asiatica | reverse complement strand
GTCGTCTCTGCCTCCATCTCAGGCATCACTGCTTCTCTGGGTAGGGCCCCGCTCTCAGCTCTTCTCCGTTGATGGTCCTAGGGACCTCCACTCCTAGACTGGAGAGTTAATCACTCCCTTCCTTGCTATAAAACGTCTACCTTTACATTTCCAACCCTCACAATCAGTCCTGATAACATAGCATCAATTTTATGCTTGCAATGGCCAAGCCACTGTCACCAGAACAAACTGCCGTCTTCTTCAACTAATACTGGTGGGCCGTGGAGTTGGTTCCAACTCACAGCGACCCTGTACAGGGTTTCCAAGGCTGTAAATCTTTATAGGAGCGGATAGCCTCATCCTTCTCCCATGGAATGGCTGGTAGTTTCAAACTGCTGACGTTGAGGTTCGCAGCCCGACTCATAACCACTACGCTAACAGAGCTCCTTTCAACTAGCACTAAACCCCTATATTAGCTGGTCTTATCCAGGAAAGGATTAATTTCCACTACTTTCTTACTCACTATTCACTCATTAATCTTAATCATTCTTATCAATGTTCCTAGACTGTCTTTCCCACATTTACTCAGGATCAAAATGTAAGGTTCATGACCAAATTCTATTTACATTCACAGCATCACATGTCACTTTCTCGTATCACTTATTTTCTTCAATATTATTATTTTTGTATTAATATCGTACTTTTATTTCCGTAAATTCCTTTATTTTAGTATATCCACCACTATATATAGTATGGTGTCTTCCGGAGGTTAAGGGTATTTAGGATAGTGATGCAAACAGACTCTAAAGGTCACAGAACAAAGCAGTTTTAAGAGCTCTACATCACAGGGTTAAGTCAAAAAGTACCACTACATAATCACAGAATCTTTGTAAAACAAAAATATGAAATTGTAAAGCTATTTCTCAAAATATCCTTCAACCAGGTGTACAAATTTCTGAAGGTGGGGTTTCTACCTTTCTAATCCTTCTCTGAAAGAATTCTGTGCTGTCTGATTTACATCAGGTCCAAATGGAAGTTTTGGCATTCTCAAGGGACTCAAATTATGTTCCTTTGAAATGTTCTTTGAGTTTTAGGAATAAAATGAAGTCTGAAGGACTAAAAGCATGGCTATAGGCCATGCTTATAGGTTGTCGTTCTTAGGTGCCATCGAGTTGGTACTGACTCATAGCAACCTTATGCAGAACAGAACGAAACACTGCCCGATCCTGGGCCAACCTCACTACTGTTGCCACGCTTGAGTCCATTGATGCTGCCACTTGGCCAACCCATCTTGCTGGGG
>NW_006408602.1:5368728-5369969 GCF_000296735.1 Chrysochloris asiatica | reverse complement strand
ATCATATGCTACCTCTTGACATGGTTGAACATTAACCATTTCCTTTTAGTAGAGTGACTCTGTATTCCATCTTCTCTTGATGCTTTCTGTATCATTCAATAATTTGCCTAAAGAATCTTTCAATATAGAAAACCAAAAAGGAAGAACAAGCTCAGCATTTCTCAAGCTGGGGGAATTGAAGAAAAAATTCAAGCTTATAGGTTAGGGCAAGGCTTTCCAACAAAATTCTCATAGGACAACTCCACTGTTAAAAGAATGAGCAGATGAATTTTCATGATGGGAAAAAAATTATTTGGCACAACTTTCACTGCCTTTTCCCTACCAGTGCATTTTTCAATTTTCTTAAACTTTTTAATAATAAGCCCCCAAGATTGTCCTGCATCCTATGAGAAAATCTATCAGTATTATCCCTTTGGAATCCTGAAAACCTGCCATAACCTGCTTAGGGGACCTCTCTGCCTTGCATTTAATTGGTCCAACAGGTCCTCTTTGAAGCCATTGCTCTGACTGGCCTACTTCTTTTTTTAAGGCACCCTAAGCATTGGACACAGTCGGCCGTTCAAACTCACCAGCCGCTTCTTGGAAACACTATGAGTTGTAATCGACTGGATGCTTCTTAACAACTTAATTTTTAGCCAAAAACAATTATGATGCCCTCAGGAAATTAAAAATAAGCCACAACAAGCTCTCATAGATCTAATAAACTGAAAAGCATCTATAGCTTATGCAGCTTTCTTGAGAATTATTTCTTAAGGTAGGATATACTTTTTGCACTTACATACAGAAGTAGCAGCAGCAATCAATCTTGTATTTGAGACTACTCCAAATTCCTAGAGAGAGAAAAGCAGATGAGATCAAGTACATGTTAACTCAATGAGCCGAAGGGCATATGAGGTCTATTCAAAACAGAATACTTTCTATGCTTCTACCATGTTTATATTTATACCCTGCTAAGGTGCTCTGGAGTCCTGGTGTGGTGCCATGGGCTAATACACTGGACTGCAAAGTTGTTTGAACCACAAGATTGGTGGTTCAAGCTCACCAGCTGCTCCTTGGAAACCCTATACAGAGTCACTATGGGTCGGCACTGACTCGATGGCACTTAACAACAACAAGAAGGTACTCTGGTAGTGTAGTGGTTACAAGTCGGGCTGCCAACCTCAAAGTCAGCAGTTTGAAACTACCAGCGGTTTCGCAGGAGAAAGATGAGGCTTTCTGCTCCTGTAAAGATTTACAGCCTC
>NW_006408602.1:5361960-5367818 GCF_000296735.1 Chrysochloris asiatica | reverse complement strand
GTAGTGGTTACGAGATGGGCTGCTAACCTCAAGGTAAGCAGTTCGAAACTACCAAGTATTCCATGGGTTTCAAAGATGAGGTTTTCTGCTCTTGTAAAGATTTACAATCTTGGAAACCCTATACAGGGTCACTGTAAGAACTGAATCAGCAGCACATTACCAACCAACCAATCTTCTTTCTACCTACTTGAAGTCTAACCTGCTTAATCACACCTTTAATGTTTTATCTCATTTTAAAATTAGTCTAAGACAAATTTTAAGTCTTATCATTTAATATTAATGAAAATACCAGATTAGAAATAAACTCCTAAAGTGAGAGTGTCAGTTTTCTGTATTTAAATTAGTTTCTGAGACTTTTTAGATTCTATGCTGAATTGCAAGAATACTAAGTATACTTTCCTATTCAATCAAACCTGAACAAACAGGTACTTTGTGCCATTTAATAGTAATGCAATTGAACCTCTAAAAAGGATAAATTTCACCTTCACCAAAAGAATTCAAAAGATCATCAAAAAGTGTATCCTTTCCAAGATCAGGAAGACCAAGAAGACATAGTACAAATCTCCCAATGCTAGTTACCATTTCCTCTTTTAATCTACTATTGTGTTTTTGTAAAGTGTTGTTGAGTTGATTCTGACTCATAGCGACCCTGTACAGGCTGATGAGTTTGAACCACTGACCTTGTGTGGTCCAGTGCCTGTTATATAGTGCCACACCAGGACTCCACTGCTGTTGTTAGGTGTCATCAAGTCAATTCCGACTGATAGCTACCTTATGTACAACAGAATGAAATACTGCCCAGTCTTGCTCCAACCTCACAATCATGTTACTCTTAAGCCCACTGCTGTGCAATCATCTTGTTGGGGGTGGGTGGGTGTCTCTTCTCCTTCTTTGCTTACCTAGCATGATGTCCTTCTCCAGGGAATGGTCCCTACTGATAAAATGTTTGAAGTATTGAGAGACAAAGTCTCCCTGTCCTGGCCTCTACGGAGCATTCTGGCTATACTTTTTCCAACATAGATTTGCTTGTTCTTCTGGCAGTCCATGGTACTTTTAATATTTTTCTCCAGCACCATAACTTGAATGTATCAATTCTTCTACAGTCTTCCATATTCATTGTCCAACTTTCATATACATATGCGGCTAGTGAAAATATCATGGCTTGGGTAAGGAGCACCTTTGCCCTCAAACTGACATCTTTGTTCTTGAATGCTTTAAAGAAGTCTCATGCAGCAGATTTACCTAATGCAATACATCGTTTGATTTCTGGACTTCTGCTTTCATGAGTGTTGATGGTAGATCCAAGCAAAATGAAATCTTTGACCAAAATTCAGTCTTTTCTCCATTTATGATGTTAATACTTATTGGTCTAGTGGTGAGGCTTTTACATTTAGATGCAGCTTATGCTGAAGACTGTGGGCTTTGATATTCAGTAAGTATTTTTACGTCCTTTTTGCTTTCAGCAAGCAAAGTTTTATCATCTGCATTTTGCAGGTTGTTAATGAGTCTTCCTCCAATCCTAATGTCTTGTTCTTCTTCACATAATTCAGCTTCTCAGATTTTTTGTTCAGTACACAGACTGAATAAGTATGGTGAACACAACTTTCTTATTTTCAAACCACTCACTATCCCTTTGATCTGTTTGAACTGTCCTTGGTTCTATGTACAGGTGCCTCATGAGTAGAATTAAGTGCTTTGGAGTAGTCATTCTCCACAATGTTGTCCATACCTTGTTTTGATCCACACTGTTGAAAGTCTTTGTACAGACAATAAAGCAGAGGTAAACATCTTTCTGGTATTCTGTTTTCAGTTAAGATCCATCTGATGTCAGCAATGACATTCCTTGTTCCATGTCCTCCTTTGAAGATGACTTGAACCTCTAGTAGTAACCTGTCAACATACTGTTGCAGTTGTTTTTAAATTATCCTTAGCAAAATTTTATTTGTATGCGATATTAATGAAATTGTATGATGATTTCCGCATTCCATTAGGCACCTCTCTTTGGAATGGATACAATCAATTGGCCAGGTAGCTGTCTTCCAAATTTCTTGACATAGATGAGTGCTTCCAGTGCTGCATCATCAGTTTGTTAAAAGATACCTTGTTCTTTGCCAATGCCTTCTCTGCATCTTGGACTTTCTCCTTCAGTACTACTGGCTCTTGATCATACGCTACCTCTTGAAATGGCTGACCATCAATAATTTCTTTTGGGTAAAGTGCGTGTGTATTCCTTCCATCTTCTTTTGATGCACTGTGCATCAATCAGTATTTTTGTCCATGCTGTTGTTTTTGCTAAGTGCCATCAAGGAAAGACTTATGGGCTTGAACTTCCAAGGAAAGGCTGGTGGGCTTGAACTTGCCAACATGTGGTTCGCAGTCCAGTGCTGAATATAAAGTACCATACCAGGAGTCATTATTGCAAATTGAAGCTTGAATTTTTTTGCAAATTGAAGCTTGAATTTTTTTCTTCAGTTCTTTCAGCTTGAGAAATATTGAGCATGTTCTTTCCTTCACTTTTCTAATTGCAGGTCTTTGCACAATTCATTAATTTGACTTTGTCTTCTAGAGCTGCCCTTTGAAATTTATGTTCAACTCTTTTATCTCTTCATTCCTTCCATGCGCTTAAGCATCTCTAAGCTGGAGAGAAGTTTCAGAGTTTCTTCTGACATCCATTTTAGTTTTTTCCTTCTGTCTTGTCTTCTTAATGACCTTTTGCTTTCTTCCTGTATGATGTCATCCTATAACTCTTCTGGTCTTCAGTTAGTAGTGTCTAATGTATCAAATCGATCCTTGAAATGGATGGGATATATTCTAAATTCAGGTGGGATATGTTCAATGTCATATTTTGGCACCCATGGACTTATATTCCATCTGGTAAGGTCTATGTATATAGTCTTATGTTTTTAATCTAAAAAAATTTTTTTACTTTTATTTTGTTATATGTGTATAGTTTTTTTATGTTGTTTAAAAAAGGTATCTGCAAATCCCCACTGAAGAGTATTCATCTTGTCTAGATGGGTCTGGTGAAAAAAGATGGGGATAAAATTCTTATGATTTAATAGTGAGTAATTGTTATCATGGAGTCCTGGTGTGGCGCTGCGGGTTAATGCGCCAGACTGCAAAGCCGTCTGAACTCCAAGGTCAGCAGTTCAAGCTCACCAGCTGCTCCTTGGAAACCCTACAAAGGGTTGCTATGGGTCGGAACCGACTCAACGACACTTCACAACAACACAACAAATTATTACCATGATTAATTGCGACTGTCACAACTGTAAAGGTAGAAGTTTTGTAACAAAAAGAGGAGAGTGGTTAAACTTAATAGTCCAGGAACAGAGGACCCTAGGACCATCAAAGGAGAAGAGCAGGAGTGGAATGTGGGGCCCTATCTAGAGAAGCAGCAACACCAGAGATAGAGACAGAGATGAGGGCATGAGAAAAACAGCACCTGAGGACTCTATACTAATGGAAAGAGAAAGGTTGTGTGCTGGTGGCCAGGATGTAGGCTAGCAGAAAGTGCCCTTTGGTTGTTTAAGTTATTATATATATATTCCTGAATGTTTTTGTGTATACCACCCCCATCCCCCAACAAAACAAAATAGAGGGAATAGAAGCAAATACTGTTGAATGATGATGCATGGGGGAGATTGTAATCATTGCAATGAAATGATGAGTGTAAAAAAAAGGTATCTGCAATGAAGATATCATTTGTTTGGTTGGTTTTGTGCCATAGAGTAGGTTCCAATTCATAGCAACTCTGCAAAGGGTTTCTGAGGCTGTAAACATCTACGGGAGCAGAAAGCCTCATCTTTTTCCCGTGGAAAGGGTGGTAGTTTCAAACTGCTGAACTTGAAGTGCAGCAAGACTCATAACCACTACACTACCAGAGCTCCTGAGGATGTCATTAGTCTTGTAAAATTCTATCATGCGATCACTAGCATTGTTTCTATCACTAAGGCCACTATTTTCCAACTACTGATCCAATTTCCAGTAATTATCAATGCATCTTTATTGCATGTTTGATCAATTTCAGACTGCGGTAGTTATTGTTAGGTGTTGAGATGCGACCCTATGCACAACAAAATGAAAAACTGCCCAGTCCTGCGCCAACTTCACAATCGTCACTATGTTTGATTCCATTGCTGCTTCCATTCTACCAATCCATCTCGTTGGGGGGGTTGGGGGTGGGGTGGGTCTTCCTCTTTTCTCCAACTGTCCACGTTACCAAACATTATATCCTTCCCCAGGATAATATGCCCAAAGTATGAGAGGTGAAGTCTGGCCATCCTGGCTTCCAAGGAGTATTCTGGCTGTACTTCTTCCAACACCGATTAGATTGTTCTTTTGGCAGACTGAGGAAGTTAGCAGAATTCTTAAACTCCATCACCAATGGCTTTTGTAGTTGGTGTGTAAATTTTAATAATAGTGGTAATACATTCAATTACTTTCAACCTGTATCTTTAGCTGCATGTCTATGCATGTCCATTACATTTATACCTCCAACCATAAATAAAACAAAAACCTTTAACCTGAGACATCTTAAATTCAATTCCTATACACAAAGGTGGACAAAACACATAAAGATTTAGTCATAGGCATTGATGAAAAGTTCTATAACAAAATCTGAAAGAATACAAGATTTTTCAGAAATACTTTACCCAAAATTTCACACAGTGAAGTTCTACTTAGTAAAACATACAATGAAAGATATTCAATACATAAAACAAATAAAAATACCCAAGTTATTCTAGAATGATAGAGGCTTGTAGGAATGTTTTTCTTAATCTTCCATACTGGCTGTACTTAGGATACATAAATGAAATGCAATGTATGGAAAATCCATGCTAAAATAAAAGTCTTTATAAAACTTTTTCTTCCTCATTACATAACTTCACAACAAAGATGGCTCTGCTGCCATAAATTAACAGCTACAATCAGAATATTATAAATGTCCAGAAAATTTTTATTAATACCTTTCTAATTGAGTTAATTCTCATTATTGACGCAATGGGAAAGATATCATAGATAATTCTAAATAATGACAATACCAAAAATAAATCAAAATCGATACCAAAAGAAATGTGGGAAAAAAAAAAATCACATTCAATATTCAAGAATATGACTACTTTTCTATGGAGATCACTCAAAAATATACACACAGAGGCCTGAAACACTAAAGATTGCATGAATTAGTTGATGAAAAACAGTCAATACCTGCTACCATCATCTAAATTTTAAATGAGCTCTTTCAAAAATACTGTAAAGGTAAATAAGTTAAACAGGTATTGGTGGGAGCTATAAGTGCCTATCTCTCTTCTCTCCTTCAACTAATTTCTCTATCCTCATCAGTTTAACTTTTTCCTGATACTCTATAGAGCTGTAAAACTCATTGCTGTCTAGTTCCTATTCATAGCGACCCTAAAGGACAGAGGATTGGTCCCATAGTTTCCAAAGCTGCCATCTTTATAGAAGCAGACTGCCACATCTTTCTCCTATGAAGCCCCTGGTGGGTTTGAACCATCGGCCTTTGGGGTTAACAGCCAAGTGCATAATAACTGCACTGCAACAAACAAACCAAAGCTACTATTATTGAGTCGATTCCAAGTCATAGCAACCCTTGTATGGCAAGGGTGGGAAACATTTGGTCTGGCCTTGCCAAGGCAACCACAGTTCCAGTCATTACATTGTTGTTAAGTGCCATAGAGTCAGTTCTGACTCATAGCGACCTGTACAGGGTTTCCTAGGAGCAGCTGGTGAGTCTGAATCGCTGACTTTGCAGTTCAAACAGACTTTGCAGTCCAGTGCTTTATCCTACAGCGCCATGCCAGCTATCACATTGGTAACGGTGGTTATGGTGGTGT
>NW_006408602.1:5343442-5361670 GCF_000296735.1 Chrysochloris asiatica | reverse complement strand
ACCTGGCCAATCCCATCTCGTTGGGAGGGGTCTTCCATTAGGGATGAGTTAATTAAATGTTTAGCCAAATATAGTAGGCTCATTTTAAATTTGATAATTTTGTATGGCCCGTGAAGTTATAAATTTTGGCAGAAAAAAGGTTTTCTACCGTTGCTGTACAGGGTCTGTAAATCTTTCTGGGAGAAGATGCAGCCACCCCTAATCTTCACCTTTCTTATAGTTTCCACTATGGCTTTGTAGGAGTCCTGGTGTAGCGCTGTGGGTTAATGCGCTGGATTTCAAGGTCAGTTTGAACAGCAAGGTTGGCAGTTCAAGCTCACCAGCTACTTTGGAAACCCTATACAGGGTCACTATGGGTTGGAATTGATTTGACAGCACTTAACAGCAATGGCTTTATAGGTAGGCAATCATCAGGAGGCAGGAGGGAAGATGGAATAGGAAGCATATATAGGAGAGGAGGGACACTCTCAGTAGAGAAGCAGTGGCACTCACTGAATACTTAACTAGTGCCAAACAATTAAGGGTTTTAGAGGTTAAGAGCATCAGACCAAGAGCCAGACTTCCAGGATTCAAGTACTGACTCTGCCAACTATCGGCTTAATTTTGGGCAAGTTTCTTAACCTCGTTCTGCCTCTCTTTCCTTATTGGAAAATTAAATCAGTTGAGAATTAAATCAGCTAATATATATACAAGAACTGAGAATAATACCTGGTACACAGTAATTGCTACTTATACATTTGTTAAATGAATATATGGAGTCTTGGTGTGGTACTTGCTGAACTGCAAGGTCAGTGGTTCAAGCTCACCAGCTGCTCCTTGGAAACCCTATATAGGGTTGCTATGGGTTGGAATCAATGCGACAGAACTTAACAACAAATGAATATACTGTCGAGCTGGTTCCAACTCATAATGACCCTGTATGGGTTTCCAAGGCTTTAAATCTTCAAGTGACCAGAAAGTGTCATCTTTCTCCAGAGGAGAGGCTGGTGGGCTTGAATTGCCAACCTTGTTATTTGAAGTCCAATAATTACTGTATAAAGTCAATGGACTTCTAAATGAATATATATAAAGATATGTATGTGCTTCTATCAGGAGAAAGTTGAGGCTTTCTGTTCCCTCAAAGTTTTAAAGCCTCAGAAATATTATACATAGTTACTATATTATATATATTGGAATCGACTCGACAGCACAACATATGTGTCTTTGATTTTGTACTAAATCAATATTTTGTATAAAGCACCATCTAGTACAATTTTCACTATAGATAATATGAAGACTCAGACACATTAAACAATACACATTGATTACACTTTAATGAGGAACAGAAAATTATTTCATACCTCTACTTTGGATGCCAAAAAGACACATGTAGGCGCCATTAACACAGGATCTATGCTTTTCAGAGAATATCTAAGATAATATAGAACAAAGTTAAATGTTGTTCATAGGAAACATATTGAAAAAAGTCAAGCTAACTATTAAAAACATATGATGCATTTATAAATAGTTCATCAATACTGGACAAGAGTTTCAAATACACATATACCCAGAGTAAAATAAAACAGCCTTACCTGGCATAAAATCTCTTGAAATAGACTGTAGCAGTGGCAATAACTTGTTGTCTTAATTTAAGATGTTCACCTAATGCTTGGATAACTGAATGGAAAAGAATAAATTACAATATTAGCATTTAACAATAACTTCCAAACAAAGGGGAAAAAAAAAACCCCAAAAACCTACACACGCTATAAAGCTCTACTTGGAAAACAAGTCTAGCAAAAGGATTTGTAAATTTGTTAAAAAATAATCCACTGTTACCAATTCCAACTCATGTAACTACTACTATTGCTAAGTGCCCTTGAGTTGGTTCTGACTCATAGCTATCTTATATGGGGTTTCCAAGGAGCATTTGGTGGGTTTGAACTGTTGGCCTTGTAGTTATGGAACTCTTCTACTTTGTAACTCATGAAACTATGTATTACAAAGCAGAAGAGTTCCATAGGGTTTTCTTGGCTGTAATCTTCCCAAAGCAGATCACCAGGCCTTTCTTCCATGGTGCTGCCGGGGGTGGGTTTGAACCATCAACCTTTAAATTAGTGGGCAGTGCAAAGCACCTGTGCCATCCAGGGACCTTTAAATATATATGCATAAACACACAAAAAAACTGAAATCAGCTCCTAGTCAAAATTATTACAAAGGAGCTCTGGTAGTGTAGCGGTTACGAATTGGGCTGCAAACCACAAGGTCAACAGTTCGAAACTACCAGCTGTTCCACGGGCAAAAGATGAGGCTTTCTGCTCCCTTAAAGATTTACAGCCTCGGAAACCCTGTACAGGGTCTCTATGAGTCGGAACCGACTCCACGGCACACAACAACAACAAGGAGAATGAATGATAGGTGTTTCTCCTCTACGATCTAAATATTTTCAATGCTTTTTACATTATCTTCTGAATAAAAATGAAAATATTTGACATCAAGCCAGTTGGACCCCTGGTGTGGCACTGTAGGATCAGCACTGGATTGCTAGCCACTAGGTCAGCAGTTCAAGCTCACCAGTCGCTTGGAAACCCTATACAGGGTTGCAATGAATTCAAATCAACTCAACAGCTCTTAACAATAATAATCAAGCCAATTATATCTAACACTTCTCAAAGCAAAATTATACATTAGGAATGGCCAATATAGAATGTCAATACAGAGAAGCAATTATCCTCAAAGTATTTTGCTTTTGTCAGCTGTAACCTGGGTTTAAAAATGCATTATAAAGGTTTAGGGAGATTTTTACACTTTCAAATTTCAGGGGTTATCTCTGATATACAAAATTTATAAAACACTTAATTCAGATAATTAAAAAGAAAGAAAAATAAATGTAAATTGTAAAAAGAATATCTGATGGACGAAAGCAGTTCATCACAAATTACCATACAAAATATTTTAGTTCAGAAGTTATCAATTGAAAAAAAAATTACCATTTGTAAAAAATATTTGTAATTTCCAATACTCTTCTTCTGAGAGAAACTTTAAGTCCTTTTGGCGCTCCTTCAAAAGGTCTTGTTTATCCAAAATCCATTGCAAACTGAAATAAATGTTAAGACATGCTGTAAAAAAGTTCATTAACTATGTCTCAGATAACATTTCAAGATAGGCTGTTCATATTAAGGTACAAACACAGTGTAAAAAGTCACCCTGAAAGATGCCTTTTATCATCTTTTATTTAGATAAAAGATGCTTTTTACCTAAATCATCTCATTTACAAACATAAATATGGTCTGAAAAAATTCTTATCTTTTCCCCCCTCAGTTTGTCACTATGTTGTTGCATTTTACTGACTGCAAGACTCTGATATAAAGATGTTTCTTTAACATCTTTAGCATGATGTCTTCAAATTTTCAGTGACAGCATGTTTATTTTTTTAAATTCTTTTACAATTCTTTCAGTTAAAATTTATACAGAAAAATAAGTATTCTTTTAACAGCAATGACATCCAATTTGTTGTGATATTAGTTATATTTTTCACAATATGTTATTTTAAATTGCATCCTGGTTGTTCCATTTACAGTATTCTATTTTCCCTGTCCCCTTATCTTCTCATCTTTGCTTTAGAGTAATTGTTGACCTTTTGTACTGTAGAATCAGCATAGGACACTGAACCACAAGTTGTCAGTTCAAACCCATCAGTTGCTCCTCAGAAACCCTATACAGGGTTGCTGAGTCTGGATTGACTCAATGGCACTTAACTACAAGATTTTTTTTTAATGGAGCACTGTACTTTGGTGTGCTTTACTACACTTTTATATGTTGGATGCCATCTGGTAATACTTTATTACCAGTGAACTGGTATTCCAATGAATACCAATATGCATTGTTATGATGTTGTTAAGTACCGTGGAGTCAGTTCAGACTCATAGTGACCCTGCACAGGGTTTCCAAGGCTAAATCTTTACAGGAGCAGAAAGCCTCATCTTTCTCCCGCAGAACAGCTGGTAGTTTCGAACTTCCGACCTTGAGGTTAGAAGCACGATTCGTAACCACTATATTACCACAGCTCCTATTGTTATGATAAGAACTGGAAAGCATTTTTTTTCTGTGTGAACTGAATTAATTTCATTAGCAAAGTTATGAATCACTTAAAGTGAGGGGAAATTTACCTGTGAAATAACACAAGGACCGTATGCATGTCTATAAGAGTCGCTGATAAATCTCAATTTGCTTTTAAACTTACACCATAAAGATAGCCCAAAGATATATCTGGGTTAATTTACCTTTCTCACATATATATTTTTTTATTTTTGAATCATCCCTTTTTTCCTCGTCCCAATCAGTAGTTTAGCTCATTGTCTTGGTTCTTGTTTCCAAAGCAAAAGTGTTTGTAATTTCTGACAATCTTTTTCCTTTTAATAACGTGTTATCTTTATTCTCTCCAATAACTTTAGGTTTGTTACAATGTTTATTTTTAAATATTGTTAAGCAGAATTTAAATTTTTTATTCTTTCTCAGTTATTCAATATTTAAATTTTCTTAAGTTCAGTATAGCTATGTTGTTGTTGTTATGTGCCATCGAGTCGGTTCCGACCCATAGCGACCCTGTATAGGGTTTCCGAGGGTATAAATCTTTACGGGAGTAGAAAGCCTCATCTTTCTCCCACGGAGCAGCTGGTAGTTTCGAACCACTGACCTTAAGGTTCGCAGCCCGATTCGACCACTACGCTACCAGAGCTCCTTCAGTATAGCTATATCCTATAGAAAATGCTATGGATTGATGTCATATATTATTTTCTAGATATTATGCAAGTATATTTTTAGCTTCCTCTTGGATACAATATCCAGAGTTGGTTTTACAGCTTTTATTTTCTGTTACCTGTTCATGCATTGAATTGACTAGTATTTAATGCCTTTCTAGTTTTACTACATTGTGATAAAAGAATGTATTTTGTTAATGTGCTACCTAAATTTTCTCCACTATATTGATTTGCTCTGCCCTGGAATATACATTCATTTCATTTCTACAGTTATTTTATATTTCAAAATGGTAATTTGCGAAAGCAAGTATTTAAGAAGTTTTTATCACAGTATTTGTATGGAGAATAAACCAAGAAGACTTGTAAAAACCTCATTTCACCAATATTACAATTTCATTGATTTTAAGACTCATTAGTATTTCACGCAATTCAGAGAAATGTGGAAGCCTTGTTGTTGTTGTTGTTAAGTGCAATTGACTCGATAAGGTTTCCGAGGAGCAGCTGGTGAGCTTGAACCACCGACCTTGCAGTTCAAACGGCTTTGCAGTCTGGCGCATTAACCCACAGCGCCACAGCAGGACTCCCGTGAAAGCCTTGTTGTTGTTGTGAAGTGCCATAGAGTTGGTTAAGTGAAAGCCTTATATGCCATGAAATCCAGATTATTTCATGTCAATTTTCCTCTTTCACCAAAATCTCTAATATGACCCTTTCGTAAACTTTTTGTTTGTTCACAATTGTCTTGTATTTTAATAATTGTTATTTTTTGCAGATTCTCCATGGTTCTCAAAGGAGTTAAGTGAAATAAAGCGGCCCCCTACCTATTTGAATTGAGAGGTAGGGACAATCTAAAAAATTACATTTAATATTATAATAATAATTATACATTTGAAGTGGGAAAAAAAAAAAAAATTAATCCACAGAACCACACCTGTATAATGCCGACAGTAAATGAGAAAACTCATCTAAAGGGGAGCAGGGTCTCTTTTCTAAAAGCTGAAAGCTGCCAATCAACAGCATATATTTCTGAGTCCTGGTGTAGTATATGATAAGCACTGGGCTGCTAAATAGGTCAGTGGTTCAAACTCACCACCCGCTCCTCGGAAACCCATACAGGGTTGCTATGAGTCGTTTCCGACTCAACGACAATTAACAACAAAAAGCAAATATTTCAATGAGTGAAAAAGCTGTACAACATAAAAATATGATTAGCAAAGCTTCAATAGCGTTTCATTTCCACAGAATCACTTTCAAACAAGAAATATTTATAATGTATGTTGTTGTCGTGTGCCATGGAGTTGGTTACGACTCATGGCGATCCTGTACAGGGTTTCCGCGTCTGTAAATCTTTACTGGAGCAGAAAGCGTCATCTTTCTCCCACGGAGCAGCTGGTAGTTTCGAACTGCTGACGGTGGGATTAGCAGCTTGAATCGTCCAGAAACTTGGCATGCCTCCTTCCATGAAAATTTTGTTTTGTTTTGTGGTGGAAACCTGCTTTCTTGAAAATAGATTTATGAGTCCATTGTTAATTTTTTTGTGTGCAAAGGAGAAAAAAAAAAAGAATTAAAAAGAAAGAAAAGGAATCGATGCTATTCACAAAATCAAAAAGTTAAAATGAATTATTAATACTCTTAGCTTTAAAAATTACTTAAAATTAATCTTATCACATTCTGTTCCTCTTTCCACTATCCAGTAAAGTCTAGTCAACGTTGAATTAACCCCGTCACACACCTTCGTGCCTGCTTAAGACAAATGTATTTAGGGGAAAATGTTTTTAATATTATTCTAACTCTTCCATGGTCACTAAAACAAAAGCTATTTATGAAGCAAGCTTCAAGAAATTGGCAAACAAAAATCACTGGAAAATACACAAGATAAAAAAGCACAGACTAGTAATAGGGATAAATCTTCAAAGTACCTGCCGCATAACCTATCAACATAAAATTCAATCTAGGCATAAGGTAGTGACAGCAAACAGTTATTGATCAGAAACAAGCTTAGCTTATAGCAATAATAACATAAATAATAATAACCATAACAATAATATTATTAAAGGTGAATGACAAAAGAACCACATTCCAGATCCTCTGAAGTGACCCCAGGCAAAGGCAAGCAACAGCCATCCTGGAGAGCTAGTCTCACAGGCCACAAGTGAGGCACTCACTGCCTATACCTGGGCCCATCACCCTGTCCTCTACCAGCCCTCCATCCTCGGGTGTAGATAACCCAATAATCCGAAATTAAACTCCTTAACCTTCACTTCTCTGAGACTGAGCCCCTTCCTCGAAAGCGGGTCAGAGGGCAGGGAGCATCTCATAAAACCGCAACCCGTTTCAGGCTGCCGGCGATTTCCTGGGAGGACCTCAAGGCGCTCGGGGCAGGGACCAGGAGGCAGGCCAAGTAGAGTTGCAGGCCCGGTCCTCAAAGACCACCTAAGTGACGGCTTTGGACGGGAACACGGGATATCACTTACTAGTGGGAGCTCTGCCAAAAGTTCCCTGCCATGGAATACAGCTTGCCCTGATAAAAAAGCACCAGCCGACGGGACGGCCCGCGGAGCGACCATAGACCCAGCCCGCCTAGTAACCGAGCTCCGCGACTATAATCAGCCCGGCTCCGCTCTGCGGCGGCAACGGTAAAAGGAAGAGGATGGCACCTTGGTCTCCTTGATGCCGGCCGACAACACTACTGTGTAAACCGGTTCCCATGAACAAAAGTTCCGGCCCGGCCCGCCCCGCAGTAGCGGAAGTCAACGGAGAAGAGACTGCCTGTTGGCGCGCTAGGATAGGTCACGGGAACTGGTGCTCGCGGCAGTCAGGAGACTCTCGCGAGAGTTTCACTCGGTTGCACCCTAGAGCCTTCGCAGGTTGTTCCTCTGTATTCAGCGCTGTGCTTAATTGGCTTAACCTGAGGGATGGATACCCCCAGTTCTGGGTTTCCTTATCCCATCTTCAAGGCCGCTGGGAAAGCACGGTCGTATTGTAACAGACCATTAGATTTTCTAATGCATCTTCTTTCTCCTGCTGTTGGAAATAAAAATAAGATTATGTTGACCTCATGGACCTCCCAAGATATACGGGCGCCAAGCCCAATGTGGTTAAAAATTTTTACATGTTTATGTTATTGTTGTGAATAAACACAGCAAAAACATATACCAACTCAAGAGTTTCTGCATTTACAATTCTGCCCTATTGACTATATTCTTCTAGTTGTGCAGCCATCTTTACCTTCGTTTTCTCAATGGTTCCTTCTCCATTAACATAAATTCACTGCACTCTGCCCTAGAATGAAAACACACACTTCATAAAAATAAAATGAAGAGATTTAGTGTAAGTCAAGAGACGGTCTGAACCAGAAACGATGTCCAAATTAATAATGAAGATGGCTACTTGGTTGGGCAATAAAGAAACAAGCATGCTTATACTTGTTAAGTGCAGTCCAGTCGATTCCTACTCATAGCGACCCTGATAGGGTTCCCAGGAACATCTGGTGGATTTGTACCGCTGAGATTGTGATTCTCAGTCCAGGAGTCCTATACAGTACTTGTTAAATGCCGTGGAGTCGGTTCCAACTCTTAGCGACCCAGTATAGGGTTTCCAAAGAGCGGCTGGTGAATTTGAACCGCCGTCCTTGAAATTCAAACCGACTTTGCGGTCCAGTGCATTAATCCACAGAACCACACCAGGACTCCATGTAGTTGTACACTTGTAGGTGGAACTACAGATACAAAATCAAGACTGCCTGAAAGACAATTAGTGGAGCTGATGCTTTCTGCTTCAGTCAATATTTTGACTATGAGTTAAGTGTCATCTAGTTGGTTCTGACTCATAGGGTTTCTGAGGCGCAGCTGGTGAGCTTGAACCACCAACCTTGAGGTTCAAACAGACTTTGCAGTCTAGCACATTAACCCACAGTGGAACACCTTCAATATTGTAAATTGAGGATTGATTTTCTTTTTTCTTCTTCAGTTCTTTCAGTTTGTGAAATGCTGAGCGTGTTCCTTTTGTTTTTCTAACCCCAGATCTTTAAACATTTCATTATACTTGGCTTTGTCTTCTCAAGACACCCTTTGAAATTTTCTGTTCAGCTTTTTTACCTCCGCATTTCCAACATTTGCTTTAGAGCAAATTTAATAGTCTCTTCTGACATTCATTTTGGTCTTTTCTTTCCTGTTTTTAAATTACCTTTTGCTTTCTTCATCTATGATGTTCTTGATGTCATCCCACAACTCATCTGGTTTTCCTTCATTAGTGTCACACGCATCAAACCTGTTCTTAAAATGGTCTCTAAATTCAGGTGGGATATATTCAAGGTCATATTTGGCTCTTATGGATTTGTTTTTATTCTCTTCAGCTTTAGCCTGAACTTGCATATGAGTAATTGATGGTCTGTTTCACAGTCTGCCGCTGGCCTTATTTTGATTGATGATATTGAGCTTTTTCCACTCTCTTCCCACAGATGTAGTCAATTTGATTACCATGGTTTCCGTTTGGTGAGGTCAATGTGTATGGTTGGTTCCGACTCATAGTGATCCTGTACAGGGTTTCCAAGGCTATAAATCTTTACAGAAGCAGAAAGCCTCATCTTTCTCCCATGGAACAGCTGGTAGTTTCGAACTGTTGACCTTGAGGTTAGCAGCCTGAATCGTAACCACTATGCTACCATAGTCACCTTTTATGTTGTTTGAAAAGGCATTTGCAATGAATAAATCATTGGTGTTGTGAAATTCTATCACGCAATCTCCAGGATAATTTCTATCATCAAGACCACGTTTTTGTGTTTTTTTTAAAAAAAAACTTGTAAAATTGTTAATTGAGTGAAGGTTTACAGACAAGATAATTAATTTGACTTTCGACAAATCATGCACTTTGTTTCATTTCAATGATTGTAATCCGTTCCATACAATAACTGTTATCCTGCTTCCTCCCTGTGTTCCTATTTCCAGTCCACCCATCTTCCCATCCCTTCTCAACTTTGTCCTTAGGTAAATGTTGCCCTTTTGATTTCGAATGACTGAACATTCCATGGTGAGCATCCCTTACTAGTGTTGTTGTCTCACCCTTCCCGGCCAATAGATGTACCTTAGATGGCCTCTCATGAGCTTTGAAGATCCCAGATGCTACTCACCAAAGGTGGATGAAGAACATTGTCTTTGTGGACTATGTTATGCCGAATGACTATGGTGCCCCCTGAGACTATGGTCCTGAGCTTTCAAGCCCAGCAACTCGTTGCCTTACAATATTTGATAATGTCTAAGAAGTTTCCATTGTTTTACTTTCTGTATGCCCACTACATGCTTAGCTGTGTTTGCAGGAAAGGTAAATATTCATGTACAAATATTCTCTTTCAAACTCATATATATATTTGTGGCTATACTTACACTTTTCCTCCCATTCAGTCTGTGTCTCTGTCCATGTATCTACCCGAAGAACACTTTTGTTAAAGGTTGTGTATGTTGTTGTATGCTGTTTAATCAGTTCTGACCCATAGTGACCCTAAATAGGGTTTCTGAGGAGCGGCTGGTGAGCTTGAAACTTGCTATTCAAACCAAATTTGCAGTCCAGTGCATTAACCCACAGCACCACACCAGGACTCCAAGTTGTATGTATATATATCACTATTTATCTCTATCCCCTTTAGACCTTGTATATCTTGTTGTGATTTTAGCCATCTTCATCATTCTTTTGCCAATTTCCCTCTTCTTGTATATCACAAGGCCACCGTTTCCAACTACTGTTCCTTCCTCTTTGTTTCCAACCTTCCATTCCAATCACCAGTAATTATTAATACATCCTGATTGCATGTTTGATCAATTTCAGATGACAGAAGTTGGTAGAATTCTTCAGTTTCATTATCATTGGCTTTAGTGGTTGGTACATAAATTTGAATAATACTGATATTAACTTGTCTTCCTTGTAGGCATATGGGTATTATCTTCAGACATCATTGTACTTCAAGATAGATCTTGAAATGTTCTTTTTGACAATTAATGTGACCCCATTCCTCGTCAATTTGTCATTTCTGGCATTGTGAACCATATGATTGTCTGAGTCAACCTAACTGAATGCTGGATCTGTCTTTTGACACCAGTCCTTAAATTATGGACAAGTACTCGATGGCACTTCACAACAACAACAACAACAAGGGTTAATGTGCTGGACTGCAAAGTCAGTTTGAACCACAGGTTGCCAGTTCAAGCTCACCAGCCACTCCTCATAAACCCTGTACAGGGTCACTGTGGGTTGGAATTGAGTCGACGGTACTTAACAACAACAAACAACAAAGTCTTTATGCATTCATTGCCCAGAAGTTTTATTATACCTGTTTTTCTTTAACACTGCTACCATATGTCTGTTGTTCTTACTAGCCATTTTAATAATCTCTGACATGAAAACCCCAGAAATTTATTCTGATATAGCTATAATTTATATAAGGAGACTTGGTGAAATAGTAGTTAACATTCTTGGTTGCTAACCTAAAGGTCAGTGGATTGAACCCCTCAGCCTCGCATGGGAAAAAGATGTAGCAGTCTGCTTCTGTAAAGATTTGAAGTCTGTAAACTCTTCAATTTATTCTGTCTTATAGGGTTACTATGAGTTAGAATCAATTTGATGACAAAAGTTTATAATTTGTATGCTTATTGCCCTGATTTATTTTGGGAAACTATTTTCCTTCTTTGTGAAGCCCTTCTTAGGTCTATTTGTTGCTATTTGTTACTCCCACTAAAGATTGACTTGAAAACCTTTTTTGTCAACTTAGTCCTATCCTTGGCTAGTGCAGCACCTTAACTGAATGCTGGATCTTCATCCAACACCATGAGCTGTTCATGAAAATTCAGATTTGCTAGCTACTCCAGTACCTGATTACCATTTCATGCCAGTGCTAAAATTAAACTCCATGTCACCTTCAAATGGGCCGTAGTGCTCATGCTATGACACTCCCCAAGAGCTATCATGCCCTCAGATGCTATATTGCTTTAATTTAACCCAGCAACTCAAACACATGATGCAGAGTAGGTTCTGTATAATTGTGCTGGTGACAAAATGGGACCAGGATGTGTACCACCCCTTCTCAATTCCATTTTAAAGTTTTGACTTGAGTCTTAGAATCCATGTTAAATTTAAAGTTGCCTTTTGTAACAGCAGTTTTCTAACTTTTGTGCTGACCTAACTATATACCGACTTCATAGCACTTAACAACAACAACATGGCCTAATTGGTAAAACAGAACAATTTTAAAAGTGTACTTAACTCAAAAGATACTTCCAGTTTCTCCTTCTTTTCTTAATCAGTTCCCAAGACTCTTTGGGATATGACGTCCATAAATGTCAGCAGTGCTCTGTTTCAGACTTTATTAAAATTTACATTCAAACCTTTAAGCTTCTACCAAAACTATCTCAGTATCCCCTGAAAAAGTAAGTTAAGAA
The DNA here is from genome assembly GCF_000296735.1 of Chrysochloris asiatica. Classification (NCBI taxonomy): domain Eukaryota; kingdom Metazoa; phylum Chordata; class Mammalia; order Afrosoricida; family Chrysochloridae; genus Chrysochloris; species Chrysochloris asiatica. Next base: position 5,349,507 of record NW_006408602.1, on the reverse strand, counting down.
AGGGTTGTTGTTGTTACGTGCTATCAGGTCAATTCTGACTCATAGTGACCTTGCATAGGGATTCTGAGGAACAGCTGGCTGGTTTGAACTGCCAGATTTGTGTTTATTCTCCCAGTACTTATTCTACAACATCACTTCATACACATTATTCAAGACGATTTGGACAAGGGTCTAATAACACCCTCTTCCAGCACCTGTAATATTCCCATTTTTCCTACAAGGAATCAAGGATGGAGAGTACAGGATCTAAGAGGCATTGTTGTTGTTGTTGTTAAGTACCGTGGAGTCAGTTCCACCTCATAGTGACCCTGCACAGGGTTTCTGAGGCTGTACATCTTTATGGGAACAGAAAGCCTCATCTTTAGTAATTCTCCAATTTCCAATTGTCTCAAACCCTCATTCACTTTTTTCCAATATACCACAAGAAGATAATTACTTTACAATGGTTGATCTTTGTAGTGTTTTCTTCAGCATTTCTGTACAGTCAATGTTCATTTGCCTTCACACGGGAAGATAAACATTCTCATGGACGGTCATTCCACAATGTTCAAAGAATCTCTTAGGTATTTTCTCACATTTGCAGGCTGACTTGAAACCTTTACAATTCACTCACAGATCCACCTTATTACAGAAGGTTGATGGCATGACCTATTGGGATGCTCAAATTCTCAACAAGCTTGTCTTGTTGATCGTGTCCTGATGTTACAACATTTAGCCACTGGAGGGCATAAGGTCTCAGAGAAAAGTTACAATTGGCCCAAACTTCTGTAAAATATATGGGCTTCAGCAAAAGAAAAGACACAGCTTACCCTTTCCTAGTATAAAAAATAAAACAAAAAAAGATTCTTAGGACTTTGTGGCAATTATAGAACTTGGATAACTTTTTTTTTTTTTTTAATTACTCAACCCCTTTAAAGAGACCTAAAGGATTTGAAGTTCAATCCTTTTCAACTTACTGAAGATGGACTAAATGCCATAACTCAGCTAAAAGAGGCATTAAACAGTATACCTAATTTGAGATTTCCTAATTATAACCTGGATTTTCCACCTTTTGTTCATAAGAATTCTGCCCACCCAGAAACATGGAGGACAGTATATAGATTATTGTAGTGTCCAATTGGACCTAGTTACCTAGTATTCTAGTTATTTAGTGCTGTTATAATAGAAATACTAAAAGTAGATGGCTTTAACTAATAGAAATGTATTCTCTCAGTTTATGAAGGTAGAAGTCTGAATTCAGAGCATCTGTAGATCTAGTGTTCCTTGGAGATTTCCTTGTGTCATAGCACCAGTATTTCCCTGGATCTAGGAGCTTCACAGTGAAGGCATCCCAGGTTCAAAGGATATACTCCACTCCAGACTATTCTTTCTTAGTAGTAGTAAGTCCATCTTCATGTCTCCTTTTACTTCATGTAAGGTAAGAGGTATTGCATATCACACTCTTGGGAATCTCCTGTACATCAGATCAGAGGTATGGTGGTATTAAGGGTAGTGTGCCCTACCCTTAATCCTCTTACTCATTTGTCGCATCAGATCATATCATGGGGGAATCATCACATAAATACCAAACCTCTGAGAATCATTGTCCAAGCAAGATGACACATAATTTTTGGGGGGACACAATTTAATCCATGATACCTGGGATACCCTCCATGTTTAAGGGAAGTCACTGCAACAGCAAAACTGGGCAAGAATGCCATGCATGTAGTTTTAGGGAATTTCCTTGATGTCTACATCCCACAGCAGTATCAATCATTTTAAATTCTAACTTAATACAGCATCTTACAGCAAGCTGGTTGACCTCTCTTAGAGTAATGCACTCAATGATGATGATAACTTCTTGAAAACCAGTGATGTTGTTACCTCCATTCAATGATTATATTGTTTATGCTTAATTGAATGGCTTTTGTCACCACAATGGGATTTATAAGAAATCCCCCTTTCCAAACTCAATGTAATTCTTTTTGTAGATGGATCTTAAACCTAAGCCCACCAGCTCTTGTTACCAGGAAGGATACACTGTCACTACTTTATTTTACTCCTATTGCATGCCCTTAAATTTTGTAGACTTATTACCCTCCCTTGGTAGATGAAAGTTATTAGTAATTATTTTGTGTTTAATATTAATTACATTTCTTTTTGGCACAGTTACTATGTATTCCTTACATCTTCTTTTTATGCTTTCTGCATTATTCAATATTTTCCCCATAGAATCCTTAAATATTTCAAGTTGAGGCTTGAACTTTTTCTTTGGTTCCTTTACCTTGACAAATGCTGAACATATTCTTCCCTTTTGGTTTTCTAACTCCAGGCCTTTGCACATTTCATTGTAATACTTGACTTTGTCTTCTTGAGCTGCCTTTGAGACTTTCTGTTCAAGTAATTTACCTCCTTATATCTGCCCTTTGCTTTAGCATTTCTACTCTGGAGAGCAACTTTCAGAGTCTCTTCTGACATCCATTTTGGTCTTTATCTTCTTAATGACCTTTTGCTTTCTTCCTCTATAATGTATTGGATGTCATCCCACAACTGTTCCGGTCTTTGTTCATTAGTGTCTAATGCATCAAATCTGTTCTTGTGTGATCTCAAAAGTCAGGTTGGATATGTTCAAGGTCAAACTTTGGCTCTTATGGACTTGTTTTAATTGTCTTCAGCTTCAACCTGAACTTGCAAATAAGCAATTGGTGGTCAGTTCCATAGTCAACCCCTGGCCTTGTTTTGACTGATGTTACTGAATCTCTTAATTTTCTCTTTCTACAGATGTAGTCAATTTGATTTTTGTGTATTCCATCTAGTGAGGTCCATGTGTATAGTCATCTTTTATATTGTTTAAAATAGGTATTTTCAATGAATGTTGTTGTTAAGTGCTGTGAGTCAATTCTGACTCATAGCAAACCTGTATAGAGTTTCCAAGGAGTTATACTGGTGGGTTTGAACTGCTGACCTTGTGGTTCAAACTGACATCACAGTCCAGTGCTTTATCCTACAGCGCCACACTCCTTGCAATGAATAACTCACTGATATTTCAAAATTCTATCATGCAATCTCCATCATATCACCAAGATCATATTTTCCAATTACTGATCTTTCCTCTGCGTTTTTAACTTCTGAATTCTAATCACTAGTAATTATCAATAATCTTATTGCACATCTGATGAATTTCAGACTGAAGAAATTGGTTGTTGTTGTTAGGTGCCATCGAGTCGGTACCAACTCATAGCGAACTTATGTATAGCACAACGAAACACTGCCCAATCTCGGGCCAACCACACTATTGTTGCTATGCTTGAGCCCACTGTTGCTGCAACTTTGCAAATCCATCTCGCTGGGGATCTTGCTCTTTTTCTCTGATCCTCCACCTTACCAAACATGATAGCTTTCTCCAGTGACTGGTCCCTTCTGACAATATGTCCAAAGTATGAGAGATGAAGTTTGGCCATCCTAGCCGCCAAGGAGCACTCTGGCTGCACTTCTTCAACACAGATCTGTTGGTTCATTTGAAAGCCCATGGCACTTTCAATATTCTCCTCTAACACCATAACTCAAATGCATCCATTCTTCTACGGTCTTCCTAATTCACCGTCCAGCTTTCGCATGCATATGAAGTTATTGAAAACACCATGTCTTGGGTTAGGTGCATCTTAGTCTTCAAGCTGACATCTTTGCTCTTCCACACTTTAAAAAAGTTTCGTGCAGCACATTTGCCTAATGCAATATGTTGTTTGATTTCTTGACTGCTTCTTCTGTGAGTGTTGATAGTTGATCCAAGAAGAATGAAGTCCTTAACAACTTCAATCTTTCTCTGTTGATAAGAATATGTTTATTGGTCCATTGGTGAGGATTTTTGTTTTCTTTACATTGAAATGTAATCCATACTGAAGGCTGTGCTCTTTGATCTTCATCAGTAAATGTTTAAAGTCCTCTTCACTTTCAGCAAGAAAGGTTGCATCATCTGCATATCGCAGATGTACATTTCATGTTCTTATTATTAATGGGAGTCCTGGTGTGGTGCTATGGGCTAATGCGTCAGACTGTAAAGTCGTTTGAACTGCAAGGTCAGTGGTTCAAGCTCACCAGTTGCTCCTTGGAAACTCTATACAGGTTCGCTATGGGTCGGAATCGACTCGACAGCACTTAACAACAACATTATTAATGGATGTTTACAGATGTTTCTCTTCATTTTAAGTTGTGCTCCATCAGCAAATGAAGGTCCCGCGGGTTTTACTCCCATGGGCTTTACTTCATTCGTATCATCACGGTCAACTCTACTTTGAGGAGGCAGCTCTTCCCCAGTCGCATTTTGAGTGACTTCCAACCTGAAGACTCATTTTCTGGCACTATATCTGACAGTATTTCTCTGCTAGTCATAAGGTTTTCAGTGACTAAATATTTGGAAGTAGTTCATCATTCCTTCTTCCTAGTCTGTCTTCGTCTGGAAGCTCATCTGAAACTTGTTCACCATGGGTGACCCTGCTGGTATTTAAAATACTCGTGGCATGGCTTCCAGAATCACAGCAACTTACAAGCCACCATAGTACAACAAACTGACAGACGTGCAGTGGGAAGAAATGAGTAGAGTTCTTCAATTTTATTATTACTGGCTTTAGTGTATTGTGTGTAAATTTGAATAATAGTGGTATTAACTGTTTTTTCCTTGTAGGCATATATGAATATTAACCTATAAAAGCATACTTCAAGATTGATCTTGAAAATGTTCTTTTTGATGATGAATGTAATGCCATTTCTCTTCAATTTGTCATTCACAGAATAATAAACAATATGATTATCAGATGATTCAAAATGATCTATACCAGTCCATTCCAGCTCACTAATGTATAGGATATTGATCTTTATGTATTCAATTTAATTTTTTACAACTTCCAATTTTCCTTGATGTTTACTTTGTGCATCCCATGTTCCAATTACTAATGAATTCTTACAGCTGTTTCTTTTCATTTTGAGTTGTGCCCCATCAGCAAATTAAGGTCCTGAAAGCTTTACTCCATTCACATCATCACAGTAAACTCTACTTTTAGAAGGCAGCTTTTCTCCAGTTGTGTTTTGTGTGCCTTCCAATCTGAGGAGCTTATCTTATGACAATATTCTGGTGCTATTCATTATGTTCCAATATTTAATATTCTGGTGCTATCTGATAGTGTTCCAATGCTATTCATAAGGTTTTTAGAGGTTTTGTGCTACAGGATAATGCTCTGGACCACAAGGTCTGTTTGAACCACAAGGTTGTCAGTTCAAACCCACCATCAGTTCCTCAGAAACTGTAGATAGGGTCGCTATGAGGAACTGACTTGACATCATTTAACAACAACAAACCATTCAGAAGTCATCTGTCTCTCCTTCTTTTTAGTCTGGAAGCTCAGCTGAAACCTGTTCACAATGGGTCACCTTGCTGATATTTAAATAATGGTGGCATAGCCTCCAACTTCATTGCAACACGCAATACACCACAGCATGACAAACTAACAGATGAGTGATGGGTGTGTTTGCTGGGGAGTGCTAAAAACATTTCTCCATGTTTGTTAAACTGTATATTGCAATTCCATTTGATAGAAATGTCCCTTCAAATTAAATTTATTGGGATATCATCACTAAGCAAGAAAGATTGTACACCTCTAATGAGATCAAAGAAAATAAGTGTAGGTTGAGAATGGGTTAGAATTTATTCTTGATTTGTTACCCTCACAACTTTAGAGGTGTTGGTAGTCCAGGGTAGAAATTCTTTGTAAAAATATGCAATTAAGAGCTGAAAAGTGGTGCCTGTGTCAATGAAAAATTTACAAAATTCTCCATTAATTTTACAATAAATTTTAACTTTTAAAAAAGCTGTCAAACACAACAGCATGGTGGAGAACAAACAAGATGCTGGATTGGGTGGAAGTGCAGTAAAGAGCTCCATCAGCAACAACATAGAATACCCAACCAAGCAGGCTCAGGGGATGGTCCCAGAACTCTGAACCACATATTAAGGAATATTTAGAAGGTTGGAAGGGTTACAGCTGAGGGAATTGTGGCAGAAGCAAGAAATCCATTGTTTTCTAGCTTGGGAC
>NW_006408602.1:5308460-5322514 GCF_000296735.1 Chrysochloris asiatica | reverse complement strand
GATGCATGGAGGGGATTGGAACCATGGCAGTGAGATGAAATACGATGGAATGAATGTAAATCTAAAGTTCTCCCATGTAAACTATCATATAATTCACAATAAAACATTAAAAAAATTTTTATAACCCAGACTCACATCTTTTTATTCTTTTCCTTAAAAAACAAAAAAATAAAAAAACCCACAATGAGATATCATCTCACACCAGCAATAACAGCAAAGATAAAAAAGTAGAGGGCAATAAATGCTGGTGAGGATGAGGAGAGACTGGAACACTCCTGCACTGCTAGTGGGATTGCAAAATGGTCCAACCTCTCTGGAAAGCAATATGACGATTCCCCAGAAGGTTGGAAATAGAAATACCTTATGGTCCAGCAATTACTCTGCTTGGTATTTACCCACAAGAAATACGAGGGTAACACAAGTAGATAATATGCACACCAGTGTTCATAGCAGCACTATTTACAATAGCAAAAAGATGGAGACAGCCTAAGTGCCATCAACTGAAGAATGAATAAACAAATTTTGGTACATACACACAATGGAATACTATGCCACCCTGAAGAACAACAAGGAAGCTGCAAGCCACTGAATAACATGGATGAACCTTGAGGAGATTATGTTGAGTGAAATTAGTCAGTCACAAAAGGAGAAATACTGCATAGGACCATTATTGTAAAAGAGTAAGAAAAAGAATCCACACCAAAAGGGGGGAAATTATATATATATTTGCTGATCCACCAGGATGTATGGGATGAGAGGTGGGGCGGGAGGGCTGGGAAGACAGAGCACAGGGTAAGGATTAGATACAGGTTAGCTTGGGTGCGGGGCGGAGGCAATATGCAAGAAGCGGGAGGAATGGAAGAACAAGGCTGATGGGAAAACAGGGAGGTTAGCATAGGCTAAGTGGGACAGAGGTAAATGATGATGTATGCACAACCTTGGAACAACAGGGCTGGTGTGGGGGAGAGAGGGGATACAGGGATTGAGGCACGGTTTGAAGGGGTAAAAGAGGGGGAATAGTGTTAAGATGCTTGGCTGTCTTCTGAATCTTGGTTTCCCTTGCCTACCACTGTAAAATAGACACTTGAGGTGGGGAGAAAGGAATAGCCAGAATCATCACTACAGAAAGCTTGTAAGTCCACCTTCAGCCTATAACTGATTGGAATACCTTAAAGGGGGCTAGAAGTTGCCCAGTGAAAGAGGCTTCCTGTGGAGCCTTTATACTGCACAAGACCATAGGTAGAATCCAGAACCCCATCCAGAACTGACTGAGGAAGTAAATTTCCACTGGAAAGGACGAGGAGACCAGCCTGGAGTGGTCAGAACATAAGATACACCATGAAAGAAAGACTGGCAGGAAAAATCTGAAACAATGACGGCAGTCTGATTGAATAAGTAAGCTGTTCTACTGGGAGCCATCAAGGCAAGTCGTCGGGACCCCTCAGAGCAAACCCCCTTCTAAGACTGAAACTCAAGGGGAATACATGAGCAGGCATGTGGTCTGGATGGTGACCACGTTGGTCACTGCTAAGGGAAATGGGGAATAAAACAGCAATGAAGTTGGGAGCTAAGCCTGACCACATTCAATAGGTCCCTGTGAACCCAGGATGGCCAGAAGTAAGGCAAGACCCGGGGAACTCCTGGGTCCAGAGGCAGTGACATGGCCATAGAGGAATAGAGTGGAGAGTGAGGCGTCCAGCTGATATGAAGTGAGGGGAGAGGCACAAGAACATCCATACTTGCAGATAGTACCTACTTGACCTGGCTTCGATGGCTAGATGATCTGAACTTGACTAGAAGAAGAAAGAAGGGAGGGGGAGAGAAAAACTGGCTATGATTTGATGAACTTTACATATACTTATGGTAGCAGTAGCTCCAAAAGGGAACAAATCTTTACAGCAAAGATCACTCCCACCCCCTTGGTACACAGGGTTGACAGGGATGGGCAACTTAGACATTGGCTACCCCAAATGGGGGGGTGGGTGGTGGGTGGGACATAAAGGCAAGAAGTGACTGGCTTACAAGCTTTGAAGATGGAGCCTTGTTGCAGACCAGGAGTGGGAAGGTAGAATCAACACTGAATGGTTTCCAATCTTTTGGGAAGGGGCAAATGAAAGGAGATGGGGATAAGACTCTTGTGGTACAATAGTGAATAATTAATATCAGGACTGACAGTGAGGGTCAGAAATGTAAAGGTAGATAATTTGTAACAAAAGGAGGGTACTGACTGATTTTGCAGTGCTGGAGCAGAGGTCCCTGAGACCATCAAGTAAGAAGAGTGGAGTGCAGCACCTTACCCAGAGAAGCAGTGACACCAGAAATGGAGGCAGGGGAGATAATGTGAACAGATGGAGCAGCTGGGGACACTGGACTCAGGGAGGGAGAAGTGTTGTGGCTGACAGTGGGGGGTGCGGGGAGGCGGGGCAGTCCTGTGGGGTGTACCCTTTTGTTGTTTGATGAGCATGGAGGGGGTTGTAATCAATCCAATAAAACAAAATACCTTAGGATGAATGTAAAACTGATGTTCTCCCATGTAAACCCACATAATTCACAATAAAAACTTAAAAAAAAAAAAAAATTGGCTGCTGGACCTCAGGCATACTTGAGGCCTTTACTCCACATCCCAGGTCTACTGCGCCTACAGGGAAGAAATTTCCACTTTTGTTCCCTTTGTTTCTAGCGTTCTGCTTCTAGGCCCGGTGCCTCAAAGTCCTCTGAGCTTCACTTCCTGCTAGTACACCCACCGTCGCTTGGAATTCAGAATTTCAAACACTCCTCTTCCCCCTAGGACTATGGAGGCGAGCTGGCCCAAAGTTTAATGCCCACTAATGATGATCAAATTTGTGGCCTAAAGTGTCTCTTTCACAAGCTAAATGTTCTGGCCTTACAGAATGAGCAATCTGCGGTTCCCAGGGGCCAGTCGCACAGGCTGAATTCCAGGGAGAGCCTGAAATTTCTTCTCTATCTTAAACCTTAAGCAACAGTTGCTAGAGACCCGGTGGCGGGAGTGCAGCTTTCGCGGAGGAGCTGGAGAGGGCAGGGAGGACGGACAGCAGCACCAGCAGCTCTTCCTTCTGAATCCTGACTTTTGCCAGCCTGCAGTGGCTCGGATATCTGCAGTGAGCTCTGAAGCCTGCTTACTGCCAGCCCTGCCATTGTTGTGTGGAGGAAGCGGACTAACAGAAGAAAGTTAATTGCCTCTGAGAAAATATTGCGCCTCCCGTCGTCGATTTGGTTTTATTTTAGGATATTGCAATCAGCAATTTCAATATTTTCACCTAATTTTCTAAAAGAAGGGGAAAAAAAGACCTCTTTCTCGATAATTTGTTTGTGTTTCATAACACATGACAGAATCACATTGTCCACTATGGGCACAAGAAACCAAACACTACTTTTTACAATTGCAGTTATCAATTTTCTGGTTGTTGGTGGTTATGTGTTGTGGAGTCGGTTCAGACTCATTGCTTTCCTGCATAGGGTTTCTGAGGCTGTAAATCTTTATAGGAGCAGGAAACTTCATCTTTCTCCCACAGAGTGGCTGTTATATTCGAACGGCTGACCTTGCTGTTAGCAGCCTAAGTCATAGCCCACTATACTGCCAGGGCTCCTTTTTCTTAGGATATGAGTACTTATACTGACTATAGGTTTGTTCAAGAGTCCTGGTTTGGCACTGTGGGATAACGCATTGGACCACAAGGTCAGTTTGAACCACAAGGTCGGCAGTTAAAACTCACCAGCCCCTCCTCAGAAACAGGGTCACTAGGCGGAACCAACTCGATGGCACTTAACAACAATAACTCAGGCTTGTTCAGCCATAACTGCAACTCTTGATTAAGTAGAATTAATTGTAGATCTTCTCATTCACTCGCTCCTATGAAATTCTGATTCATAACTACCCTGCATAGGGTTTCTGAGGCTGTAAATCTTTACTAGAGCAGAAAGCTTCATCTTTCTCACATTTCAAACCCACAAGCAGACTGGCTGGTGGGTTTGAAATGCTGACCTTGTAGTTAGCAGTTCAGTGCTTATCCTACAGAGTCACCAGGGCTATGTACGTATTATAACACTTTAAAAAATAAGTAAACAATAACCATGAAAAAAATCATCTTAGGAGTCTTCCTCCTACTCCTCAAACATGTCCTCAACATTGTTCCGTTTTCTCCAAAACAAAAAAACAAGCAAAGCAAATGGCCTGACTCTAGACTTGATCTTTATTATTGTTGTTAAGTGCCGCTTGGTACCATGCAATTGAACTTGGAAAAAGTTTAACTGTGCGTGACCTTGCTTTCTGCGTAATGACCACCAGGTTCTTCAGACCCTTAAAAAGTTGTCTGTGTGGCAGTTACTTTGTAGTGTTCTTAAAAAACAGGAAGAAAGATTATATTTGAAAGTCTTGGGAGCCATAAGGATGCTGCACAAGCAGAACTGTCCCACAGTTAAGTGCTCATTCACATGTTCATGGAAAGCATTGATTTATCAACTAATGAATGAGAGCGTGCCCACACTCAGGATACTCAAACTCTGACAGACAATTGTGAGCGCCTGTTTCTCTTTTAGTATCACTTATGTAGCGTAGTGGTTACGAATCGGGCTGCTAACCTCAAGGTAGGCAGTTCGAAACTACCAGCGGTTCCGCGGGAGAAAGATGAGGCGTTCTGCTCCCGTAAAGATTTACAGCCTCGGAAACCCTGTGCAGGGTCACGTCGGAACCGACTCCACGGTACTTAACAACAACAATGTCTTTATCACCAGTAAAAAAAAAAAAAAAAAAGCATTGAATGAGCTCATTTAATTTTTTTTCTCCCAAGAGTCTTGGTGTGGGATCTCCGCAGTCAGCCTGGTACAGTGTCAGCCTAAACTTGCCTAACTTTTATTTGGGGCCCACCAACCTCACCTGCTCTGAGCGGTGAGAGCCGTGGAGGAGTGACTGGCTCACTGTGAATTGTGGTTTGTGAGTAACGGACCCACGCAGGCAGGCGCATCTCAGGGTGAGCAGCGGGTGGTGGAGATCCCGGTGCAGGGCAAGGTGTGGAGAGGGAGAGTGGAGCTTGGGGGTGGAGAGGGGTGCATAATCAGGGTACTTATGGGGGGACACAGGACTTGGCCTTAAACATCGGACCCGGCTCCGCAGACATCTGGGGTCAACTCCTTCAATCCACTCTAAAACGCGTTCCTACACGAACCTCGACGGGTGCTTCATTCGTTGCATGCGGGTTCCCAAAGTCGGAAGCCGATGCTAAACAAGGCAAATACACAGTCTGAGGTGTCAGGGAAGACGTCCGTAGGGAAGAGGCCAACCTGTGGCGCGGGGCTGGATTTCTGCGGATGCCCAGGAGGGATCCGACGAGCCTTTCCCCTCCTGCACTTTTTCTCTACTGGAAGGCAGTTTGACCTGTCGGCGCGTCCAATCCTGGGAGGAGAGAAGAAAGACCCTCACGCTGCACTCTTTCCAAGTCTCGGAGGAGTCCAGGCTGCTCCTTCTCCCAGGGGAGCTGGGTGTCAGGATCAAGGCCAGGCCTCGCTCGCGCACATCTGAGTGGAACTCACCTTTGGGACGAGAGAAGGGCAGTTCTGATCACTATTACAGGCTTTCTCAGGTCGGCGGTGGTGCCGCCCAGGCCTCCAACCCAGGAGTTAGCCTCTCTTTGCCTAGATTCTTTGCGCGGTGGTATGAAGACCCAAATGTCCGGTCTGATAGAATCTTACGTTCTTTCTCCCTTCCTTGTCTGTTAAAGGTCTTTCTGAACCCAAGCATCACTTTTATGGAATGAAGTAAAATCTTATGCCCTAAGCAATCATGTCTTATTGGAGATGAGCAATCATTTCTCATGGGAAAATACCGCAAATTGCACTACTTCAGAAGGACTCTTTTGAGACCTCCGTTCAGTTCATTGTAACACAATTATTATCTGTAGAATTTAGAATCCATTGTCTTCATTTAGTTTCTGAAAAGAGGGTAGAGTTGTGATGTTACAAGTTTCTAAAAGAAGTTTTTGTGTGGCTTTTTTTTTTTTTTAACCCCCCTTCTATTTCTTTTTTAAATTGTGAATTGGGTGAAGGTTTACACAGCTGGTCATCGATTTTACGTTTAACAATTCATGCACATTTTGTTTCTTCTCACTGATTACCCTAGTTTCAATGTAACCTCACTCATCCCATTGCCTCCCTGTGTTTCTAGTACTCATTCCAACTCCTTTCCCAATCCTTGGGTAAATGCCGCCCTTATGACCGTGAATGGTAACCATTCTATGGTGTGCTACCTCACTAGTGCTTCCCTTTCCCCTATATTACCTATCTACTGCTGGGCTGAAAATTGAGACACGGTGATAAATTCAGTTCCTGGCCTGAAGGGTTACCAAGTGTCATAGTCTCTATCAGACCAGTAAGCTTATGCCCATCCCTATTTCCTTCTTATTTTCTCCCTTAAATCTTCCTCCCCCACTTCCTACTTCCATTTCCATACACAGGAACAAGAAACAAAGCAAAATACCAGCTCCTCATATCTATTTATCAAAATGGTTGTTAGAGTATAAAAAAAATAAAATTGAAACCCAACTTTTTTTTATTACTTGATGTGAAGATCTAGGTTTTGGGAAAGTTGGGAAGAAACTTTCCTTACTATGGGAATTTTCTATAGTTGAAGCTTTGATTCTTTTTTATGTATGTATTTTAAATAACTTCCCTTGTTTGCATTACTTTTTGATGTGGGCAAGTCTACCAAGGAAGGTAGAAATACTTCCTAATTCATCATGAGATTAGAAAGGAATAAGTATTTAATTCTAAGAGCAAAATGTTTTCCTTCTTCCTTAAACTAACACCATTTTTCATACAAACATCTTGCTTTAAAATGAATAATCCAGCATGCCAGATCTAAATATATTTAGTCTAAATTGATTCAATAACATGAAAAAAGGAACATATCTCTGATTTGAATTTTCTTCCATGTTTATTGCTTTGGGTTTCAAAAATGAGAAAGCCAAAAGTTAAAGCTTTGAATAATCACAACCATCATTACTTCACACATTCTTTTCAATTTAGTATCATTTTCATTCTGAGGTCAAAACCCAATTTACTTCTTTCCCTATGTTATCTACCTGACCTTCCAGTCTATTAACAGGAGGCTTGGAAATTTGTTCTCCACTACATAGAGACTTTGAAAAGATGTAAGAATGGTTTCAGTAGCTGATTGTTGTTGTTAAGTACGAGTTGGTTCAGACCCTGTATAGGGTTGTTGTTGTTGTTGTTGTTAAGTGCAGTTGAGTGGATTCTGATCCATAGCGACCCTATATAGGATTTCCAAGGAGCAGGTAGTGAGCTTGAACCACCGACCTTGAAGTTCAAACAACTCTGCAGTCTGATGCATTAGCCCATAGCGAGACTTTAAATCTAATATACATGCTAAATTTACTTTATTTTCCTTATCAATATTCTGTGGAATCTTGTTAATTCTCCATCATCATCACCTTATTTTTTGCCATCTAAAATAATCAACATTTAAATTTAGAAAGCAAAGCTACTCAGCATTTAAAAAACATCAATAGTTTTTTAAACTTGCCTCATTGAATATCTAGGTGATTTAACCTTGCCTGAACAGCTATGGTTATTTTTGCTGTTGTTGTTGCTAAATGCCAATGAGTTCGTTTCCATGCATAGCCACCCTGAGGAGCGGCTGGTGGGTTCGAACCTTGTGGTTCATGCTTACCCTACAATGACACACAAATTCCAGAAAATGTAGTCTGTGTTTATAGTCCTTTTATTATTAAAAGAAGCATTTTGTCATTTTAAATAATCCTTTAAATATTTCAATTACTCTCAAATTAAGCCTTTAAATCGCTTTGCCCTTAAATACCAAAATTTTGGTATTTACTTGTAAGCCATTTCTATAGTGGGATATAACTAGAAATAATATCCTGCCCTGGATTCAGAGTATCTGCCTTCTCTTTGATGAATTTAACATGACTTTGTCTTTGTTTTAATTTTTAATATGATTTATTAGTTCTGATGAGACAGGTCATCTTATGCCATAGAATACTGAAGCTAGAGTGTACAAATGTGACTAGGAAAAAGGAAAATGAAGGGGAGTGGGGGAAGAAGCAGGAACCTATATCTATCAGATGCTCACCTGCTTCAGTATCAGTAATTATCAGATTAAGATGTCCTGTGGTATTTATTGATATAATTTATTCGTGTGTGTGTATGTGAATTGAGTGAAGGTTTACAGAGCAGATGGTCATTTTTACATTCAACAAATCAGACACTTTGTTTCATCTCAATGACTGCAATTCCTTCATGTAACAACAATGATTCCATTTTCTCCCTGTGGTTTTCATTTCCATTCCACCCTCCTTCTCAACCCTTCTGAACTTTGTCTTTAGGTAAATGTTGCCCTTTTGATCTTGAATGACTGACTATTCCATGGTGAACATGAGTTGTAGTCCCCCCTATATACTTTTCTGCCACTTGGCTGAAAGTTGGGTCATGAAGGTGAGTTCCATTCCAGACCTGAAGGGTGGCTGAGGGCCACAGTCTCTGGTTCCTCCAGTCTCTTTTTGACCAGTAAGTTTTGTTCCACATTTTTTCCCACTCTATCTGGGACATTCTAGTGTGATCCATTTCAGAGCAGTTGGTAATGGCAGCTAGGCACTAATTAGTTCTTCTGGTCTCAGAGTCATGGTGACTGATGTTCATGTGTTCCATTGGTTCATTGGACTAGTTGATTCCAAGCATTTTCCATTTCATCACTCTTATTTTTTTCCATACATGGAGAGAACAATAATAGTTGTACTTTAGATGGCCATTCATGAACTTCTAAGACCCTAGTCACTACTCACCAAATTGAGCTATAGGACATTATCTTTGTGGATGTTATCCCAATTGACCATAGTGTCTCCAGGCCCAGTAACTCATTACCTCATGGTGTTGGTAATGCTTAGGAAGTTTTGATCATTTTGCCCCCGTATGCTTCACCACATCCATAGGTGTGTTCGTAGCAAAGGTATTGATGTGTGGTACTTATTTTAACCAAGTGTTCTATTGCATTTGACTTATTTCTTGACTATATTTATTTGATGTTTTAAAAAGTGCTGAAGGTTGGGGCCTGGAGCCTATGAAGATTGTTTTGGTTCTGAGATCTCCATGAGATCATTGAAAATAATCTCCTACTAACTAGGATGTGATGTGGTGCTGTGGGTTAATGCGATGGACTACAAAGTCAGTCTGAACCACAAGGTCGGTAGTTCAAGCTTACCAGCCGCTCCTTAGAAACCACTATGGGTCGGAACTAAATTGATGGCATTTGGACGTGATGGTATTTGAAAGGGTTATGTTAAAGGATGAAAGTTCAGTCAGGCTTGAGAAAAATGATAATGATTCCTCAAAGGAGGTAGTAAATTCAAACTAGACTCTACTATCTCTTTTTAAAACTCCAGAATCTAAGTTCTTTTAGATGATCATTTCCACAAATTGTTTGTAGCTGTTTTCAGGGGAGTTGGTGGTCATGGTGGGGATGGCACAAGCAGCTTAACCTTCCTGACTGCAATAGATTAATACTAGGGACAGGCAATCCATTACTTCCAGGATGAAATGGGAACAAGATGCAAAAGACACATTGCTACTTCTATCGCCAATTCTCTTAAAAAAAAAAAAAAAAGCTTTATTGTGAATTATGTGATAGTTTACATGGGAGAACATTAGCTTTACATTCATCCTATTGTATATCATTTCATTGCCATGGTTACAATCCCCACCATGCATCATCAACCAATTTAAGGGTATACCGTGCAAGCCTGCCTCCCAGTCGTCAGCACACAGCCCCATTCCCTCTCTGGGTCTAGAGTCCCCACATACTTTCTCTCCACACCATTGTCTCTGCCTCCATCTCTGGCATCACTGTTTCTCTGGGTAGGGTCCTTCACTCAACTCTTCTTACTTGAGGATCTCCGCTCCTGGACTGCCAAGTCAATCACTCCCATCCTTTTGCTACAAAATGTCTATCTTTATATTTCCAACCCTCACAGTCAGTCCTGATAACTGTTATTCACTATTGTACCACAAGAGACCTATCTCCCATCTCCTTTCATCAGCCCTGCCCAGACAGGTTGGATACTACTCAGTGGAGATTCTACCTTCCTCCACGCCCTCTGGATCAAGGCTCCTTCTTGAAAGCTTGTAAGCCAGTCGCTTCTTGCCTTTGTAGCCCTCCCACCCCCATTTTGGGTAGCCAGTGTCCAAGCTGCCCATCCCTGTCTATTCTGTGTATGGAGGGTGGGGGAACAATCCTCACTGTAGAGATTTGTTCCCTCTTTTGAGTTACTGCATCCATAGGTGTAGGCCAAATTCATCAAATTGTATCAGATTACTCATTTTTTCCTCTTCTAGTTGAGCTCTGATCATCCAGTCATTGAAGCCAGGTCAAGTGAGTATTATCTGCAAGTATGGGTGTTCTTATGCATATGTACGCTCTTCTTATCAGCTGGATGCTTCACTTTTCACTCTAGTCCTCTGTGGCTGTGTCACTGACTCTGGGCCCAAGAGTCCCCGGGTCTTGCCACACTGCTGGCTAACCAGGTCTCCAGCTGGGTTCACAGGAGTCTATTTAATGTTGTAGGGCTTAGCCTGCAACTTCATTGCTGTTTTTCCCTCATTCCCCTTATTGGTGACCAACGTGGTCACCATTCAGAGCACATGTCTACTAGTGTATTTCTATTGAGTTTTAGTCTTGGAAGGGGGTTTGCCCTGAGGGAAACTGACCACTTGCCTTGATGCTGCCTGGGTGAGCAACTTGCTTGTTCTTGTAGTAATCAGTCCGACTGCCATTATTGTTTTGTATTTTTCCTGTTGGTCTTTCTTTCAAGAAGTATCTTCTGTTCTTCTAGCCACTCCAGGCTGGTCTGCTTGTCCTTTCAAGTGGAAATTTCCCACCTCAGAAGATTCTGGATGGGGTTCAGGATTCCACCTATGGTCTTATGTAATGCAGAGGCTCCACAGGAAGCCTCCTTCACTGGGCATATTATAGACCCATTTTAGGTAGTCCAATCAGTTATAGGCAGAAGATGGACTTACAAGCTTTCTATGGTGATATTTCTGGCTATTCCTTTCTCTCCCCCTCAAGTGTCTATTTTATAATGGTATGCTAGGGAAACCTAGATTCAAAAGACAGCCAAGCATCTTAACATTATTCCCCCCTTTTTTCCCATTCCAACCACATTCCAATCCCTGCATCCCAGGGCCCTGTTTTTCTAAGGTTGTGCATACATCATTATTTACCTCTGTCCCACTTAGCCCATGCAAACCTGCCTAATTTTTTCCCCATCTGCCTTGTTCTTCCATTCCCCTGTCTCTTCTCATGTATTGCCCCCCTTCTTAGCACCCAAACTATCCTGTGTCAATTCCCTACCCTGTGCTCCACCTTCCCCTCTTTCCCCTTAGCCCACCCCTCCACATCCTGGTAACCAACAAAGAATTCCCCCCTCCCTTTAGTATGGGTTCTTTTTCTTAATCTTTTAGAGTAGTGGTCCTATGCAGTATTTTTCCTTTTGTGACTGACTAACGTCACTCAACACAATGTCCTCAAGGTTCATCCATGTTATGTGGTGGCTTGCAGCTGCTTCCTTGTTATTCTTCAAGGTAGTATAATATTCCATTGTGTGTATGTACCACAGTTTGTTTATCCATTCTTCAGTTGATGGGCTCTTAGGCTGTCTCAATCCTATTGTGAATAGTGCTGTTATGAACATTGGTGTGCATCTATCTATCGTGTTATGGCTCATATTTTTTGTGGGTAAATACCAAGTAAAGGAATTGCTGGATCCTAAGGATTTCTATTTCCAACCTTTTGAGGAATTTCCATATTACTTTCCAGAGAGTTTGGACCATTTTGCAATCCCACCAGAAATGCAGGAGCATCCCAGTCTCTCCACATTCTTGCCATTTATTGTCCTCTACTTTTTTGATGTTTGCTGTTATTGCTGGTGTGAGATGATATCTCATTGTTGTTTTGATTTGCATCTCCCTAATGGATAGTGATTACAAGATGGCAGATTGGGTAGATGTGCTGTAAGGAGCTCTGTCAGCAACAACCCAGAATACCAGACCAAGCAGGCTCAGGGGATGGTGCTAGAAACTCTGAAACACATATAAAGGAATATTTAGAAGCTTGGAAGGCTTTCAGCTAGGGGAATTTGTAGTGGAATCAAGAAATCCACTGTTTTCTAATTGAAGAAGCTCAGCTGCTCCTGGAGCCACCATCTTGGGAAAGACCAATCAGGAGAAGGATCAGACCGGCCACAAATGCCTGATATAACTGCGGAGATACAGATGTAGTCATTCTTTTTTTTTGGTATCTGTTCATTGGTCTCTCACTGTTTGCGCACCTCCATTCTGGTGACTAAAGGGGATGCCTAAGTGAATGGACACCCCACCCCCTCCCCTGGAGGGTTCTACTGTGCATGTGCATATTGCCTTGAAATTTAAAGTGACAGTTTCCACTTAAAATCAAATGGCCACCACTCTTCTGTCAGTTTGTCGTACTGTGGTGGCTTGTGAGTTGCTGTGATTCTGAAAGCTATGCCACTGATATTTTAAATACCAGCAGGGTCACCCATGGTGGACAGGTTTCAGATGAGCTTCCAGACAAAGACAAACTAGAAAGAAAGAGTGACGAACTACTTATGAATATTTAGTCACTGAAAACCTTATGAATAGCAGAGAAACACGGTCATATATAGTGCCAGAAAATGAGCCCTTCATGTTGGAAGGCATTCAAAATGCGATTAGGGAAGAGCTGCCTCCTCAAAGTAGAGTAGATCGTGATAACGTGAATGGCGAAAAGCCCGTGGGACCTTCATTTGCTGATGGGGCACAACTCAAAATGAAGAAAAACAGCTGTAAACATCCATTGAAAACCTGAACATGGAATGTACGAAGTATGAATCTGGGAAAATTGGAAATTGTCAAAAATGAAATGGAATGCATAAACATCAATATCTTAGGCATTAGTGAGCTGAAATGGACTAGTATTGGCCATTTTGAATCTGAGAACCACATGGTTTACTATGCCGAGAATGATAAAATGAAGAGGAATGGTGTTGCATTCATTGTCAAAAAGAACATATCCAGATGAGTCATGAGGTACAACCCTGTCTGTGATAGGATAATGTCCATGCACCTACAGGGAAGCCCAGTGAATACCACTATTATTCAAATTTACGGACCAACCACTAAAGCCAGTGAGGATGAAATAGAAGAATTCTATCAACTTCTTCAATGTGAAATTGATCAAACATACAATCAAGATGTATTGATCATTACTGGTAATTGGAATGCAAAAAGGTTGGGTGAAAGAGGAAGGGTCAGTGGTTGGAAAATAAGGCCTTAGTGATAGAAGTGATGCTGGAGAACACATGATAGAATTCTTCATAATCAATGATTTGTTCATTTCAAATACCTTCTTTAGACAGCATAAGAGATGACTATACACATGGACCTCACCAGATGGAATACAGAGAAATCAAATTGACTACATCTAGGGAAAGAGATGATGGAAAAGCTCCATATCATCAGTCAAAACAAGGCCGGGGGCAAACTGTGGAACAGACCATCAGTTACTCATAAGCAAATTCAAACTGAAGCTGAAGAAAATGAAAACAAGTCCATGAGAGCCAAAATATGACCTTGATTATATCCCACCGGAATTTAGAGATCATCTGAAGAACAGATTTGATACATTAAATACTAAAGACTGAAGACTAGAAGAATTGTGGGATGACATCAAGAACATCATACATGAAGAAAGCAAAAAGTCATTGAGAAGACAAGAAAGAGGGGAAAGGTCAAAATGGATGTCAGAAGAGACACTGAAACTTGCTCTCCAGTGTAGAGATGCTAAAGCCAAATGGAAGAACTGAGGAGGCCCAAGAGCTGAACAGAAAATTTCAAAGATCATCTTGAAAAGGTAAAACCAAATATTACAACAAAATGTGCAAAGATCTGGAATCAGAAAACCAAAAAGGAAGAACATGCTCAGCATTTCTCAAGCTGGGGGAACTGAAGAAAAT
>NW_006408602.1:5306611-5308195 GCF_000296735.1 Chrysochloris asiatica | reverse complement strand
GGAGGCACTCACTCATCTCTGCCAAGAAATTTGGAAGACAACTATCTGGCCAACTGATTGGAAGAGATCCATATTTGTGCCCATTCCAAAGAAATGCAGAAATCATTGGACAATCTCTTTGATATCCCATGAGAATAAAATTTTGCTAAAACTAATACAGAAACATCTACAATCATACATTGATAGAGAACTTCCAGAGGTTCAAGCCAGACTCACAAGAGACCATTGAAAGAGGGATATCATTGCTGATGTCCGATGGATCTTGGCCGAAAGCACAGAATAAGAGGAAGATGTTTAATGTTTACCTTGGCTTTACTGACTAAGCAAAGGCTTTCGATTGTGTGAATCATGACAGCCTATGGACAACACTGTGAAGTATGAGTATTCCAGAACACTTAATTTTGCTATTGAGGAATCTGTACCTGGACCAAGAAGCAATTGTTTAAAGAGAACATGGGAACACTGAATGGTTTAAAATTAAGAAAGTTGTGCAACAAGGTTGTATTCATTCACCATACTTATTCAATCTGTATTCTGAGCAAATAATCAAAGGAGCTGGGTTCTATGAGGAAAAATGTGGCATCAGGATTGGAGAAAGACTCATTAACAATCTGTGATATGCAGATGATACAACCTTGCTTGCTGAAAAGTGAAGAGGGCTTAAAACATTTACTGATGAAGACCAAAGAGCATAGCCTTTGGTATGGATTACATCTCATTGTAAAGAAAACAAAAATCCTCACCACTGGACCCATAAACAACATTCTTATCAACAGAGAAAAGATTGAAGTTGTCACCACTGGACCCATAAACAACATTCTTATCAACAGAGAAAAGACTGAAGTTGTCAAGGACTTCATTCTTCTTGGATCAACTATCAACATTCACGGAAGCAGCAGTCAAGAAATCAAACGACGTATTGAATTAGGCAAATCTGCTGTACAATACCTTTTTAAAGTGTTGAAAAGCAAAGATGTTAGCTTGAGGACTAAGGCGCACCTAATCCAAGCCATGGTATTTTCAATAACCTCATATCCATGCAAAAGCTGGACAGTGAATAAGGAAGACCGTAGAAGAATTGATGCTTTTGAGTTATGGTGTTGGAGGAGAATATTAAAATTGCCATGGGCTGCCAAAAGAACCAATAGATCTGTTTTGGAAGAAATGTAGCCAGAGTGCTCCTTGGAGGCCAAGATGGCCAAACTTCATCTCTCATATTTCAAACATATTGTCAGGAAGGACCAGTCACTGGAGAAGGATATCATGATTGGTAGGGTGGAGGGTCAGAGAAAAAGAGGAAGACCCCCAATGAGATGGATTGGCCAAGTGGCACCATCAATGGATTCAAGAGTGGCAACAGTAGTGAGGTTGGCCCAGGATGGGGCAGTGTTTCGTTCTGCTGTGCATAAGGTCACTATGGGTCAGTACTGACTTGATGGCACCTAACAACAACAACAACAAATGGCTAGTGAGCCTGAACATTTCTTCATATGTTTGTTGGCTGCCCAAATCTCCTCCTTGGTGAAGTGTCTGTTCATGTCCTGTGCCCATTTTTTAATTGGGTTATTTGTCTTTTTCTTGTAG
>NW_006408602.1:5300936-5305731 GCF_000296735.1 Chrysochloris asiatica | reverse complement strand
ATCTTTTGGGCAGCTATTGTAAATGGTAATGCTTTCCTAATGTCCTTTCAGTTCAATCCAACTGATATTTGTATGTTGATCTTATATCCTGACACTTTGTTGAATCTTCCAATGAGTTCTAGTAGCTTTTTTACTGAGTCTTTGGTGTTTTCTATGTATAGGATCATATTGTCTGCACACAGAGTTTTACTTCCTCTTTGCCAATTTGGATGCCTTTAATTTCCCTGTTTTGCTGAATAGCTCTTGCTAAGACTTCCAACAAAATATTGAATAGGTGTGGTGACAAAGGGAATCCTTGTTTGGTTCCTGTTTACAGAGGGAAGGTTTTCAGTTTCTCTCTATTGAGAGTAATGTAGGCTGTTGTTTTTGTATATATGCTCTTAATTATTTTGAGGAATTTCCCTTCAATTCCTACTTTGTTGACGGTTTTTATCAATAATATATGTTAGATTTTGTCAAATGCCTTTTTTGCATTAATCGATATAATCATGTGGTTCTTTTATTTTTTCTTATTTATATGGTGGTTTACGTTGATCATTTTTCTAATGTTAAACCATCCTTGCATCTCTGATATGAATCCCACTTGATCATGAAGTATTATCTTTTTGATGTGCTGCTGGATTCTGTTGGTTAGGATTTTGTCGAGAATTATTGCATCTATGTTCATGAGGGATATTGGTCTATAATTTTCTTTCTTAGTGACATCCTTTCCCGGTTTTGGTATGAGAGTTATGTTTGCTTCATAAACAGCAATTATCTTTTTAAGTATGCTGAAGGAAGTATGGTGAGGTGAAAACGGCAGCCTCTACCTCCCACAGGTTGGATGGACCTTCTTGCTAGGCCTCGGTTTCCTCTAATAAAATGAAGGGTGTTGAAGTAGATGATGGTTTAAACCATCTCAGTTTCATGATTTAATGAGGTGAGAGAGAAAAAAAAAGTGTTAGAGATTGAATTGTTGAGCCCAAAATTCCATATACCAGATTTTTTTCAGGGATATGTTATTCTCAATCATTCCAATTTTACTTTCAGTTAATTCTACTTTTCCCCTCTTTTCTTTTGCACCATCATTATTTTCTTCTTTTATGAGTTATTGCCATCATCATACAAGCCAGTGGTAATAGACGCAAACTTTAAAAAATACTCCAGGATCCAACTTCCCTCTCCAACTTCCCCCCTGTTTCTTTGGTTCCCTTTATAGTAAAAATCATCCAAAAAAAGTAACTTAATGTAACTGCCTCCCCTTCCTCTTCTCCTATTCTCTTTTAAATTCACTACAATCAGATATACACCCTTCATCATTCCAACTGAAGGTTCAACTGACATGGTCAGCATTGACCTCCATGTTGTCAAGTCTAATAATCAACTCTTAATCCTCATTTTACTAGATCTATCAGCAGTATTTGACAGGCAACACTACTCCCTCTTTTCAGAAACTTCATTTGACTCCAATGACACTTACTCAGCTCTCCTTCTATTTCATGGGTGGTACCTTCTGTTTTCTTGATTGTTTCCTTTGTACTTTGCTAACTTCTAAAAGTTGAGGTGTCCTAGGACATTTCACAGCTCTGGTGGGTTAAGCATTGGACTGCTAACCAGAAAGTCAGTGGTTCAAACCTACAGTTGGCACTCTTCAGAGAAAGATGAGGCTGTCTGTTATTATGAAGATTTACAGAAGCAGTTCTACTTTGTCCTATAGGTCACTATGAGTAGGAATCCATTCAATACTAGTGGGTTTGGTTTTATATTCATTCGTTTGATGATCTCATACAATATATAATATGTATTTAAAGCCGTATGTATCATGGCTTTAAATACATATTATATATTCATAGCTTTAAATACATATTATATATTGATGACTCATCAATTTGTATCTCTAACCTAACTTCTCCGAATTCTAAATTTATATATTTCATCTTCTTACTTGACATGTCTACTTGACAACTCAAATTTTCTGCTCCTTCAGTCTTCTTTATCTTGGTCAGTGACAAATCCATACTAACAAAAACCTAGGAGTCATCCTTGATTCTTCTGTTGTATGATAATCCAACACATCAGAAAAGCTTGGTGGCTTTGCCTTAGAAAAATCCAGAATTTCTTGTCTCATCACCATCCCATCACTGTTTCTCTTGGTCTATTGTTACAGTCTTCTAATTGGTCTTTGTTTCTACCTCCTCCACCTCCTTCAGTCTACTATTCATGTTACAATCAGTGTGATTCCTCTAATGTGAAATTCCAATCATTGTTCAAACTTTATACTGACTCCCCATATCACTAGAGTAAAATTCCTAGTCCTTAATATAACTTAAAAGACCTTACTTAAATAGATCCAAGTGTTTTGTCTCTAATTTCATTTATTATTACTCTACTAACCATCACATAGGCATCCTGATGTGGCGTTGTAGGCTAATGCACTTGACTGCAAAGTTGGTTTGAACCACAAGGTCACCAGTTCAAGCTCACCAGCTGCTCCTTGGAAACCCTAAACAGGGTCGCTATGGGTCGGAACTGACTCTATGGCTGGCACTTAACAACAACAATGAACAACCATCACATACTCTGTTCCAGTAATACTGGCCTTTTTGCTATGTCTTGAACCTACTAGGCACATTCCCACCTCATGACATTTGCTTACACCTCATATAGATACCTTACTTAGCTTTCTCCCACATTCCATTGGGTCTCAGATAGCTTATCAAAGAGACTTTTTTTTTTAACAATCACATATAAACTAGCACCTTCTACTATCAGTCTCTCACCATCTACTCTACCCTATTCTTTGTGATAACAATTATTACCACCTGAGACTTTATTTATGTAGTGTTAGAACTGCTCAAGTTTGGTTTAATAAATGGCTCCAGTGGCACAATGACAACATATCTGGACGCTTAGTATTGGTTTCTGTACTTATGCTTGTTCCCTCATGATTGACTGCTTTTATTCTAAGAATCTCATCCTCACACAACATCCAAAGATAGAAATAATGAAACCTGTTACCTCTTGGCCAACCCTTTATAATTTAAGTGAAAACCTCTTCCATGTACCTCCATCAACCTGGCCCTCACATCTTTTTGGGCAGAATTATACCACATGCCCATTCCAAAACCAATCACAAACAAGAGAAAAGGCACTGTGGGTTAATGTGCTCGACTGCAAAGTCAATTTGAACCACAAGGTCAGTGGTACAAGCTCACCAGCCGCTACTCAGAAACTCTATACAGGGTCACTATGGGTCAGAACTGACTCAATGGCATTTAACAACAGCACCAATAAATGACTAACTTAAGTTTACTGTGATTCCCCTTCTGGGATCCAGAAGGGGGCTGCATTCCTAAAGTATTTGACCGCTTTATACCCAAATAAAATCTATTAGTCAAAAAATAAGTGGAAGCCCTTTGCAGTGTATAGGACCTTAGGTGGAATCCTGAGCCCCATCCAGAACCTTCTGAGGTGGGACATTCCCACTAGAAAGGACAAGCAGACCAGCCTGGAACAGATAGAGTGACAGAAGATACATCTTCAAAGAAAGATCATCAGGAAAAACCCAAAACAAAAATGGCAGTATGACTGGCTACTATAAGAATAAGCAAGTTGTTCGCCAGGAAGCCATCAAGGCAAGCAATCAAGTCCCTTCAGGACAAACCCCCCTCTAAGACTGAAACTCAAAGGGACCACATGAGCAGTCATGTAAGCTTGCTGACGACCACACTGGTCTACTGGTGAGTGAAAGAGGAGGAAAGACAGCAATGAAAAAATGGGTTGAGTTCATCCACATTCCATCTACTCCCGTTGACCTGGAGAAGAGGAAGGGCTGGTTGGTCCAAAGTGTGCTAAGACCTGAAGACACCTGAGTCCATGGACAAGGACATAGCCACAGAGGGCTAGAGCTGAAAGTGAAGCATCCAGCTGATATGGAGTGAGAGGAGGTGCACAAGAACACCCAAAGTTGCAGCTAGTATCCACTTGACTTATCCTCAATGGCTTGATAATCAGACTTGACTAGAGGAAGATTAAAAAAAAAAAAAAAAGAGCAAAACAATTTTTGAAAAAAGAAACAGGAAAATTGCTACAATTTGATGAACTTGACCTATACTCATGGAGGTAGCAACTCTAAATATGAACAGAGAGGGAAGGTGTCTTCACATTAAGTATCAATGCTATCCCCTCTGTACACAGGACAGATAGGAATGGGCAACTGACATTGGCTACCTAAAACGAAGAGGTGATGAAGGATCAAAGTTACTGGCTTACAAAGTTTCAACGGGGAAGAAAGAGTCGCCACTGAATAGTTTTCATCTTGTCTAGATGGTCTGGTTAAAAGAGATGGGGATAAGATTCTTATGATTCAATAGTGAGAAATTGTTATCATGACTAATTGTAACTGGCACAATTGTAACAAAAACAGGGGAGTAGTTAATCTTACAGTCTAGAAACAAAGGACCCTAGGACCATCAAGGGAGAAGAGCACAAGCGGAATGTGAGACCTTATTCAGTGAAATAGCATACTAGAGATGGAAGCAGAGATGGGGACATGGAAAAAGGGAGCAGCTGAGGACTCTAGATTTATGGGAAAAGAGGGACTGAGAGCTGGTGGCCAGGAGACATTCATTCCCTTATTCGAATGTGCCCTTTGGTGTTGTAAATTATTATATATGCCTGAGTGTTTAAAAAAAAAAAAAAAAAAGAGCTAAACTGAATAGAGAGAAATACTGTTATCTGATGGTACATGGAGGGGATTATAATCATTGTAATGAAACAAGGTATATGATTTGTTGAATGTAAAACTGATGATCTG
>NW_006408602.1:5243734-5300836 GCF_000296735.1 Chrysochloris asiatica | reverse complement strand
AGAGAGAAATACTGTTATCAGATGGTACATGGAGGGGATTATAATCATTGTAATGAAACAAGGTATATGATTTGTTGAATGTAAAACTGATGATCTGCCTTGTAAACTTTCACTCAATCCACAATAAAAACCTTTAAAAGGAAAAGAAAAGAAATGGAAGCAATGCCTATTGGGTGAACATCTTAATGGTGTCTGTCACATTTGTCATCAGTCATAGCCTTCATTTTGTTGGCCATCTCTTAGCTATATAAGTTGCATTCTTACATTTGTAGTGAGCTGATCATTTGG
Organism: Chrysochloris asiatica; assembly: GCF_000296735.1. NCBI lineage: Eukaryota > Metazoa > Chordata > Mammalia > Afrosoricida > Chrysochloridae > Chrysochloris > Chrysochloris asiatica. The sequence goes on along the minus strand of NW_006408602.1, from coordinate 5,300,548 downwards.
ATCAAGACTCTTTTCTTTACTCCTTTATCTCTGCTGAATTTAACTGTATTCATTTATAGAAAGTGTATCTATTGCCAGTTGCTGAATAGCTAACCACATGAAATTTAGTGGCATAAAACAACTGCCGTTTCCTTGCTCAGAGCTCTGTGAGTTTAGCTAGGTGGTTCTTCTGCTTCCCCTACCTAGGCTCACTCATGTGATGTAGTTATTTGGGGGAAAGCTTGAGACGGGGTCTCTGTCTCCATGGGGTCTTTTATTTTTAAGGAGACTAAATCAGGCTTCTTCTCACAGCACCAACAGCAGTTCAAAAGGGCAAGTCATAATGTATAAATACTTATCAAGTTTTTGTTTGTGTCATATTTGCAGATGTGACCCTCACCACAACAAGTCACATAATCAAGTTTAGATTCATTGTGAAAGGATACCTCACAAAGGTGTTGATACTGGGTCTGATTCACTGGGGACCACTATGTAACAGTTTACTCCAGCGGGGTAACCACTAAAGAAAGAGAGAAAAAAAATCACTGTAAGATTGTATGAAAATCAAAACAGATGGATAGTAAATGTTGTTAAGTGCCGTGGAGTCAGTTTAAAATCATAGCAACCCTGTATAGGGTTTCTGAAGCTTTAAATCTTTTTCTGGAGCAGAAAGCATCACCTCTTTTCTCATGGAAAGCATCACCTTTATTCTCAGGATGGTAGGCTCAAACCACTAACTTTGTGATTCATAGTTCAGTGCCTATTTTATGGAGCCACCATGTTCCCATATATAATAAATAACATGTAGCAAAAGTTTTATTCTGCAAAGCTGTTACTCTCACTTTTACAATTCACTCAGTTTCAGCTTAGAAAAATTGCATAATTTTCCTTGAAAGAATGGCTCTTTGGATTTTCACACAATTCTCCCAGTAACATAAACAGAAACTTGATAAGTACTATACAGAGTTGTTCTCAGTTGGAACTGACTCGACAGCACTTAGCAGGAACTACAACATGTTGACAAATAATTCATATTGAAGGCTGTGGTCTTTGGTCTTCATCAAAAAGTGCTTTAAGTCTTTCTCACTTTCAGCAACAAGGTTGTGCTGTTAATAAGTCTTCCTGCAATCCTGATGCCTCATTCTTCTTCATATAGTTCAGCTTTTTGGATTATTTGGTCATATGGAGATCGAATAAGTATGGTGAAAGATAGACCCCTGACACATACCTTTCCTGATTTTAAACCATGCAGTATTCCCTTATTCAAATGACTGCCTCTTGGTCTATATACAGGTTCTGCCTGAGCAAAATTAAGTAATATGGAATTCCCATTCTTTGCAATGCTATCTATAGTTTGTTATGATCCACACAGTTGAATGCCTTTCCATAGTAAATAAAGCACAAGTAAACATTTTGCTGGTATTCTTTGTTTTCAGTCAAGGTCCATCTGACAACAACAATGATATCCCTCATTCCATGTCTTCTTCTGAGTCCAACTTGAGCTTTTATAATTACTATAGCAAGCTTCTAAAAATTCTCTTCAGCAAAATTTTGCTTGTTATGACATTAATAATATTGTTCAATAATTTCCACATTCTGTTGGATTATCTGTCTTTGGAATTGGCATGACTATGGCCAGGTAGCTGTCTTCCAAATAGCTTGGCACAGGCCAGTGAGTACTTTCAACTTTACATCCATTCCTAGGGTAATTTTATGGAACAAAATACCTTCAGTAGCCTTAGCCATCATACCTGCATTCCAGGCATGAGGAAAGGCACAAGGGGAGCTGAGGTCGCTCCTTTAAATTCTACAGTACACTTTTTCTTTTTATACACTGACCAGAACTTTAGTCACATCTGACTACTAAAAGGCTGGAAACAGTCTTTTCCCCAAAGACAACAATATAGCCAGCTAAAGATTTAAGTTCTGTACTAATATGGCTAGAATGGGTCCTTGGGGCCAAGGGCAAACAGAAGAATACTAGCCTATTGAGGCTACGTAGTGAAAATGAATCACCCTTTTTTTTTTTTTTTTTTTTTGTACACCAGAATATATGAAGACCCTTTGATTCTGGCTAGGACTAGCCCATCTTATGGAGTCTCTGTCCCCTGTTTATAAGTCAGAAAACTCACTTTCCCAGCCTTATTTTTTCATTAAGGGCATAGCAATGTGTCTTAGTCTCTAAGTCATACCTTAAGACTCAGGATTTTGACTTGGAAACAAGTAATGTGAAAGAAACAAATGGCTGGGTGGAATCCATTCTGGTAAGCACAGCAGCAGAGATACCAAATTTCTGGAGGTAGAAGTTGCAGAGATTCATACTCAGAGTTGGTAGTGCAGTCTGTGGGGTATGGGTTCAGTGCATTGGCTGTGAGTTATTCTGTGGTGTAATTTGGGGTGTTTTTCTGGGAGGTAGCCACCACATCAATGTTTTTGGGACTTGTATAGAATTGGAACTACCCAATATAGTTTTTTGTTTCAGTCATTCAGAGAAAGTGTTTGAGGCTTGTGCCTAAGAACCCTCACAAATGCAGGTATGTCCTGAGTTTTCAAGCTAGGAGCCCAGTACCCTCAAACTCAATAGTATAATACTTCTCCTCCCTATTAGTCTCAAAAATAGAACCGCAAAACCTCAAAGGCCAAGGATGAATGTAGAATTACTTCACTGACTTTTAAAAAAGACAGTACTTGTATAAGTAAAATGAAGCTAGGCCATTTGCAATTCACTGCAAAAAAGGGGAGACCAAACCACTCTTCCAGAATCATTCACAAGTAAATCATATAATCCATAAGCATCACCCCCACCTTCTCTTACCCACATGTACCAGGAAAAAGTTGTTTGGTGGAAGCTTACAAAGCCTATGGCTAGAAGAAACGTTAAATAATTCACTATACTTAAGAATTTTATATTCAATGCCACAGTATTAGCATTTAAAAAAATCATTATGACTTTGGACATTGCACCTGTCTATTTCCTTAGATCTGGGAGGGTGGTGGGGTGATGCTGCTGTACTGTGTGGATCCCTGGTCAGTTGGATCAAGACTGCAGCCCATCACATTTTCATTGTCTCTTCCCTGACAGAACTTCTTCAAAGATCATAGAACTAAAGTACCTATCCTCCACTGCCAGATTTCAATTGAATATTGACAATGTACATTCACCTACTGCCTGACTTGAATTTTGTTTCCCTACTGGATTTCTAAAAATCTTATTTTAAAATAAAATTTTATTCTGGAGAAGTTCAGACACATACAAATGTAGAGAGACTGGGAAAATGAACACATGTACCCACCACTCAAATTCAACAATGATCAATTGATGGCCAATTTTGTTTCTCAGTGGTTCTCAATTGGGGGTAATTTTGTCCCTCCCAAGGGGACATGTGACAATATCAGGTTGTTAAAACTAGAAGTGGGAGTACTACTCACATCTGATGAATAGAGATCAGGGATGTTGCAAAATATCCTGTAATGCACAAGACAGCCCCTTAAAACAAATAATTGTTGTTGTTAAGTACCATTGAGTTGATTCATAGCGACCCTGTATAGGGTTTCCAAGGAGAGGCTGATGAGTTTGAACCGCCGACCTTGTGGTTTAAACCGACCCTTCGGTCCAGTGCTTTATTCTATAGTGCCACACCAGCCAGCCTGAAATGTCAATGCTATCCAAGCTCTTACTCCTTTCCCCATTTGAGAACTGCTTGAAGCAAATACTAAACATCATATTTTGTCTGTAAATGTTTGTTTGTATCTAAAAATTAAGAATAAAAGAAAATACAACTATTATATAATTATTTCACTTAATATTAGTTTGTTTTCTAACACTAATATAATTATTATACCTAATATTAGATTCTTTCTAATACTAATATCTAATCAGTGTTCAAACTGCCTCTACAGGCTTCTGTAAGTTTTGATATTTAAAAAAATAAAGTAATATGAATGTTCGCTTTGTATGTGTGTTTTAAAAAATTAGAATTGAAGTAAGATCAAATGCCCTTGTAATAGTTGTTTATGGCTACACAGAAAAATGTTCCCAAACAGCAAATTTAAAACATTATAAATATTATTTAACATAGTGCCTGCGGGTATGAAATTTGAGGACAGTTTAGCTGTGTGGTTCTGGCTGACACTCTCTTATGAGTCAAAATATCAACAGGGATTGCTGTCTTTTTTTCAGCTTGAGGGTCCACTCTCAAAATGACTCACATGGCAATTAGCAGGAGGCCTCAGTTTCTTGCCATGTGGGCTTCTCCATAAAGCTGCTTGAGTGCTCTCAAGACATATCAGCCAGCATTCCCTAGAGTGTGTGATCTGAGAGAGAAAAAGAGAGATCAAAGAGGAATTCAAAATACCTTTTATGATCTAGTCTTGAAAACCACATACTGTCACTTATCTCATTTATTTGCTACAAGAGAGTCACTAAGTCTGGCCTACACTCAAGACTTTACCCTGTGAGGGAAATATTTACAAAAATTTGTGGGCATATTTCTAAACCACCATATTCCTCAAGTCTCTTTTAATCTATTGGTTTTCCTTTCCTTTCCCTTTTCCCCTTATAATATGTTAAAAATAAAAACAGGTCATTAGTCCAGTAGAAGGTCTCTGATTTTTTTTTTTTTTTCTGATTGTATCCCCATGGATTTGTTTATTAAGTTCAAGTTCATCAGCCCTTTCTATTTCCTATCACATTCAGGTTCAATTTTGTTAGTTTCATAAGTGGTATTGCATACTTCCACCAGCAAGAGCATAATACATAGTTGTCATACTTTTTGTAACATTAGGAGTCCTGGTGTGGTGCTGTAGGATAAGCACTTGACCGCCAGGCTGGTTTGAGTCACTGGTTCAAACTCACCAGCCGCTCTTCAGAAACCTTATGCAGGGTTGCTATGGGATAGAACCGACTTGATGGCACTTAACAACAAAAAGTAGTTACTGGTAATCATTACCTGGATCCATTATTTCACTAAGGGTTACAAAGAAGCATTTAAACTATTAAAGGAGACCTTCCCTCATGAATTATTTATTGCCCTGAGGTATGGGTGCCTATATCTTATATGACTGTCAGACTAAGCTCACTGATGCCAGAAGTCCTGTATCATTTAATCATAGACAGTTATCAGCCTTAAAATACTTATCATGTTGTTGTGGTTGTTATGTGTTGTGGAGTCGGTTCCGACCCATAACAGCCCTGTATAGGGTTTCTGAGGAGCAGCTGGTGAGCTTGAACCACCGACCCCAGATCCAAAGGGTACAATAAACTCCTTGGTGATAATAGGTCCCTCTGAGTACTGTTTGCTCATTTAATCTCTTGTTGTTGTTAAGTACCGTGGAGTCAGTTTCTGAAGCTGCAAATCTTTACGGGAACAGAAAGCCTCATCTTTCTCCTGTGGAAGAGCTGGTAGTTTCAAACTGCCGACCTTGAGGTTAGCAGCCCAATTCATAATCATTATGCTACCAGAGCTCCTTATTTTAATCTCTTGGATAGCTCAGAAAAGATTGACTCAGATATGCCCTCATCCTGCAGAGTGCATCCTGCCACATTAACATTCTTGTTTGTTGTTAAGTGCCATGGAGTCAGTTCGGACTCACAGTAACCCTGTATAGGGTTTCTAAGGAACGGCTGGTGGGTTTGAACTGCTGACCTTGCTGTTAGCAGTCCAGTGCTTATCCTATAGCATCACACCAGGACTTCTCATTAATATAGAAATGAGGATTAACAACACATAAGAGAATTACATCTGATTAGGGCTGGTCATATCAGATCACATTATAGGTGGGCAAGGGAGTATATAATTACATAACTGCCAAACCACTGAGAATCAAGGTCCAGTCAAGTTGACACATATTTTGAGGGGACACAATTCAATACATGACAGAGACTATAAAGAACTTTCATTTTTCAGAGTTGCTGAATTGGTCTTTAGTTGAGACTTAAGTTGGGTATATTTGCTATTTTGTTTCCATGGCTATCCCAATGACTACTTCCGTCCCTAATAGGTCATCCCAAGGCCTATAAAGGTGTCTGCCAATTTCCTTCCACTACGCACCACTTTCCAAAGAGTTTAAAAATGGGTCTAGGGTTTAAGGGAAATTCTGTGCTTCCTGAACACAGATTTATAAGTTTTTTCTTCAGGCAGCCGAAGGAAGAAGGTTTTTAGACCAAGGACTGTTGAGGAATTGAACTACAGTATATGTCCAACTCATGACTCATGTACTTGTCTCTGTTAATGGTCACTCTCCTTGCTCAGAATTCCTTTTGTAGTTAGAGGCCCCACCTTACCACTAGGATTCAGACATAGTGAAGAGGCTGGGTGGTCAATATAGATTCCTAGAGATACTGAATTCTGAAGCCCAACTTTGAGTAGGAATATATTACAATATATTACTGGCTATTATCCCTCCCTTAGATCCCTATCTCTTCTTCCTTTCCTTCTTTTCTCTTGACCCCATGTAGATTTTAAAAAGTAAATCTCAAGAATTCATATAGATTAGAAATATATTAAGATTCCATAAATTGGTGTAGTTGTGCGGGTTAATGCGCTGGACTGCAAGGTCGGTTTGAATCATAAGGTTGGTTGTTCAAGCTAACCAACTGCTCCACTGAAACCCTATTCAGGGTCACTATGAGTCAGAACTGACGCGACAGCTCTTAACAACAACAACAATCCTGCACAACAACAGATATCTGCAGACTCCTGTCTGCAGAGAATGCACAATTCCAGATAGATTTAAACAAAAATGCAAACAAGGAAATCTATACCACTTGAAAGTATTTACTGTCCTCCTTGTTAATTTTTAGTTTAGTGTTCATCTGTCCATTCTGGCTTCTTTTCCTCTCAGAGGCTGAAAGAGGCTATCATAGCCCTTTGCTCTGAAATCTGTCCTAGCTGCAGCTTGATGCGGCCTTTGAGCTTTTTAAAAAAAACAACCTTGTCACCTTCAGCCTCCAAACATACCTTCTGCGAGGAAATTTGCAAGCAGAAGATACTTCTATATATAAGGGGACTTCAGAAAGTTCATGGAAAATGCCACTATTTTAATTCCATTTTCCCATGAACTTTTTGAAGTCCCTTCCATATGCAGTATGAATGGAAGTGACTATTTAGCACTATACTTGGGTTTTAACACAGTGCGCATATTTTACACACACACATTCACGTATCAGGAAATATTTACACTGATTTATTTGCATGTAAAGTTTTCCTTAATACATAAACGTACTTTTTCCCCTTTGTGACTTTTTTTTTCCTAAATCAAATTCCAAAATTGTCCCTCTAATGTCCTAAGAGAGGGTATGTTCTTTGGAGAATAGAGATAAAGTGGGGGATGGGAGTGGGATCTAACTCCAAGGGAAAGAAAAAAAAGAAAAGAGGGAAAAACCCAGTCTGGGAATCTCAAGAACATCTTTATTTCGCCTTTTAACTCCCCGCCTTTCTGATTAAAGAGTTCAGACCTGCTCCCCCGCCCTCGGTCAATTATTGCCTGGCATCTTTTCTCAGAAGCTGTCACCACCACTTGCTGAACCGCATCCCCATCGTGAGCCATTCGTCAGGTTCTTTTCCGTTTCGCTTTTCTTTCCTCAGTTTCTCTCTGCAATCTTTATAAATCTCCCTTGGAGGAGGAGTGTCTGAGCGGGTGGAAGTCTGAGCACAATGCAACCTGAGAATTTCTGTCACTCTCTGCATATGCTCCTAAGTGCTTTAATCCCAATTAGGGGCGGCTGACACACGGTCCTATTCATCCCCATCAACTCTTGAATACATTTGCCTAGAAATGAACTTCACAAATAGAGGCACTCCTAAATGTGCCCAACAGCAAGGAAAATCGAATTGAGTGCGGGCTCATTCGGCAGCGGCCGGCAGAGAAGCGCTGAATGTGGAGGTGCCCTTAGACATTGCAATTCAACAACACGCTCGCTGACTTTTCTTTGCACCATGTCAACCGAAAGAACCAAAAAATAAGTTGGGGAACTCCGGTTAAAAGGCAACTTGAGAGGGACTCTGAATACTTTTATTGAGCCGCTTCCAATGGAGACCTTAAAGCACAACAAAAAAGACACCACAAAACCCACCAGCGGTGTCCCGGCTGCGTCCCAGCCGCGAGTTTGCAGCCTCCTGGCCGCTGCGCACCCACAGGCCTCGCAATTAAGTAGAAAATGGCCCTGTCGCTGGCGTGTCATCTGGTGGCGTTCCCAGAGCCCTTCGCCGCAGCCCTATTCAGATCCGGCCTTAATGTCCCACCCGCGCCTCAGGGGCCGCGCAGCTGGTCCGCTTTGACCCGCTGGCCTAGCCGGCGTGGACACCATAGGGGGGCAACGGCCAGGTCACTTCATCCAGCGCTCAAGTCTCAACTCCAACTACTGAACTCGGGGTGTCTTGTCCAGGCCACTGCCCCCCTGGTGGCCTCTCCAGCACTCCTTGACCCCGTCGCTACTGCCATCCCGGGGTCCCCGGCTCTGCCCTCGGGCCGGAGATGTAATTAGCGACCTCACAACACCTGGGTCCCCAAGGCTGGGGGACCCAGGAGGAAATCCATTCGCCATCCCCGTAAGGCCTTTGCCCCACTCCCATCTCACCCCCACTCCCGAGACAGACTGCCTCAGAGAGACGTGCTTTGAAAGATATCTCCTCTGCCCCCCACCTTACCTTCACCTGGGTCCCAGTCTCAGTACGCAGTCTTTGGTGGCGCTCTCCTGCTCTCCTTCAAACTGAGCCCAGTCTAGTGCCATGTGCTGGGTACCCACAGGGTTTTGAATCTGGTTATCTGATCTCCTGGGGGCGCTCACTTAGCACCACCTACAAGCAGCTATCGGTGAGAAGTGACTCGTAGTACAGCTCTCTGGCCGCTGCAGATGCCCACTATCCACGCCTCACTAAGACAACCTATGACATGGCCAAGAGCCGGCCTGCGCGGCCCATCGGTGACCAGGAGCTCGGCCGCCCCAGAAACCGCCTTGCCCAAAACTCAGGCCAAGAGGGATTTCGCTTTAACAGGGCCTCTGGACGCCCATTTTAAGTCCATAAAAAAACAGAGTGGAATGTTTTGATTGAGTCTCAACATTGTCTTTGAATAAGGCTGAGACCATGTAATTAATGTGTCTTTTTAATAAGGGACAATACGGCCGTTCAAGCTATTTAATTTCATTTAATTTTCCATCCCATTTGCTGCACAGCCCGCTTTTACTTTTAACACCCAGCCTTTCACGGCCCATCTTGCTCCACTGGGCACATTAGATTGGTTTCACCCTTGCTTTTTAGGGGAGGAAAAATAAAAGAAAATGTGTTCCTTTCCTCCTTTGTGGACAATTTATTTCACTTGGGGAACTTCAACTCTGAGCCACAGGACAGAATAAAACTCTTCGAGCTGGTGTGAATGCCTCTGGCGTAGGCCCTTTCTTCTCGCAGGGCTGGGAACCAGTCACAATTGGCTATATTAATAAATAACTTTCCTCACAGTCGGCCTTTACATGGTTCTATTGATAAAATTGTTCGCGTGTCGTTCACGCTTTTTCACTCATTAAGGAGGATTGGGGAGGCGCCGCGAACCCGGGCCCTGTGCTCATCTCTTCCTGCTCACAGAACTGATAATTTAAACTGGGTGTCATCCTAGAGTCGCCAGGCCAGAGGTTAGAGGGACATGTTCATGGCTTAAATTTATTGCCCTCTACTCTTCGAGCAGCTTCCTCTCTTCCTCCCCTCCCTGGGCTTTTGCCATTCATGGGTTGGATCAAAGGCGCCGTCCACTTGGTCTAGGGCATCCTTTGCGGCCCACAGAGGGGAAACTGGACGGTTAAGGAAAAAAAAAAATCAGCAACAACTCCCTCAAAAAGTGGCCCTAGCATGGCTGCAGTACTTGAGGGGCCACAGGGTGTGACCACCCAGACTCTAAGGGTGGCTCTCCTCCTGTAATATAGCAGCTGACTTGAGACACTTAGACACTTACCCGGGACCCTTGACCTGGCCTGAATAACTCCACGTAGAAACCATGTGTTTAGGAAGTTCCAAAATATTCACTGTACAGATTATTACTATTGAGCTTAGAAACAAAGTAGGATGAGTGAAAAGAAGGCAGTTGAAACTCTGTTTGAATCACTACTCCCATATTACAGGTTAGGAAACTTAGGTTCAGAAATAATTCACTCAAGGTTCTTGGGGGCATGAGTGCCAGAGCACAGACTGAACGAGAATGTCTGTCTGGTATGATAAACGCAGATCTTCAGCAATGGCGTTTAGGAAACTTCTCTGTAGGTCTAGAACTGACAAATGGGCGCCAAGTTACAGATGTGGCAACCCTGCTTCCTACTGCTCTTGTTAACCAGGGTCATCCCAGTACCCCCACTCCCACAAGCCAGAGAACTGTCTTCCACAGGATGAGAGACCAGCCCTGTTCATGTCTTGCACCTGTCTGTAGAGTGCTTGGGCTGTTACCATTAGGTCCCCCAGGAGGAGCCCAAACCTCAGAGCCACTCAAGGTTGGGAGTTGCATCAGAGATGATCAGAGTGGAGCAGGTACCAGCAAAACTGTCACAAATATGTAATGAACTTGATCACTCCGTTTCTATTCTATGAAAATAAGAGCCTTCCTCAAAAGAAAATTGGGCGGGGGAGGTTTTGTGGTTTAACTCATACCGCTAGTTCATGAACTACTTAAGAGTCGCCTTCAAACGCTCACCTCCTCCCTCTTCCACAACTTTTGACATACTGCGTTTTTTTATTATTTAAAAAATGTTTTAAAAAGAAAAGTCCAATTTGCCCGTTCTGGAGAAGTTAAACAGGCTTTCTCCCTGTTTTAAAATTAAAAGCAAAGTAGGGCTAGGGGTGAAATGTAGGAACAACCCAATTAATAATCCGGCGAAATGAACCCTTCTTTGGTCATTGCGAGGAATTAACCCGCAACCCCCCCCCCCCCCAAATGCGGTTCCGCGGCTGGTTATCACTTTCCCAAGAAGTGCGGGCCAGGGATGCGCCTAAGCGCTGTGAAGAACACCTGACCTCGCCTTCCCAAACTAACGCAGACGGTTCATATTTTGGGGCGAAAGAGGACACAGAGAACAACGATAAAGCGTTCTAAATAGACGACTGGCCTGAACCCAATACGCTGAAATGGTAATATGGTCGTTATTTAAAAAGTGTAGGTATTTTCTGGTGTTTTCCCATCAAGTACCTGCCTAATTTCTGTATGGCACACGCCAGAAATCAATAGAAGTTAACAAGTCCTCCAAATAGTCCTCATCTCTTTGTTTAATCTCCTTTACAATAAAGCAAAGGGGAGAGAATCAAAAATCTTTGAAGTAGACCAAGGCTCAAAAGAATCAGCCAAGTAGACTTAAAGTAGTCACTTATTTCCCAAAACTGGTTTGTCGGGGAACAATAAAAGGAAGTAAAATTTATGGAGAAATTATACAGTGGATTTGTCACTTAAAATATCGTAACTGTCTCGGGGACAATACCCCATGCTGAGGATTAATGGTCCCGCCGGACCTTTGATTCACCAGCGCCTTTTCTTCGCCCTTGACAAATTGGATTTTTAGGAATGGGAAGGTCGCCTGGACTATTGTGCGCCAACCATTCAGAGGCCTCGATTATGCAGGGGGCTGAGGGAACTACTCCATGTGACCCTCTCGGGTGGGACTCTGCAGCTGCTTCGCAGCGCAACTCTCTCACCAAACTCCGCGCCCTTGCGGTCGAGGTGCCAAAAGGCGCCTGCCCGCATTGAAAAGGCGCAGTGCTTGCCCGCCCGCGTCACTCCGCGGGCGGAGGACGCACGTTGGGACGCGACTCGGACTGTTGTCACTCGCGTCCTGCTGAGGACCCGGCGCGCCCGAGCGCCTGCCTGGCGGCGGCGGCAGCAATGCACGGAGTCGCCCGCGCTGCAGCCACCAGCGTGAACGCCGACTGCTGCATCCCAGCAGGCCTACGCTTCGGGCCCGTGCCTGGCACCTTCAAACTGGGCAAGTACCTGTCAGACCGCAGGGAGCCCGGGCCCAAGAAAAAGGTAATGGTCTTCCCGACCACCATCCCACTGCCGTTCTCTTCCTTTAGCCCTGCCCCAAGAAAGGGATAGGAATGGGATGAGAGAGGTAAGGAATGATTGAGTCGTTACCTGCCAATTCTGCAGGGTGAAAGGGGACATGGATTATTCCAGCAAATCGCCTTAACGGAGAGCGTGCAAGAGCTTGACTGAGGCGAGAGGACCTGGCCAGAGGAGACAACTCTGGGTGGAGTTCTACCAATACCAGGACCTTTAAAAACTCGAGGCTCACCTAGAGCTCTGGGGTCTCTCCGTAGAGGTGGTGGAGGGCCTCTCAGCACACGTTTGTTTTAGCCGGCGCAGGGCATCAAGGATTGCCTTTCTTCTTTTCTTCAATAAAGTAATATGAGGCTTTAATTTGCCCTCGAATAATTTAATATCATCTTAAAAAAAAAACAACCCTATATACATTCTTGAGAGGCTTCCAGTTCCTAGAACCTCTCTAGATTTCTCTCTTCGTTGCTGTCTGCTTGGGGGTTTGGGATAAACGGAGAGGGGACGAGCCAGGTAATAGCTCTGACGCGGCTCTTAGCTCCGAGGGCAGGTGGTGTTCACCCATGGGGTACTTGGTTGGGTGGCCTACAGTCGAGTTCTGTTAAGAGTCCAAAGTAGGCACCAGGACCAGTTCACCAGCTCTGGCTCCCCAAACAGCATAGCTGCCACAGCGGAGATTTAAAGGCCTTGCTCGCGTCGCGCCAAGGCGTCCCAGAGGCTGGAATTGGGCAGATAGGGACGGGGAAGTGAAGGCAGGAGGGAAGGACCGTGGCCCTTGCTTGCCGGTACCTAGAAATTCACAGTGAAAATTGCTCCGGTGCCCACCGCTGGCTAGCGGCACCCGCTTCTCCTCACTCAAGCACCCTCTTCCTCTGCGGTCTAAAACTGTGTTTGTTGCACACCACGCCTTCCTCTTTTAACGCGCTTTACTTTTAAATGGTCGGCCAGTCTGAATACCAGCTTTTCCCTGAGCGAGCTTTGTTCAGTCTGTCGCAACTGCGCTTGCCGGCACCTCCAGGAGGAGTAGAGAGAAAGGTGAAGACCCCAGACGCGGGCTGGGGGCGCTCTGGAACCTGGAGTTGCTGAAAAGAGGCTCTGCCCTAGTGTTAGGGCTGCTTTCGGAGCCCCAACAAGGAGAGAGGCGCGGAGAACAGGGACGGGGGTGGGGGGCGTCTTGCTACAAGGTGCGGAGCGAGGACGCGCGCTCAAGGTGCTGGGAGCCTTAAGAAGGGATACTGTTACTCTAGATGACTTTCCTTTTTCTGCCGCCCGCCTCTCAGGAAACCGCCCTACGGAATCTCCACCTCCTCCTGGCAGCGGATAGCGGTCTGGCCAAAAAGAACATAATCTTTTTGCTGTCGGGTGGGATGGAGGGTGAACTTTCCCTCTGGGATGGGGCACGTGGCACACGGGGAAGATGACGACTGCTTGTGTTACAGGTGCGCATGGTGAGAGGGGAGCTAGTGGATGAATCCGGGGGCTCCGCTCTGGAGTGGATAGGGTTAATTCGGGCAGCCAGGACCCCCCAGGAACAGACTCTGGAAGCTGTTGCAGACTTACCCGGAGGACAGGTACTGTGGACTCTTCCCCACTGCCAATTCTTTCTTCCTAAACCTATCTCTGCTGAAGGTCCATTTAATCCTCCCAGTAACCCTTTAACACCTAACCCAACCCAACCCAACCCAACCCAACCCACTGCAATGATGTCCATTCGGACTCAGAGCCATCGTTTAGGACACAGTAGAACTGCTTCTTAGGATTTGAGACTGTAAAGCTTTAGAGGTGCAGACAGCCTCATCTTCCTCTGATGAATCAGCTCATGGATTTGAACCTCCGATTTTTTGGTTAGCAGGCCAATACATCACCAGAACACCTTCAAATTCTTTCAAGTTTTGAGGTTCAAATCCTGGGGTTCTGAGGCTGTAAATTTTTAATGGAGCAGAAAGCTTCATTTCTCCAACAGAGTGGCTGGTGGGTTTGAACTGACAGCCTTGTGGTTAGCAGTCCAGTGTTTATCCTACATTGCCACCGATTCTTCTTTTGCTGGTTTAATCTCTTTTGTATTTCAAAAGAGTGATTTAAGACACACTCTACATTAATCTGGTCTCATTAACACAACAAAGACAACCCATTCCCAAATGGGATTATAACCCTAGGCAAAGAGGTTCCGATTTAGAACACATTATTTTCTGGGGACACAATTAAATGCCCAGTACTGTTATTTTTCCCTTTCAAAGGATGAGGAAAGTGACGTTCACAGAGGCCCAGTAGTTTTTCCAGTCACTACGTCAAAATCTGATCAGAACCTTTCCTCTCATTTGTCCTTTGACGGATGACCCATAACATGACAGAGAGCTATCTATTGTATTTCTTGCATCCTAGATCTTCTACCAAGCACTTCGAGATGTCCAGCCAGGGGAGGAACTGACTGTGTGGTATTCCAACTCCTTAGCTCAGTGGTTTGACATCCCCACGACGGCAACTCCAACGCACGATGAGAAAGGTACCACCTCCCTTAAGGCCTTCAGGCCAGTGCAAGTGGTCAAGATTTCAGTACTCTTTTGGGTTTTGGGTGAGTCCCCAGTTCTGTCTGAATTGAAAACTGAATTCAAACTCCCTGTGTGTAGTCGATATCACTACCACTTCTTTAAAATCAACAATAAATGGTAATAATAGTGGTAGTAATAATCTGGTTCACAGTGAAAATATAAAAAAAACAACAACAACCGCTAAACTTTGTTTGGTAATCCTTTATTTATTACATACCCCAAAGGACAATTATTTACAATAAAAATCATTAGAGGTGCTTTAAAATATTAGAGTAATTATACCATGAGCTCCAGAGAATATAACTGAAACCTGGAATAATTTTAAAAGGTGGAAGATTTGGAGGAGAGGAATGTATTTCTAGAGCATTTTAGAAGCATTACGGTACTTACAGCTGGTTAGTTGGCAGGTATTAAAGCCCTTCCATTTAAATGGTATTTATTCATTTCCCCCTCCCTACTTAAATTGAATCTGGGATGTATCCCAGTTTCTTCTCAGATTTATTTGATCCCTTCCAAAGCAAAGAGTGGATTTATGCAAATTAAGGTGCAGTGAGAAAAACATTTTCAAACCATCCCTAGAACACTAAGACTTCCTGAAGAAAGAAGGCTGGGAGGTGCAAAAATATTTAAGGTCTTTTAATACACCAAGTTTCCTTGGCTTTCCTTTTTCTTTGCCAACTGTTTTAGTTTATAATTTCTCCTTAAAGAAGCAAATTATTTAATGTGAATATAATGAATGCTGTGAAATATTTCAATATACTCTCCTCTTGAATTGCCTGCTCAATCTTATCCTTTTAGAAATTAGTTTAAAGAGACTAAAATAAATGTGAGAATTAGGAAACACTTCATGAGCAAGACAGAATTAATCTTATTCAAAATGAAGAGTCACTTCAATTTAAATTATCTTGTTCTCTGTAGATGAATTCTATTGGCTTTGTGAGTAAATTTGTATGTACAATATTCATAAAATTATCCTAAGAATGTTATTTGCATCACATTATATTAAACTCTTTTGTTAACTTTTCCCAGTAAATGAGAAGCGTAACAAAAGCCTTACAGTGGAGAACTAAAAAATCTACATTGAAGTGTCATCTGGGGGGTATTGGTCAGTTAGCCACCTCTGTATAGGATGTGCTTTCTTGGGAACACTCAGTAATCACAAAAGTAACTTGTTTGAGTAGTGGCCCTCATGTTTTTATTTCTGCTAAATGGGCTTAAAACTATCATCTGGTAATAGATATTAAAACAGTCACTATTTTACTTTTGAGGGATATAGACAGAACCCTGACTTCCCCAACTTTGAGATATGTAGAGTCTTGAACTCTTAGAGCTGTAGGAAGAAGACAGTAGGCCATCTCCTATGAAGTGTATTTACTACCCTTGGCATGGATTGAATGTTAAGAGTATTCGGAACATAACATATTAGTTGGTTAAGAAAAAGCTAAGATGGGACATGTTCAAATAGGAAATATTCATCTGTCTAAATCTAAAGAGGGAAAAAGAAGTAGGGATGGCTTCCATTCATCCAATATTGGCTAAGTTCAGAAGGTTTCATTTTTATAGTGAGATAAGGAAAATTTTACCTTTTGTTTTAGGGAGAAAGGTTACTTGGCTTTGCAGTAAAGTGAAATCATTCTGAGGCATTTTCTGAAAACGACTTTTAAAAGAAGGGTGGTGGGATGGAGGTTCTTAATTTAGTAGAAGGGAGTTTATTTAAATTAATAAATCAACATACCCCCTAAGAGAACTCTAGTGGTCTCATCACTCTCTCAAGATTTACTTTACATGGATGTTGAATAGAAGATAATTGTAATACTGAAATTGTTGTATCTAAACACTCTGTGTTAATTGTCATTCAGTGGATTATTGACCCTGTATAGGGCTTCTGAGGAGCAGCTAGTGAGCTTGAAACTCTGACCTTGTGGTTCAAGGTTCAAACCGACTTTGCAGTTGGTTAAAACCAACTAAGCATCCACAGACAATTAAAACAGGTCTCAGGAAAATTCTCATACCCTCTTTCTTTTTTTCTGATCTTTCTTGACCTCAGCGAGAATAATTTGCTCTTCACTTGAAATTCCCTCTTAGTTGTTAATTCTGAGGACTGTTTGTTTTTTGTAAAACTAGAAGTAATTTACACAAGAAGGGAGAGGTATGGATTTTTTTTTTTCCACTGTTGTTTCTGCAGTAGTATTTTAGAAGTTTGAGCAGCTAGTGAAAGAAGAAAATTAAATTTAATGAGACTGAGGTATACTCTGGATACTTCCAACTAACTTCTCACAGACATCCTTCTCTTCATCAGTCAACCACAACATTTAAAAAGATAACCCATTGCAAAGTTGCTCTTGTCTGTGTGAAAATTAACTCCCACCATCTGATCTGAATCTATTCCATACCTGGGTCTCTTCATTGTATCTACAGGCTCTGGCAAAATTAATAGCATTAAACACAAGAAAGATCAGGTATATAATTCTAGAATAAAATAATGTAATTTTAAAGAGAATTGTGCACCCATTTTGAAAGAGAATATTTATATTAATGTATTATATATAGTATTATATATTCACAAAACAGAGTCCTGGTGTGGCACTGTAGGGTAAGTGCTAGATGGCTAACTGCAAGGTTGGTGGTTCCAATACACTACCTGCTACTTGGAAACCCTTTACATGGTTGCTTTGAGTTGGAACTGACTCTGCAGCACTTAACAACAATTCATGTAGTAAAAAACGATCTTCTCCAAGGACTTTACTAAGCTTGGATTTGTACACACAAGTAGAAGTTAATTAATTACCAGATATAACAACTGACATGATCCAGCATCATCCTTCAGTTTTGATAATATCAAGACATAACACTCCCCCCATCAACTTAAATGGGGTTAAAGAGGAAATAAAGATACAAATAAATTCGAAGTATAGCAAATCACAGTCCCTATGTGGTCCTTCAGTTGGTCACGCTCCAGGAAAACCTCAGGCAAACTGTTTAAGGCCAGGAGGGGGTGAGAAGGGTGGGTAGTGGACACAAAAGCCATTGTTCTATGAAAAGGAATGATTACATATGGCCCATACATACAGGATATTGTCTCGCCTGGTAATGAGACGCTCATGACCATTAGATTGGCCTTTGTTCAGTTTATCCAAACTCCTTGACATACGCCACCTATTCTGCAAACGCCAACAGATGGGCCCGGGCACGACACAGCCTCAACACTTGATTTAAAGCAACAGCTGTTCTCTGCTTTCGTCTCTTCTCCAGCCAGCCCGTCTCATCGCTGCCATCCTACTAAGATTTGTTCGGCTGGTCCTGAGCAAGTCTTAGTTGGAAAGGCCCAGGTCCCCCCTCTTTGCTTCTGAGTGAGACTACAGGTGCTAGATAGTGACAAGGGTGGCCATTTGGGGTTTCTCATGGTTCTTGCTACTGTGAGACTATCAAACACTGTTTATATGGGTACCCAAGAATACTCTTACTTCTTTCCATATCGCTGGGCAAAACCTGACCTTTGCCTTGGGCGCTCTCGCGCTTTCTTTTTTTCCTGCCTATTTGCTTCTCACGGGGTCGCTTTCCCACTCTTCTTACCCAGGGGAGGAGCGCTATATTTGCTGGTACTGCTGGAGGACGTTTAGATACCCCAACAGCCTTAAGGCTCACCTACGCTTCCACTGCGTGCTCAGCGGCGGCGGCGGCCGCGCCTTCCTGCACCAAGAGCACGTGGCTCGCCAACGCGACACCCCGGATGGACTCCACCTCTCCCCGAAACCTTCGGCTCCCAATTTTGCCGGGACCGTCCAGGTGGACTCTCTGCGGCCCCATCCGCAGAGACTGCCGCCTCCTCAGGCCTGCGGGACGCGGGAGGGCATCAAACGCGAGGCGTCCTCCGCGTCCTCGGCAACCTCGCCGTCCCTGGGCAAGTGGGGGCCGCCCAAAAAGGGCAAAGAGCAACCGGAGCGCGCTCTGGACATGAGTGGAACCACCCGTGGAAACGGCCACTTCCTTGGCATTGTGGGCGGCTCCACTCTTGGGGGAGGCGGCCTGGCCTTCTACCCTGGCGTGCGCTCTGCCTTCAAGCCGGCTGGTTTAGCCAGGGCGGCCACGGCTGCTCATGGCGACCCCTACCGGGAGGAGGGGACTGGCAAGTCCGGGACCGGCCTGGCCTTAGGCAGGCTGCTGGGTGGGGGACGGCATGCTGGCCGTCCTCGGAGCGGGGAGAACCCGGCGGGCGGCACCAGCCACCACCATCATCACCACGCGCACCACCATCACCACCACCACCCAAAGTGCCTGCTCACGGGTGACACGCCGCAGCCCCCTAGCCTACCCTGCTCAGGAGTTCTGCGCGGCTTTCCTTTGCTCCCAGGTCACCCGGATGAAGCTTCTGCCTTCAAGCACGTGGAGCGCGCCCCGTCTGCCACAACAGCGCTGCCGGGCGCGCGTTACGCGCAACTGCCCCCCTCGACCGGGTTGCCTCTTGAACGCTGCGCGCTGCCAACCCTGGACGCAGGCGGATTCAAGACATATCCAGGTGGCGAATGTAGCCACCTGCCCACTGTCATGCCGGCCTTCACAGTCTACAACGGGGAGTTGGTCTATGGGTCCCCGGCGGCCGCCGCTTATTACCCGCTCAAACTGCACTTCGGCGGGCTATTGAAGTATCCGGAATCCCTCTCATACTTCAGTGGGTCCGCAGCGGCGGCGGCGGCCGCCTTGAGCCCCGCTGAACTGGGCTCCCTGGCCAGCATCGACCGGGAGATAGCCATGCACACTCAGCAGCTGTCGGAGATGGCGGCCGGGAAGGGTCGGGGTCGTCTGGACACGGGGACTCTGCCCCCGGCTGTGGTGGCGGGCGGCGCAGGGGGCGGAAGCAGCGGGGGCGGCGGCACGGGCAAGCCCAAGACGGGCCACCTGTGCCTCTACTGCGGCAAGCTGTACTCGCGGAAGTACGGGCTCAAGATCCACATGCGGACGCACACGGGCTACAAGCCGCTGAAGTGCAAAGTGTGCCTGCGGCCCTTCGGCGACCCCAGCAACCTTAACAAGCATATCCGGCTGCACGCGGAGGGCAACACACCCTACCGCTGTGAGTTCTGCGGCAAAGTACTCGTACGCCGCCGGGACCTGGAACGCCACGTCAAGTCCCGACACCCGGGCCAGAGTCTGCTCGCTAAGACGGGCGACTGCCCAGGCGCCGAGCCTGACTACCCCCCAGAGCCCGGAGAGCACAAGAGTGACAATGACAGCGACGTGGATGTCTGCTTCACCGACGACCACAGCGACCCAGAAGCCGGGGGCAGCGGCGAGCTCGATTCGTAAGAGTCGTCCCAGGAAGGTGGGGAAGAGCGTGGACAGAGGGGCTGGGGGTGGGGTGGATTCTGCTCTAGAACAGAAGCTCCTGGTAGCTAGAAGAGGGATCCCGTTGAAAAACGGTTTTATATTTCGCTGGGCGCCAGGTTTGCAACAGTGGGTGGTTCCTAGTTCGGTGCTGAAACGTAGAGCAAAAGTTAAGCGGCGGCTTAAAAATTTTGGCTACCTGTGCCACCAAAAGACGACGGGTTCCCCAGCGCTTCAGCTTTCTGGACTTGGAGGCTAGGTTCCCCCTGAATTGCCCAGGCAGTGCGCTCATGGGGTTTAGGATCACATGAAAGCGAACGACACAGCATCCTGGAGACCGCTCGATTTTTAACTGCCACGTTAAAAAATTTTTTTCTTGTGGAAGAAATTGTGCCTTTGAAACGATGTTTTTGTGTGTATTTTACATTAGCCTCTCACTGCATAGGAAAAGAGTAATAATTTGGTAGATATGACATCTGTACATTTGTTTCCATTTCATCCGTTCTAATGTCAAAGACGGCTCCTTGACGCATTGAAAATATAGTGGTAGCAGGCGTACAAATTGGTCAAGTTGCAATTATTTATAAGAGAATAATGTTGTTGTTGTTGTTAGGTGCCATCGAGTCGGTACCGACTCATAGCGACCCTATGCACAGCAGAACGAAACACTGCCCCATCCTGGGCCAATCTCACTATTGTTGCAGTGCTTGAGTCCATCGATGCTGCCACTTGGCCAATCCATCTCGTTGGGGGGTCTTCCTCTTTTTCTCTGACCTTCCACAAATGTAAAATATCTAAAGCATGAATCTAAGTGCACTCAATATATAATTTTAAAGAAAACGCCCTGTTAGGTAGAGTGTAAACTTGGTGTATGTGATTTTATAATGAATAATGTACAGTGGGTATAGTATTTTGGTCTTGGTTTCATTCATTTTGTGCAATCTTTAAGAAAATAAAGATACTTACAAATGAGTTTTTTCGCTTAGCAATTTCAGCAGATTCTTTAAAGAATATTTTAATTATAAAACAATTTCAAGGAGACTATACAATAAAATAAATCATAGAACACGAATTTAATAGACACCTTAATTATTCATAAAATACATGCATTATAAGAGGAAATATACCATTTTCATTATTTGCATTTTACAAGTTTCCAGGTAACTGGCAAAACAATTGTTTTCTGAAACCATTGTTAAAAATGGTAAGTGTTTTTCTGAATCTTGCTTACTGAAATAAGCTAAGGACCTTCAAGAAAAGAAAAAAGTCGTACTCTCCCTCCCCTCAGAGAATTCTGAACTGTAGAATCAGTCTTTATTACTTGTCGTGATCCATTTTGACAGAAATTTCCTAGGGAGGTTAAAAAGGAAACTTGCTTAGTATATTTTAATGATTCATACACTTAAATATTCATCCAACAAATATTGAACAAGGATTCTATTTGAGTTGGAGGTGCTAATCTATTTGCTTTCTGTAAACTTCATTGTTTTCACTTAACTCCTGTCAATTTCCTGCTTTCAGTATTGAGCCTACCTTACAGAAAACATACTCTTTAAGGTCACTGTGAAGTTCAGAATTAAAATGACAAAGTTAGAAGCAAGATGTTATTTATTGGTTTAAAAAAATGAATACTTAATAATAGAGTTCTTTGGACTTCTGGTGTGGCCCTGTAGGATCAGCACTGGACTGTGAACCACAAGGTTGGCAGCTCAAACCCACTATCTGCTCCTTGGAAATCCTATACAGGGTCACTGAGTCAGAACCGACTCAATGACACTTAATGACAACAACAAACAGAGTCCTGGTTTGGCACTGAACTGCTAACAAGGTTAGCTGTTCAAAACCAGCAGCAGCTCCTAGGAAAACCTATCCAGGGTACCTGAGTCACAACTGACTCCATGACACTTAACAACAACAACAACATGCTAAGAACCCAGACCTGCAGCATTCTTTCCAGTAGTTCACAGAAAGATACTAGAAGGTCATGTAAGGGCCTGGATATATGACTTTTAAGTTTGATCATTTTAAAGTGCCCTTTATTTTCCAGCTGACTTAGTGCTTACTAAAGTGCTTACACGTCTTTAACCTTGTTGTTTTCCCTCTTGGGAAAACTGCTTCTGTTCCTGGTGGACAGTAGGGACATTTTCAGGAAGCATGGACAAAGGCAGGATGTCTGACTTAGTGAAGTAGTGATCAGAAAAATACTTCTTCTTTGAGAAAAGTTTTATGATGAATTATAGATTTTTAGTGCCAACTGACCGGAAAATGCTTTCCTTTGTAAAAGAAAACCCCAAAAAAAGAACAAAAATATGTGGAGTGGGTTAACATGTAAATATGTGACAACCATGATACCATTTATCAGGCACCTATGAGCAGATCCTTAAACTATTTGTAATTTTTCCTTCTCAGAGAAGGACCCTGGGTTTGCTCCTCTAGGTTCAGGGATGGGTGATCTTGTCACACAGAGATGAAAGTTAACCCAAGCATCTGCCTACTCAACCTGTATCTCTCACTGCCTGCCTAAGATTGTGGTCTTGCCCATTGAAGCAATTATTTGAAACCAAATCCACCTGTACAGACGAGTACTGGAATTTTCTAAAGTTAGATTGTCTAAATCTTCAAGGAAAGTGAGAAAGGCTACCCAGATTCCAAACATACAAAAGTAAATATGTCATCTATATAAAGAGTGAAAATTGAACATAGATTTAAACACTTAATAGCAAATCCCAGGACCCTGGTGTGGTGCTGTAGAAAATTAGCATTGGAATGGTAACTGCAAATTCAGCAGTTCAAACCCAAAAGTTGCTCTTGGTAATCGATACAGGAAAATTTATACAGTGTAGGTATGAGTCATAACAGTAACAACAGAATTTGCAGATCCCTTCTAATTTTCCACAGGTTGCCCATACATGCCATTGAGTTGGTTCAACTCATAGCAGTCCTATGCACAACAGAACAAAACACTGCCCAGTCCTTTACCATCCTTACAATGGTTATGTGGCAATCGATCTTCCTCTTTTTTGCTAACTTTACCAAGCATGCTATCTTTCTCCAGGGACAGGTCCCTCCTGACAACATGTCCAAAAAATGAGAAACAAACCCTCACCATTCTTGATTCCAAGGGATATTCTGCCCATACTTCTTTCAAGACAGTTTTGTTTGTTCTTCTGGCAGTTCATGGTACTTTCAATATTTTTTGTCAACACCATAATTCAAATACGTTAATTCTTCTAAGGTCTTCCTTATTCATTGTCCAGCTTTTACATCCTTATTAGGAGATTGAAAATACTGACCCAAGATTGACTTGGATCAGGGACACCTTAGTCCTCAAAGTGACAACATTGCTCTTTAATACTTTAAAGAGGTCTTTTGCGATATAGTATCCTAATACAATATGTCCTTTGATTTTATGACTGCTGCTTCCCTGAGTGTTGATTATGAATCCAAGCAAAATGAAGCCTCACAACTTCTATCTTTTTCCATTTATTAAGATATTTATTGGTTCAGTTGTGTGGAGTTTTGTTTTCTTGCTCTGAGATGCAATCCATATGTGAGGCTT
This sequence comes from Chrysochloris asiatica, assembly GCF_000296735.1. Taxonomy (NCBI): domain Eukaryota; kingdom Metazoa; phylum Chordata; class Mammalia; order Afrosoricida; family Chrysochloridae; genus Chrysochloris; species Chrysochloris asiatica. Next base: position 5,277,112 of record NW_006408602.1, on the reverse strand, counting down.
CATTAGTGAGTATTTCAAGTCCTCTTTACTTTCAGCAAGCAAAGTACCACCTGCATATTGCAGGTTGTTAAGGAGTCTTCCTCCAAACCTGAAGCCTTATTCTTCATATAATCCAGTTTCTCATATTATTTGCTCAGCATGCAGATTGAATAAGTATGGTGAAAGGATACAACCTTGGCACATGCCTTTCCTGTTTTTCACCCATTAAGTAATCCCTTGGAATCCTGGTATGACACTGTAGGATAACCACTGGACTGTTACCAGCAAGGTTGGTGATTCAAACCCACCACCCACTCCTTAGAAACACTATACAGAATTGCTATGAGTTGCTGCTTGGCCATCACACGACAACAGTATCTCCTTGTTCTAGTCTAAGGACTGCCTCATAGTCTATGAACAAGTTCCACATGGCCACAATGAAGTGTTCTGGAATTTCCATGTTTTACAATAGTATCTATAGTTATGATTCACACAGTTGAATGCCTTTGCATAGTCAATAAAGCACAAGTAAACATTTTTTTGGTATTCTCTAATTTCAGCCAAGATTCTTCTGACACCAGTTAACGATGTCCCTAGCACCACGTCCTCTTCTGGATCAGGCTTGGATTTCTTGTAGCTCCATGTTGATGTTCTGCTACAGCCATTTTTGAATTATCCACAGCAAAATTTCATTTGCATGTGATATTAATGATTTTGATTAGTGTTTGATGATTTCTGAATTTCAATGCATTTTTTAGAATGGGCACAAATATGTATCTCTTCCAATTGGTTGGCAAGGTAACTGCTTTCCAAATTTCTTGGCATTTACTAGTGTTCATCATGAATGTGCACTTCAAGTGCTGCATCAGTTTGTTGAAGCTTTTCAATTTTTAGTCTGTCAGTTCCTGGAGTCTTGTTTTTCACCAATGCTTTCAGTGAAGTTTATACTTCTTCCTTCAATATCATGGGTTCTTGATCATATGGTATCTCTTGAGATGGTTAAATATCAATCAATTATTTTGGTAAAGTGACTCAGGATTCCTTCCATCTTCTCTTGATGCCTCTTGCTTCATTCAATATTTTGCCCATAGAATATTGCAGTATTCAATATTGCAACCTGCAGCTTGATCTCTTCCTCCCCACCCCCCCTTCATTTCTTTCAGCTCAAGAAATGTTAGTTTTCTAACTCCAGGTCTTTACACATTTCATTATAATACTTCGTCTTCTGGAGCTGCCCTTGGAAAATTACTATTAAGCTCTTTTACTTCCTCATTTCTTCCAGTCACTTTAGCTTCTCTATGTTAAAGAACAATTGTTAGAGTTTCTGCTGATACCCATTTTTGGCCTTTTATTTCTTTCCTGCCTTTTACAGACTATTTGCTTTCTTCCTGTATGATATTCTTGATGTCATTCCGCAACTACTCTGGTCTTCATTTACTAGTGTCTAATGCATCAGATCTGTTATTGAGATGGTCTCTAATTTCAGGTGAGTCATATTTTGGCTCTTGGTGACCATCTTCAAGAACTGTATTTGACAGTGTTCTGCTGTGATTCATAATATTTTCAGTGGCTAATCATTCAGAAGTGGTTTGCCTTTCCTTCTTCCTAGTCTGTCTTAGTCTAGAACCTGTTCACCTGCTGAAACCTGTCTATCATGGGTACCCTGATGATATTTAAGATACCAGTGGCATAGCTTCCAGAGTCACAGCAACACAAAAGCCACCATAGTATGACACACTGGATTAGAATAAATGTGAATATAAAAATTGAATGCAGATTTAAAGGCTCTTAATAGCAGATCCCTTGTAATTCTCCATAGGTTGTCTCAGCTAACCCATATATTTTTCCATACATAATATGTATAATATCAAATAATGAATGTATTTATTTAATAGTAACTCAAGTCAGTGATAATACAGTCAGTAATAATAATATTAGTATTTTAAAATGACAGTTGAATTAGTGTTTCTCAGAGTACTTCTCCAGTTTTCTATCCCTTCTCTTAAAAGAATGGTAGAATTTTAGAAATGAAAAATCCACATCCTGGTGACTCCAGCTAACTTTGAGGGTTGTGATAAAGACAATGAAATATCCAAGATTTTAACTGAAAATTTTGTGCTAGGAGATTAAAAAACAAAAGTTGTTGTTTGCCGTAGAGTCAGTTCCGACCCATAGCGACCTAGGATATAGTGTTTCCAAAGAGTGGCTGGTGAGCTTGAACCGGAGACATTGTTTTATATATATAGTTATTAAGCACCGTCGAGTCAATTCCGACCCAAGTGACCCTGTATAGGGTTTCCAAGGAGCAGCTGGTGAGCTTGAACCACTGACTTTGCAGTTCAAATGACTTTGCTGTCTGATGCATTAACCCACAGCGTCACACCAGGACTCTCTCTCTCTATGTTGTTGTTGTCAGGTGCTATCGAGTCGGAACTGACTCATAGCAACCCAATGCACAGCAGAACAAAACAATGTCAGATCCTGGGCCAACCTCACCACCGCTGCCACACTTGATGCCATCAATGATGCCACCTGGCTGATCCATCTCGTTGGGGGTCTTCATTTTTTTCTCTGACCCTCCATCTTACCCAGCATGATATCCTTCTCTAGTGACTGTTCTCTCCTGACAGTATGTCCAAAGTATGAGAGATGAAGTTTGGCCATCTTGGCCTTCAAGGAGCACTCTGGCTGCACTTCTTCCAAAATAGATCTATTGGTTCTTTTGGCAGTTCATGGCACTTTCAGTATTCTCCTGCAACACCACAACTCAAAGGCATCAATTCTTCTACGGTCTTCCTTATTCATTGTCCAGCTTTCACATCTATGTGAGGTTATTGAAAATACCATGGCTTGGGTCAGGCGCACCTTAGTCCTCAAGCTGATATCTGTGCTCTTCAACACTTTAAAAAGTTCCTGTGCAGCAGATTTGCCCAATGCAATACGTCGTCTGATCTCTTGACTGCTGCTTCCGTGAGTGTTGATAGTTGATCCAAGAAGAATGAAGTCCTTGACAACTTCAATCTTTTCTCTGTTGATAAGAATGTTGTTTATTGGTCCAGTGGTGAGGATTTTTGTTTTTCTGACATTGAGATGCAATCCATACCGAAGGCTGTGTTCTTTGATCTTCATCAGTAAATCAAGTCTTCTTCACTTTCAGCAAGCAAGGTTGTATCATTTGCATGTCACGCAGGTTGTTAATGAGTCTTCCTCCAATCTTGACACCACGTTTTTCTTCATAGAACCCAGCTTCTCGTATTATTTGCTCAGCATACAGGTTGAATAAGTATGGTGAAAGAACACAACCTTGTCGCACAGCTTTCCCAATTTTAAAACATTCAGTGTTCCCATGCTCTGTTTGAACAACTGTTTCTTGGTCCAGGGACAGATTCCTCAGAAGTACAATTAAGTGTTCTGGAATACTCATACTTCTCAATGTTGTCCATAGCTTGTCATGATCCACACAATCAAAAGCCTTTGTGTAGTCAATAAAGCTACATAGGTAAACATCTTTCTAATATTCTCTCTCTCTCTTAATATGCTCATATATAAGAGAAAAAAAGAGAATTAGAGAAAGATAATATTCATGTCTTTGAAAAGTGAAATATTTCAGATTGTTTGGCCTCAATAAATTTGAGCATTAAAATAAATAAAAAAAAATAACCCAAGTTAATAAGTAGAGGCAAATTGGCTCAAATCTTGCCTCCACCACTTACTAGCATGGTATTTTACACCAACATTTATATTTATTGCTTTAATCTCCTAACCTAAAACTGAGTGAAATAAACAGTAGAGTAGTTGTGAAGATGAAATATATTAATATGGTTGTTGTTGTTGTGAAATGCAGTTGAGTCGGTTCCGACTCATAGCGACCCTGTAGTGACCCATAGCGACCCTGTATAGGGTTTCCAAGGAGCAGCTGGTGAGCATGTTAATATGTTAATATGATACGCTGCTTAAAATCATGATATATAGCAAGATCTCAAAAAATAGTAAGTATTAGTAGCCCTTTGTGTTTTCATTTCAACATTAAAGTAGGGGATAAGGGCTGACATCCTGTTTTGAACATTAGCATCTTTTGGGGAGTGTTTTCCGAGTCCTGGTGTGGCGCTGCAGGATGATGCGCTGGACCAAGATCAGTTTGAACCTCAGACTCACCAATCACTCCTCGGAAACCCTATGCAGGGTCGCTCTGGGTCGGAACCGACTCCACGGCACTTAGCAACAACTACAACAACAAGAAGCATGTTTTTGCAAGACACTTGCTCTCCTGTTGACTTCCATCTAGCCTTACGAACTCGCATCTACTTCGCATCTACTTCTATTTACTACGGTAAATAAAAGCCCCTTTCAAATTTTTTCCCTAAGGTTTTTGCAACTTCATTAGAACCTTTACCAGACCATCTTTTCATTTTAAGCTTAGATATCGATTCAAAGGTTTTCTACATAGCGCTGAAACGCAAGGAAGAAGAATGCTCCTTTTCTTTCTTTTACAAAATCTGTTTGCATCAGATTACTAGCAAGTTTAGCTGGGCAGTGACGGGTGAGATTAAGAATGCAGCAGCGGTGAGCTCACGTAGGGTTTCTCCTGCTGAGTATAATGGAGAGTGGAGATACCAGCAAGATCTGCTCTTGGAAAAGTTTTGCTGTCTAGATGCAGAGAGAAAGGTGTGAGTGGTGGAGACATCAGGTTGGAGTGCCAGAACATAGAATTATGGTTCTGGTGGGATAGAGAAAAGGTCCAGAGCGGAGAGGGCAGTGATTGGCTGCAGTTTGTTACTCCGACCGCTGCCATTGGGTAGTTTCTTGGGGTGAGGGTTGCTATTGGTGGTGGGCTGGCCGCCCGCCGCGGAGCTCTGGGTTGGCGTGGCCAAGCGCGAACCCGGAGCGTTAAAGCAGCTTGGCCACTCCGGCCGGCGGAGGTCCGCGGCCTGCTCCGCGCTGCTGTGTTGCTCTTCAGATCACAACTGCGCGCTTTCTGGGGATAGTAATTTTCTTTCGTAGGTACACTTGCCTAATTCTGGGTTCTGCCCAGAAGCGTGGGAGTCGTACAGCCCTTAGGTGTACAGTCAGGGAGCCCTGGAAGTGAGAGAGACGCGGAAACTCCGCGGAGCCCAGCCGAGAAAAAGGTCAGAACTTTTCAGGCATAGAACCAGTCCTCGCTGCAAGTGCCTGTGTGTCGGAGTTTGGGCACCAGCGATGTGCACCGCGCCATCTGCTACATTCCCAAAGGGGAGAGGGCAGAGGCGATGGCGCCACTGGGAGGTCAGACGTGACCCTTGGCCACACAGGTGTGAGTTGTGAAGGAAAGGACTCAACAGACGGCGGGGCCAACTTGTTTAGTTCCAGAAGGAGCGTGGCGCTCCCTCGGCGCTGGGTGACTTTTCTACAAAAGATGAAAGGGGAGCTTCTGTCATCTGCGACTGGCTGTAGTTTAATTCAAATGAGTTGTACGACAGGCAACTTGTTAATTCCTTTGCCTGGTGAAATATCCCAGAGCCCTCCAAAAAAGGACTAGATAGGATGAATATGTGTGCATGTAACCTCTTTGAAGGCAAGAATAATTTTATTTCAAGCACAATATGTTCTAATTATTTAAATTTAAATATTTCATAAAAACAGTTAACAAAAACCAAAAGCCCAAATTCATTAAAGAATGTAAAAGTAATAGCATAAAGACAGATATTTGGTAATTCACATTAAACAGCTCAAGATAAATGTTTTCTTGTATAGAGAACATTTATTAAAAAGAAAATATATTACATATCTAAATATCATGAGTACTTCCATCAGTTTTCTTCTTTTATATACATTCCATATGTTCTTTTATATAATTCTACATTGTAGAAAATGACTGAAAATACACACTTATTTTAAATGTTGGCAGTACAATAGTGTTCTAGAAGTTACTTAAATCTAGTACAACAACAAATTGTATTTGAATGGCAGACGTTCAACCCCAGAGCCTTAGGTGAAAATGTCTTATGTAACAGGAGGTTAAGTGAAGAAAGATGCGATAGCGGCTTTAGCTAAGAACACAGTGGGGAATCAAAGATTATTTCTAATCTTGTTTTTTTAAAATTCCTGATAACTAGCAGAAAGTGAAGATTTTATACTTGACATTAAGCTGCTGCTTTCTGAATTATCACTCTAAGGTAAACAGAGACATGGTCTGGTCAGATGCAAGCTTACGTGAGTGCATTGGGCCATACCAGCGTATGTTTGTTAGCAAGAAAATGCTTTTAGAGATGCTGAAAGTCAATGCACTGAAAAATGAGCTCATGTAGAATGTTGTATTTTATAAACTTATTTGTGATATTTCAGAAAGCAAGATAAAGCATAAAGAAAGAAAACAGAAGATTTATGAAGTAGGCTTTCTGAGTTATGTAAATAGAACATGCTAAAATGTGACTTTAGGGTGTTCATTTTGCCACCTATATATAGGTGTTTGTGCAGAGTGTATTATTGTTTTGAATAAGTAGTTTTAGACTTTATGATATCCATATTGACCAATATTCTCTTCATAAATTTAATAAAAGCTTTCCTTTGATGTTTCTTTGATAGCACTCATTTTATTAATCTTCATTACCTCATTTAATCATTATGAGTCAAATTTACAGATAAGGAAAATGACATTTATATTGCCACAAGCAGTCAGAAATAGTCCCAGAATTCTCTCCTGGCCAGTCTATTCCACCGCCTTTCAACTCACTCTTTGTTGTTGTTAGGTGCCATTGAGTGTGTACCGACTCATAGCAACCCTATGCACAACAGGATGAAACACTGCCTAATCCTGGGTCAACCCCACAATTGCTGCCATGCTTGAGCCCATTGATGCTGCCACTTCACCAATCCATTTTGCTGGGTATCCTCTTCTTTTCCTCTGACCCTCTACCTTACCAAACATGGTCTTCTCCAGTGACTGGTCCCTCCTGACAATATGTCCGAAGTATGAGAGATGAAGTTTGTCCATCCTGGCCTCCAAGAAGCACTCTGGCTGCACTTCTTCCAATACAAATCTGTTTGTTATTTTGAAAACCCATGGTACTTTCAATATTGTCCTCTAACACCATAACTCAAAAGCATCAATTCTTCTACTGTCGTCCTTATTCACTGTCCAGCTTTCACATGCTTATGAGGTTATTGAAAATACCATGGCTTGGGTCAGGCGCACCTTAATCCTCAAGCTGACATCATTGCTTTTCAATACTTTGAAAAGGTCTTGTGCAGCAGATTTGCCTAATGCAATATGTCGTTTGATTTCTTGACTGTTGCTTCCATGAGCGTTGATAGTTGATATAGAAGAATGCAACTTCAATCTTTTCTCTGTTGATAGAATGTTGTTTATTGGTCCAGTGTTGAGGATTTCTGTTTTCTTTACACGGATATGTAATCTGTATCACTTGTCTGTCAGTTTGTCATATGGTGGTGGCTTGTTAGTTGCTGTGATTCTGGAAGCTATGCTACTGGTATTTTAAATACCAGAAGGGTCACCCATGGTGGACAGGTTTCAGATGAGCTTCCAGATGAAGACAGACTAGGAAGGGGTGATGAACTACTTCTAAATATTTAGTCACTGAAAATCTTAGGACTAGCAGAGAAACGCTGTCAACTCACTCTTAGCAGCTCTTTTAATCACTGTCATCTGATGTGGGAGGTGTTCAGAAATTCTTTTGGAATCTTTTATAACTCGATTCAATGAATGTCTTAAATGATGGTGATAATGAGGGGAGCTGAAAGATCAGTGGGTCCCCAGGCTTAGTCTAGAAACACAGTTAAGTTAGACAATTATCTTTGACTTGAAATAATTTTCCTGGTAAATTTCCATAAGCTGAGTTCTGTCCAGTCCTAGTCTGGTTTGGTCTAATTAAACATGACATTTTTAATGTGTGTGTAGAAGTGGTTCTGGAATGGCTCTCCTGTGATTTTGAGGACCCTATGAAGGAAGATATGATAGTTGGAGTCTGGTGAGCATTTCAGGACTCCTGTGCACTGCCAGAGAACAAACTAACTCCTAAATCAGGATCCAAAATGCTTCCTATTCTCCTAGAATTCATTGCGATTTGAGTCTACCTGCAGTGTGGTTCAATTTTCAAACTCTTTTCACATGTAGCAGATTTGGTTTCTGGGACTCTAGGCCAGGCAGTATGCAGCTATGGGGCAGGTTGGCCTGAAGTTGCTTTGCTGATAATGGAACTATGGGTGATCTGAGAGAGGAAAATCCAGGGACCCAATAAAAATAGGATGCCAGGCACATTAGGAACTGGGAAGAATAAAGCTGATATAGAACAGAACCAAAGTGGAAGAAGGTTGGGATGAAGTTAGGAATAAGAGAAAGTGTGAAATCTTGGATGTAAATATTTTTTATTAAAAACAATTTTGCTTTTTTAAATAGTTAATATACCCATATGTTTAGGGATCAAAAGTATACAAACAAGTATGTATTATTTAGGTGTTTTAATCTCACTTCATTTCTGTCTACTCCTGTGTATGTCATAGATGATTGCCAGAAGTAGACTGGTTTTGAAGCTCATTGACATGCGCCTTCCAAAACCAAATTTTGTGTTCTTTTTTTTAAAGTGGGCCCCCAATTATACTAATTTCAGTCCCCCAAAGTCTGAATCTGTGCTTTATGATCGATCACCTTTTTAATTTCTTGTATACTTCCAGTGTTTCTTTTTACAAGTATAAACACATAAGAATGACCATATTCTTTTTTCTCTCCCTTTCTTAAACTAAAGATGTAACTAAAGATATATCTTGTGTGTGTTTTTTTTAATTTAATATACTCTGGTGATGTATATATAGCAGTTCAAAGAGCAAAGAGATCTTACTCATTCTTTTTTTTTTTTTTTTAATTGCCACACAGTATTCCATTGTGTAGATATAAATAGGTTAACATTTGAGTGGTTTTGTATTTTTGTGATTTTGTAGGTGGAGTGCAGGGACTTTTTAGAAGGCTTCACTGCTTCAGCTACTATGGAGAAGGAGCTATTGAGGATAATAAGGTGGCCAGACAAAGTCAGACCAGCCTCCAGAAGATGGATGATGGACTGAATGCTTAAAATTTGCTCCTTCTCTCCTTGTTTGAAGACTCATTGAGTCACCATTAACTCTTCAACATATTCTGAACATGGGAGACAACATGGGGCTTCTTCTCTTTGCTTTGTTATCTTGAGGATTTGGCAAAGGATCCTTAGGAAATTTTAACTATATAATCATATTTCTCCAGGGCAATCATAGGAAAATTCTAATGCTAGGCTAACATGGATATTTATAATATGTGCATATTTTTGAACTTTTTACTTTATTTCCTACTAACGTTATCATAAACTATTGATTTCCTTATGATTCATATTATTTTAAAACACCTTATGTAAAGCCATCTTTGGGATTATTACTCAGGCCTGTGACAGGTTGACTTGAGTGTGGGCCTGTGGTAAGAAGCAGGTATTGAGCACAGCCTACACCAGCTGTAGAACAGTGTTGAGCACTCCAGTAGGGAAACAAACGAATGAAAATGAGATGCACTTGGCCATGGAACAAAGATGAAAATGACATTCACTTGTAAATGAGTATTTGTGTTTGATGTAAACAGAATGACATGTATTTTGCGGGAAGACCTCTATAACCTTACAACAGTTGTTGAATTCATTACGTAGAGCTGCACGTGTTTCTAGCATTTTGTCATTATTAGTGTGTCTCATGATCTAACCATTTCTAGGTTTTTAATTTACTTAGAAGCATTTCCATGATTTTCTGTTCTCGGAGGTAAGTCTGAAAATTAAGGTGAGATATTTACCATCAAAAGGTTAAGTATCCTGGAATAAAACTTGACTATGACATCTTGCTCTAGGATAAGGGAATGGCTGATCTGTGGTCCCCAATCTAAACATTGCTCAAACATTAGACTTAGATGATGGGTATGTGACTTTGCCTTCTAAGACTTATTCATAGTTTAAGCCCTATTTAAAGTAAATGTTCCCTTTTCTTCATATCCTTCCCTGATTGTTTCAACCCACTTGTTTCTTTCCTTCTCTGAATTTTCACAGCAGGTTGTCTGTGATACTCATTAGTCATTTGGTTTGTGAAAAGCTTATATGGGGCAAGGTTATTTCATCCTCCCCTCCCCCATGTGCTATTGGTTTATTTCATTATTATTTTCCAATGTTTCATTTTTTTAATTAATTTTTTTTCTGTGTATGAAACTTTATTGTGAATTGAGTAAATGTTTATAGAACAGATCATCAGTTTTATATTCAACAAATGTAAAAATACTTTGTTTCATCTCAATGATTGCAGTCCCTTCCATGTAACAACAGTTATCCCACTTCTGCCCTGTGGTTCTTATTTCTATTCCACCCTTCTTCATCCTTTTTTAACTTTGTCCTTAGGCAAATGTTGCCCTTTTGATCCTGAATGGTTGACCATTTCATGGTGAGCATATCTTACTAGTGTTGATGTCTCCCTATATATCTGTCTACTGCTTGACTGAAAATTGGGCCACCAGGGTTAATTCTACTCCAGACCTGAGGGATGGCTGAGGACCATAGTCTTGGGTTCCTCTCATCTCTTTCTGATCAGTAAGCTCAGTCTTTTTTTTTTTTTTTTTTTAATAATTTTGAGTTTTGTTCCTCATTTCTTCTATCTAAGACCTTCTAATGTGATCCTTTTCAGAATAGTTGGTGGTGGTAGTGGGGCACCATCTAGTTCTTCTGGTCTCAGAGTCATGGTGACTGATGTTCACATGTTCTATTATTGGCTCATTGGACTAGTTGATTCCAAGCATATTAAAGTTTCACCATTCTTCTTTCTTACACACATGGAGAGACCAATAGTTGCACCTTAGATGGCTGCTCATGAGCTTTTTTTTTTTTTTTTTTTAAATGTTTTATTGTGAATTATATGATAGTTTACATGGGAGAACATTAGTTTTACATTCATTCTATCATATATTGTTTCATTGCCATGGTTCCAATCCCCTCCATGCATCATCAACCAACCAAAAGGTATACCCTGCAAGCCTGCCCCCTACACTACTCCCCACCCTGCCCCCCCAGTCTTCAGCACACAGTCCCTCTCCCTCTCTGGATCTAAAGTCCCCAGCTGCTCCATCACTCCATGTCATCGTCTCTGCCTCCATCTCAGGCATTGATGCTTCTCTGGGTAGGGTCCTGCTCTCGGCTCTTCTCTGCTGATGGTCCTAGGGACCTCCACTCCTAGACTGGAAAGTCAATCACTCCTTTCCTTGCTATAAAATGTCTACCTTTACATTTCCAACACTCACCATCCTGATAACAATTATTCACTATTGTATCACAAGAGACCCATCTGCATTTCATTTCATCAGCTCTGCCTAGACAGATTGGATAGTACTCACTGGAGATTCTGCCTTCCTCCAGGCCCCCTGGCTCTAGGTTCCCTCTTGAAAGCTTGTAAGCCAGTCACTTCTTGCCTTTGTAGCCCCCACCCCCATTTTGGGTAGCCAATCCAAGTTGTCCATCCCTGTCTACTCTGTGTGTGGAGGGGGTGGGAATGATTCTTGCTGTAAGGATTTGTTCCCTGTTTTGAGTTACTGTAGCCATAGGTGTAGGTGTAGGTCAAGTTCATCAAATTGTATCAGATTACTCTTTTTTTCCTCTTCTTTCTTCTTCTGGTTGAGCTCTGATCATCCAGTCATTGAAGTCAGGTCAAGTGGGTATTATCTGCAAGTGTGGGTCTTATTGTGCATATGCCCTCTCTTTTTATCAGCTGCATGCTTCACTCTCCACATTGTAGGGTTTAGCTTGCCACTTCATTGCTGTTTTCCCCTCACTTCCCCTTATCAGTGATGAGCATGGTCACCAATCAGAGTGTGTAGTCCCACTGAGTCTTATTCTTGGAAGGGGGTTTGCATTGAGGGGACCCGACCACTTGCCTTGATGTTTCCTGGGCAAGCAACTTGTTTGTTCTTGTACTAACAGTTTGTCTGCCTCTATTGTTTTGTATTTTTCCTGTAGGTCTTTCTTTCAAGAAGTATCTTCTGTTCTTCTAGCCGCTCCAGGCTGGTCTGCTCATCCTTTCAAGTGGAAATTTCCCATCTCTGGAGATCTGGATGTGGTTCAGGCTTCTACCTATAGTCTTATGTATTGCTCATGAGCTTTTGAGATCCCAATACTTACCAAAATAAGATGTAGAACATTGTCTTTGTGGACTATATTCTGTCTCATTTGTTTAAAAAACATCCCTGTCATAATACTTTAGACAAAGCAGTGATTCAAAAAATATTTGAGAATGTATTTATTAAGCACTTTTGAATTTCTCATTATTCTGAGTACTATAATAAATCACTGTGTATGTAAAGAAAACAAAAATCCTCACCACTGGACCAATAAACAACATTTTTATCAACAGAGAAAAGATTGAAGTTGTCAAGGACTTCAGTCTTCTTGGATCAACTATCAACACTCATGGAAGCAACAGTCAAGAAATCAAACAACGTATTCCATTAGGCAAATCTGCTGCACAAGACCTTTTTAAAGTGTTGAAGAGCAAAGATGTCACCTTAAGGACTAAGGTGCGCCTGACCCAAGCCATGGTATTTTCAATAACCTTATATGCATGCGAAAGCTGGACAGTAAATAAGGAAGACTGTAGAAGAATTTATGCTTTTGAGTTATGGTGTTGGAGGAGAATATTGAAAGTGCCATGGGCTGCCAATTATCTGTTTTGGAGGAATTGCAGCTAGAGTGCTCCAGGATGGCCAAACTTCATTTCTCATACTTCGGACATATTGTCAGGAGGGACCAGTTGCTGGAGAAGGATATCATGTTTGGTAAGGTGGAGAGTCAGAGAAAAAGGAAGACCCTCAGCAAGATGGATTGGCAAAATGGCAGCATCAATGGGCTCAAGTGTGGCAACAATTGTGAGGTTGGCTGAGGACTGAGCAATGTTTTGTTCTGCTGTGCATAGGGTCTCCGTGAATTGGTAGTGACTCGATGGCACCGAACGACAACAAATGCGTGTGTTTAGTGCTATTGAGTTGGTTCTGACTCATAATGACCCTGCAGAGGGTTTCTGAGGAGCGGCTGATGGGTTTGAACTGATGACTTTGTGGTTAGCAGTCCAGTGCTTATCCTGTAGCACCACACCAGTGCTGGACTACACTTAAGTGCTGACTTGGCAGCACTTAACAACAGCAACAACATACTGACTAGGTATATAAGGATGATTAAGATAGTCTCAGCTGCTTATGATCTAAACCAAAAAGAGCAAACCTACTGTCACTGAGTCGATTCTGAATCATAGCAATCCTATATAGGGTTTCCGAGGCTATAAATTTTTTTTAAGGGCAAATATCCACTTGCCTTTATTACAACATTTAAAAGGCCATGATAAGACTAATTCTTTCAGTGACATATTTATAATAAAAATCCAAGCATATATATATATATATATAAACAAGAAACAGAATTTAGAGAACAAAAAGCAGACTGACAAATGACAACTGTTGAGTTAATAAAACGAGGACAAGAAACCTCTAAAATGTATGTAATGTATAAAAATTCAGTAGCTTTTTAAAGTTCAACTTAAGAGATTAATAATTTTTAAGAACAAAGGTCCACTGGCTTATAATTTTTGTAAATGGTAAGAAAGTAATAGAAATAAATTAGAAATGTTTTAGCTCTCAGTATTTCCTCCCTTCTCTGGCACTAGAACCACTTTCAGAGTGATTAAGTTCCTTCTTTAAGTATTAAGAGTAATTCTAGCAGAAAATAAATTCCATCTGGAATAAGGTAACAGTCTACAATAGGTTTTTTACAAATAAAAGAAAAAAATACTGCAGGTCACAAGAAGATTGGTCTACATTATATTATATGGCAGTAGAGCATTTCAAACCTTGAAGTCTCCTCTATTTACCAGATTTGCTTTGCAGCTATTGTATTATTTTCCAAATTGTTTGGTAGCAAGGCAATAGAAAAACAAATTACAAAGAACAAAACAATTATTAAATGTGTGAATATTTACAAAGAAGGAAAAAACATTCAAAATCGTTTTCCTATATGACACAGGAAAAAGTTTAATTTGGCACACCGGATTTATATAAAGAGAAAACAATCACCACAACAAAAAACCAACAAATCTTCTAATGTTTGGCATTCCAATAATCCATAGTTAAGACAAAAGTAGGAAAATGTGACTATATTAAGAAAATATGTCATAAGACAAACAAAAAGTTGTTTTTTTTCACCAATTGGTGTTTCTGGAATACTTTCATCTGCAACACAATATACAATGATTCTTTACATTACAATTGTGTCTAGAGAAGACCATGAGCAGTTTTTATTGTGCTTTTTCAGTACCGGGATAATCATGACTATCAAGGCAAGGAAGCCTTCAACAACAAAATATTACATTTGCATTGTATATTTTATTTCAATTTGTTTTCTGGTTCATCTTCAAGTCTAGTGCACAAGTAATTGTAAGGCTGAAAAATCCTGTAAACTTAAAAGGCTGATTTTCTGTAGCTGGTAACTAAGAACTCACTGAAGACCAAATGTCTCCTAATAACTAAAATGTTCTGCATATTTATATAGGTATTTCCTTAAGCGGTGGTATCTCCAAAGTCCTTGCTTGTTCCAATGTATGCATGCTTCTAATGTTTGAGGCTCACGCTTCGTTTTATCTTTTTTAAGGATTCAGTGAAATCAGATAATCAAATATTTCTCATCTTACTGGCAGACATATTCTTCACTTGCTCTGGTTTCAGTTCTCGGATAGGGCCCAGTGCTGCATCTTTTGCCAAAGCTGTTAGATCACTTCCTGAGTATCCATCAGTCATTCTAGCTAGTTGTACTAGTTCTTTTTGGGTCAATGGACTTCCTTGTTTACATAATAGATTTTTAAGTAAAAAGTAGTCTTGTCTCCTCATTTGGTAAACACACACATACCCGTTTGATGAAACACCTGAAAACAGCCAAGGCTATAAATTTTTATGGGAGCAGAAAACCTTATCTTTTTCCCAAGGAGTGCCTGGTGGTTTGAACTGTTGACCTTGTGGTTATCAGTTCAGTGCTTACCCTAAAGCACCACCACGGCTCGTAACTGAGGGAGAAGGCAAACACAGGGACAGAAATTGATAACATGTATGGTAAATAAGTGGTGGGAATAGCACAGAGGAAGGGCATCTCCTTAGAGAAGAGAATGAGAATGGGGAAAGAAGAGCATAGAGAAAAGCTTCCCAGAGGATTCTTGAATGATTCCTAAAGGATGAATAAACATAAGGAGCTCTGGTAGTGGTTACGAATCGGGCTGCTAACCTCAAGGTCGCAGTTAGAAACTACCAGCTGTTCCACAGCAGAGGGATGAGGTGTTCTGCTCCCATAAAGATTTACAGCCTTGAAAACCCTATACAGGGTTGCAATGAGTTGGAACTGACTCCACAGCACACCACCACCACCACCACCACCACCAGGTCAAGGGTAAAGGAAGATGGAAGGACATTAACAACAGATGAATGGCATGATCAGATTTCCTGAATGTAGACGCAGCGTGGATGGATATGAGGAATTTCAGGCAGTCCAGTGCTGCTGGGGCAGAGTGGCAAGCAGGCTGAGAGATGAGAGTCCATCTAGGAGGAAGCGTGATGCAGTTGTTAAGAGCCTATGTGGGTTTTGGAGCAAGATCCAAGAACTAGATTGCGTTCTGGTTCTTCATCTTCCTAGCTATGGGAACTTGGTCAAATTACTTAATGTATGCCTCAGATTTTCATCTGTTAAGTGGAAACAACAATACTATAATCCCAAGATTTTTTGTGAGAGTTAACTGTATTAAGTTTGCCAAGTGATAGGCATAGTGCCAGGCCCAGGGTCAGCATTCAAATTTTGTTGGCTAATTGTTATTGAGATACTGGAGAGTTGTATTCAGACTATAAAGGGAAGGCCTCTGGAAGTTTTAAGCTGGCACTTACAGGCACTTTAACATTGCAAGAGGAGTGTATGAGAGGCAGGGAAACAAGTTAGGAGGCATTTACTTTCAGAATTTCAGGTGACAGATGATAAGGGCCAATGATAGTGTGGATGAAGAGGAGAGGACAGAGTTCAGAACTATTTAGGAGATAACATCAATTGTGATTAAGAGAGGAGTGTGAGGTGGACAATTTCAAAGTGCATTGAGTGGATGGGCTATTAGGGAATGCACTTTAAAATATCTCTAGAAGTATTGCATATTGTTGTTGAGCAATACAGCCTGAAAAGAAAAAAAAAATACTGATAAATTTGAGTACATAAACAATAAAAATTTATGTTGCCCCCACTGCAAAAGGCAAAACAAAATAAAACTAAAAGATAACAATTACAGTCGAAGGAATATGTTAGCTTCCAGTACTAGCAATATAGAAATAGCTCATTAAAATTTATGAGACACCTTCATGATTCCCAAAGATAAATGATAAGAAATAATTGGTGAATAAACATGTTCTTTTCCACAGGATCAAAGATATGCAATTTAAATATTTTCAAGTATAAAAACCAGGTTAAAATTCAAGGAAACAAAGTGCAAGTAATGTTTTCCTTAAATTAATACAAACAGATATTGTTCATACAGCAAAGTGAAAAAATTTGCCAGGTTGGTAAATAAATCATATATTATATATAATATATATATTCATATTTATATGTTTATAATTGTTGTTGTTAAATGCCATCGAATCAGTTCCGACCCATAGCGACCCTGTACAGGGTTTCCGAGGGTGTAAATCTTTATGGGAGTAGAAAGCCTCATCTTTCTCCCGCGGAGCAGCTGGTAGTTTCGAACCACTGACCTTAAGGTTCGCAGCCTGATTCGTAACCACTACGCTACCAGAGCTCCTTATGTTTATAATTAGTACTCATGTATTTGAGATTTTTTTCTAGAGAAATTATTTAACAAAAGCATTTTTTAAATTACATACAATTATTCACTGCAGTATTTAATTCTATAGGGGAAAAAAGAGCACAATCTATGTTTTTAACTATTCAAAGTTGTTGTTGTTGCTAAGTGCCATGAGTCAGTTCTGACTTACAGCTACCCTGTCTAGGGTTTCTGAGGAGTGGCTGGTAGATTTGAACCACTGACCTTGCAATTCAAACCAACCTTGTGCATTATCCTGCAATGCCACACCAGGGAGCAATAGATATTATGCTATATTATGAATCAACATTAAAAATAATTATTAAAGTAAGAAAACTGTTTATGAAACTATTAAGTGAGAAAAGTGGAATAAAATGATTGTCATGATGATCACAATTACTTAAGAATATGTAATATCTGATATCAGAGACTGCAGGTATCACAGAACAGCAGCAATGTCTATACTTGGTGACCTCCTTGTTGTTGTTGTGAAGTGCCGTCAAGTCAGTTCCAATTCATAGTGACTCTGTATAGGGTTTCCAAGGAGCAGCTATTGGGTTTGAACTGCCGACCTTGTGGTTCTCAGTCCAGTATTGACCTTGCAGTGCCAAGGTGACCTCCTTACTCACCTGAATTCTAGCACCTCAGACTAAATACCAACTCTCTCCTGGTGTAGTGCTGTGGGGTAAGTATTGGACTGCAAGGCTGGTTTGAACTGCAAGGTCGACTGTTCCGACTCACTGGTCATTCCTCGGACACTCTATTTAGGGTTGCTGTGAGTCAAAGCTGACTTGACAGGACTTAACAGCAACAACAACTCACACTGACTTAGGCTCCATGATTATAGAGAAAGGAATCAGAGAAGAAATCTCAGGAAGAAATATGAAGAAAGTGACACATTAGAGCAAAATTACTAGAAATTCCCAGGAAGTAAAGGAGAAAAAGTAACTGAGGAACCAAGGAAGTGCTCAGACCTGCTAATTAGACCTTTGAATGACCAGGAAATCCAGAATTTTCAAAAGACTAGGAAATCCTTGAACATATGGAAGTACACCTGAAGATGAGGAATAGAAACAAAGTGCTTTCTAAGAAAGTTTCCTAAAAAATTCAAGCTCAGGGGCATAAAGAATGTTGGCAACAATATCTAAACATGCTGTTAAATTTACAAAACTTATGCTGACCTATGCCTGGAGTCCTGGTGCATCGCTGTAAAATAAGCACTGGACCACAAGGTTGGTTTGAACATTAAGGCCCTGATTCAAACCCACCAACAGCTCCTCGGAAACCCTATACACAATTGCAATGAGTCGGTACCGACTTGATGACACATAACAGTAATAACAACATTCATGTGACCAAAGAGGCGAGAAGTGAACCTTTGCCATGCCCCTATGGAGACACTCTATACAGGATCCCGCACTATCAACATGAGTATGAAGTCTCCTCAGAACAGTTACTTGAGCCTTGGGATGGGATGAACAGGAAATCAGGAATTTCATACAAGAATGGGAATTCCTTGAACACCCGGTACACCTGGATATGAGGAACAGAAATGTAATGTTTTCAAATGCAGTTTCCAAGAAACTCAAGCTCAGGGGTATCAAGAAACTTGGCAACAATGTCTACACATGCTGATAAATCTGCAGGCATTTTAATATACTGTTCATGAGACTCCATATGACAAGCACTGGACTGCGAACCATAGGTCGGCGGTTTGAGCCTGCCTGCCGCTCCATGGAAGAAAGATGAGGCTTTCTGCTCCCACAAGATTTACAGCCTCGGAAACCCTATACAGGGTTGCTATGAGTTGGAACTGATGAGATGGCACTTAACAACAACAATAGCATGTAATATCTAAAAGTATGCTAGCTCTGTGCATATCTTCATGAGGCTATGTAGTTTTTTTGTTTTTATTTTAGCAAGGTAGTCCTTTTATATATGTTTAGTAAATACAGTAATTTTGCCATATTTGTTTCATTTGTTTCTTTGCTGAAATATTTTAAAGTAAACCAGTTATTTCCCCTTATATTTTAGGACATTTTCCTTTATAAACATTTACTGTGATACCACATCAGACACAATTAAATTCTAGTATTATCTAGTAGCCAGTCTACAATTAAATTTCTTCCATTTACATTTTCTTTTAAAAACTGAAATAACTTGATGAAACTGCTAGTCCATTGGGGTGATTTACTGCTGTCTGGAGAGCGACTGGGTTCCAGTTTTCTGGTGTCATGCTGGTGAGTGTGCCTGGATTGGTCAGCTCAGAGTGGTCAGCCCGCTGGGTTTCTTGGTATGGAGCCCTAGGAGGAGGTGAACAGCTGGGTTGGATACCGTTATCTCCATCTGCAAGTAGAACTACCACTTGTCCTGCCCTCTGCTCTAGGAAGCCAGGGGCACAGGCTCTGAGATTCTTGGAGCCAACTGGCAGTGAAGAGAGGGAAATGAGCCAACAGGCCTGTGCTCAGGGTGAAGAACCTTGGAAAGCCATCTTTGTCAAACTAGTTGTGGAAGGTCCCAAGATTTCACACACAACTCCCTACTCTGCTTAGTGCAGCCACCTCCTAAACACCTGGCTGTAGAGTTGATTTACCTTCTCTGCGGTTTGTGAAAATAACAGTTTAGCTGGATGTTCTGATTTAAATCAGAATTAAAAAAAAAAAAATCAACAATGAGGGATATAGTTACCAAGTCTGTCCTATAACTTTTATAAAGATAAAAACTCTCAAACCAAACAAAAACAAGCAAAAAATTTGTTTAACTGTGTAAGCTTTCCAAAATGCATCAAAGTTAAAAATTAATTAAAAGTAATATATATATATTTGTATATACTTAGAGAGAGAGATTTGTTGTTGTTGTTGTTGTTAGGTGCCATCGAGTTGGTACTAACTCATAGCAACCCTGTGTACAACAGAACGAAACACTGCCTGATCCTGGGCCAACCTCACAATTGTTGCCATGCTTGAGCCCATTGATGCTGCCATTTTGCCAATCCATTTTGCTGGGTATCTTCCTCTTTTTCTCTGACCCTCCACCTTAACAAACATGATCTCCTTCTCCAGCAACTGGCCCCTCCTGACAATATGTCCGAAGTATGAGAGGTGAAGTTTGGTCCTCCTGGCCTCCAAGGAGCACTCTGGCTGCACTTCATCTAACACAGATCTCTTTGTTCTTTTGGCAGCCCATGGCACTTTAAATATTCTCATCCAACACCATAACTCAAAAGCATCAATTCTTCTATGGTCTTCCTTATTCACTGTCCAGCTTTCACATGCATATGAGGTTATTGAAAATACCATCCATGGCTTGGGTCAGGTGCACCTTAGTCCTCAAGGTGACATCTTTGCTCGTCAACACTTTAAAAGAGGTCTTGTGCAGCAGATTTGCCTAATGCAATGCATCGTTTGATTTCTTGACTGTTGCTTCCATAAGTGTTGATAGTTAATCCAAGAAGAATGAAGTCCTTGACAACTTCAATCTTTTCTCTGTTGATAAGAATGTTGTTTATTGGTCCAGTGGTGAGGATTTTTTTTCATTACATTGAGATGCAATCCATACTTAAGGCTGTGCTCTTTGATCTTCACCAGTAATATTTTAAATCCTCTTCACTTTCAGCAAGCAAGGTTGTATCATCTGCATATCGCAGGTTGTTAATGAGTCTTCTTTCAATCCTGATGCCACGTTTTTCTTCATATAACCCAGCTTCTCGGATTATGTGCTCAGCATACAGGTTGAATAAGTATGGTAAAAGAATACAATCCTGTTGCACACCTTTCTTAATTTTAAACCATTCAGTGTTCCCATGTTCCATGTAGAGAGACATAAACAAGCGGAGTGAGTAGAACTTGTTTGAATCCCTTTTTCAACTTTAAAAAAGGCTTTATTAAGATAACAGAAGAAATTTTAACAGACTATTAGCTGGTATTAGGAAATAAAGGTCAAGTTTGTAAAGTGTTAACTAATACATACTTTACTTTTTTTTTTTTTTAGCTTTGATAATTTGATTTATTTTCTTCAAAATCATTGAGCACAAACTTAAGTCAGTAAAATTTCATAGTAGGCTGTTCAAGTATTTGATTTTTTTTTTTAATGCTTTATTGTGAGTTATGTTATAGTTTACATGGGAGAACATTAGCTTCACATTGATCCCATCATATATCATTTCCTTGCCATGGTTACAATCCCCTCCATGCATCATCCACCAACCACAGGATATACCCCGCAGGCCTGTCCCCCGGTTGTCAGCACACAGGTTCTCTCCCTCTCCAGGTCCAAAGTCCCCAGGCGCTCCATCTCTCCATGTTATCGTCTCTGCCTCCATCTCTGGGTAAGGTTCCGTTCTTTGCTCTTCTCCCTTGATGGTCCCAGAGATCTCCACTCCTAGACTGCAAAGTTAATCCCTGCCCTCCTTTTGCTACAAAACATCTACCTTTACAGTCCCAGCCCTTACAATCAGTCCTGATAACAATTATTCACCACTGTATTGCAAGAGACCTATCCACATCTCCTTCCCTCGGCCCAGCCTAGACAGATTGGATACTACTCAGTGGACACTCTACCTTGCTCCACGCCCTTTGTATCTAGGTTCCCTCTTGAAAGCTTGTAAACTTCTTGCCTCTGCAGCTCCCCCATTATGAGAAGCCAATGTCCAAGTTGCCCATCCATGTCCTCTCTGTGTGTGGAGGGGTGGGAATGATCCTCGCTGTGAAGATTTGTTCCCACTTTTAAACTACTGCTTCCATAGGTGTAGGTCAAGCTCATCAAATTGTATCAGATTATTCTTTTTTTTCCTCTTCTTTCTTCTTCTGATTGAGCTCCGATCATCCAGCCATTGAAGCCAGTCAAGTGGGTAACATCTACAAGTGTGGGAGTACTTATGCATGTGCCCTCTCTTCTTAGCAGCTGGACGTTTCACTCTCCACGCTAGTCCTCTGTGGCTATGTCACTGACTGTGGGCCCAAGAGTCCCCAGGTCTTGCCACACTGCTGGCCAACCAGGTCTCCAGCCAGGTTCACAGGAGTCTATTGAACGTTGTAGGGCTTAGCTCTCAGCTTTCTTGCTGTTTTTCCCTCACTACCCCTTATCCATACAAATGTGGTCATCAATCAGAGCATGTATTCCCTTTGTGTCTTAGTCTTGGAAGGGGGTTTTCCCTGAAGGGACCTGACCACTTGCCTTGATGTCTCCTGGGCGAGCCACTTGTTTGTTATTGTAGTAATCAGTCGATCTGCCTGTATCGTTTTGCATTTTTCTTGTCAAACTTTCTTTCAAGAAGTATCTTCTGACCACTCCAGGCTGGTCTGCTTGTCCTTTGAAGTGGGAGTTTCCCCTCAGAAGATTCTGGATGCTGTTCAGTATTCCACCTATGGTCTTGTGTAATGCAGAGGCTCTGCAGGAAGCCTCCTTCACTGGGCACATTGTAGCTCCATTTTAGGTGTTCCAATCAGTTATAAGCAGAAGATGGATTTACAAGCTTTCTATGGTGATATTTCTGGCTATTCCTTTCTCTCCCCCGCCAGTGTCTATTTTATGGTGGTATGCCAGGGAAACCAAGATTCAAAAGACAACCAAGCATCTTAACATTGCTTTCCCCATTCCAACCATGTCTCGATCTCTGTATCCCAGAGCCCTGTTGTTCCAGGGTTGTGCATATATCATTATTTGCCTCTGTCACATCAAGTATTTGATTTTTGGCTTATGTGTAATGAATTGGAAACCATTGCTATCTCCAACAGTATGCAAAAATCACACTTGATTTAAGAGTATTCATTTAATAACTTAAATTCTTCAGAGAACATGAAAAATGAATTACCATTGTACTGTAAACATGATCAAACTGTATCTTAAGCTACAAAAAAGAGAAGATGATCCCCCAAAGCAGTATAAATCTCACATCCTTCAAAGACAAATGTACAGTGAAATTATGGAAAAGATATTAACAGAACTGATCTGTCAATTACAATAAGAGAAACAAGAAACTGTTTTTGACAGAAATGATCCCTGGGAAGGTACAGTTTTGAAAGGTAATAAGGTGCTTTAAATTTTTACTTGAAAATTGTTGTGACGGCTCATTAATATTCCATTTGATTATTCAGAAGATGTGCTCTTCTCACGAAGCAGCTTCAAACAGCATTTCTGGAATGTTCGTTGTAACTTGAGTGTGCCATCTTCCAAGATTGAGGTAGATCCTCCAGCAGTTCTGTTTTGTCCTCTAGACCCACAGAGAGTCAAATTAATGCGTCAGTAATTCCAAGGACATCTCTGTAACTTTTCGGCACAGATGCATGGGTCATGATTGCCGGAAGTTCAGCAAGACTTTCACATCCTCTGAAGCGTTCAGCCAGAGTAAATACCTTTACGTTCTTGAGGAAAATCTCAGCATGCTGAAGAGTGCCCTTAATAAAGAAGGTGATCATCCCTGGACAGCCTGTGCATTGGCGCTTTGCCAACTCACGTTGCGGATGAGACAGTAGTCCAGGATAAATAATCTTTTCTACCAGGGGATTCGATTCCAGAAACTGAGTGACTGAAATTCCATTTTCAAAATGCTTTTCTATTAGTACTTGTAGAGTCTTTAGACCTTGATTACAGAGGTAACAGTCAAGAGGAGATGGAACTGCTCCAATACAGTTTTGTAAGAAATGGCGCCTATTATGAAGATTCTCAGATTTAAACAAACTGGTAGTGTAGTGGTTACGAATCGGGCTGCGAGCTGCAAGGTCAGCAGTTCAAAACTACTAGCTGTTCCGTGAGAGAAAGATGAGGCTTTCTGCTCCCGTAAAGATTTACCGCCTTGGAAACGCAGTACAGGGTCGCTATGAGTCGGAACTGACTCCACGGCACATAACCAACCAACCAGCCAAGCCCATTATAACATCACTGTGGCCATTCATATATTTTGTTGCTGAATACATGTAAATATCGGCTCCCAAAGACAAAGGCAATTGAAAGTATGCTGACATAAAAGTTATCCACGACCACAAAAATATCTCCATGTTTATGGATGGCGTGTGCGCAGGGTTCAATGTCAATCATCTTCAAATTCGGGTTTGTGGGGGTTAACAGTCCAAACAAGCTTAGTTTCTGGTGTAATTGCTGCCTCTAGCAATTTTGTTTTTGGAACAATCAACAAAAGAAATCCTCAGTCCAAATTCATTTGCCACCTTCCTGAAGTATCTGTTGGTACCTCCATATACATCACACATACAAATAATTTGGTCTCCTGCTTTTAAAAGATGAGTGATAGTCATAGTGGCTGCTAAACCTGAAGCAAAGTCCAAACAGTACTTAGCCCCATCCAATGCTGACACTGTTTTTTCCAAGCAATTCCTAGTGGATTTCCAAAACGGCTATATTCAAAACTGGAGTGCTGGCTGGGTGCTCTCTGCTTGAACATGTTGGACAGTGAGATGGCACCACAGCCCAGGAGTTCCATTGCTCCGATTTCTGGCCCACATGGATGGCTTGCGTGGTAAAATGTTGGGAGTTAGGCAGGAAACCATGTAAGGAGGCATCTTTTTTCTGCATGTTTAGGTGCTAATGAAGAAAAGAGGAAAATAACTAGAAAGATAAAAATTCAGAACTTGAGGCATCTGGATTTCAGATAAAACTACAAAAGCTAATAAAAATGATCCCATCGAAAATGCACAAAAGAAGGGGTACATAGTTTACTTTTAATTAATTTTTAATTGAGATATCATTCACATACCATAAAATTCCCCCTTGTGTACTTTAAGAATTTAAATGCACTCACAAGACTGAAATTATCAACATTATTTAATCTCAGAACATTTCATTACTCTGAAAAAGAAACCGGTACCTGTTAGTAGTGACTCTCCATTCCTTTCTTCCTCAAGTATATACATAAATTAATTTTTTTTCCAACTTGTATTGAGAATTGACTGATGGTTTACAGACAAAATAACCATTTTTACATTCAACAGATCACATACTTTGTTTCATCTAATTGATTGAAAACACCTCCATGCAAGAACAGTTGTCCCGCTTCCTCTCTGTGGTTACCCATGTACAAATTACCTCTCCAATTATTGTATATTTGTGGGATACAGAAATGTTGTTGTTGTTGTTGTGTGCCATCGAGTCGGTTCCGACCCATAGCGACCCTGTATAGGGTTTCCGAGGTTGTAAATCTTTACGGGAGTAGAAAGCCTCATCTTTCTCCCGCGCAGCAGCTAGTAGTTTCGAACCGCTGACCTTAAGGTTCGCAGCCCAATTCGTAACCACTACGCTACCAGAGCTCCTTAATATGTATATATAAATCCCACTCATCTTTCCATACTCTTTCAGTCTGTGTCTCTGTCCATCTATCTATACAAAATTGTGTATATATCACTATTTACCCTTAGCTCTTGCATACCTATTCCCTTTAGTCCTTGCTTACCACCCTGTCTTTACTATCTTCATCATTCTTCTCCCAACCTCCCAATTTTTGTATGTTGCCCTCTCAGTCATCCTAGTGAACAAATGTCTACCCTCTAGGTACTGAATATTTCACTTAGAATGAACGCTTTTTCCTGAGTTTTTAACATGTCCTTCAGTTCCTACTTGTTGAGTGTTTTTTTTTTTTTTTAATCAAGAATGGGTGTTGAATTTTGTCAAATGTCTTTTCTGCATCAACTAAGATGATCATGTGGTTCTTTTCCTTTGTTTTATTTATATGGTGGACTGCATTGATTGTTTTTCTAATATTGAACCATTCTTCCATCCCTGGAATGAACCCCACTTGGTCAGGATGTATTATTTTTTTTGAAATGGTGTTAAATTCTATTGGCTAGGATTTTGTTCAGAATTTTTTCAACTGTGTTAATGAGAGCTATTGGTCTATAATTTCCTTTTTCAGTCATGTCTTTTTCTGGTTTTGGCATGAGGGCTATGCTTGCTTCATAAAATGTATCCAGGCATTTTCCATTTTTTTATATGTTCTGGGATAGTTTGAGTAAAATTGTGTCAGCTGGTCTCTGAATGGTTGGTGGATTTCACCACTAAAGCCATGTGGGCATGGACTTCTTTTTGTTGGGAGTTTTAAAATTACCTGATTAAGTTCTTCTTTTGTTACAGGTCTGTTCAAGTTTTCTACTTCACTCTGTTTTAGTTTAGGTAGGTCATGTTTTTCTAAAAATGTACCTATTTCTTCTAAATTTTCAAATTCATTGGAGTATAATTTTTCATAGCATTCTGTTATCTTTTTTATTTCCATTGGTTCTATTGTGATATCACTCACATAATTTCTTATACGTGTTATTTACATAGTTTCCTTCTTTTCTTTTGTTTGATTTGCCAATGTTTGTAAATTTAATCCTTTCAAAGAAGCAACTACTTTTCTTGTTGATTCTTTCTGTTTTCTAAATCATTATTTCTGCTCTAATATTTATTATTTCTTTTCTTCTGGTGACTGTACACTTACTTTGCTTGTCTTTTTTGGTTGTTGGAGATGTTGTGTTAATGTGTTGATTTTGGTTCTTATTTCTTTTGGGAAGTGCTTATTTATTGCTGTAAATTGTCCCCGGCTTTTGGTGTGTCCTAAAGGTTATGGTATGCTATAGTTTTGTTTTTGTTTGAATTAAGGAATTTATTTATTTATTGGTTCTGTAACTCAGTAGCTTTTTTTGTTGTTGTTGTTAAGTGCCGTCGAGTCGGTTCCGACCCATAGCGACCCTGTACAGGGTTTCCGAGGGTGTAAATCTTTACAGGAGTAGAAAGCCTCATCTTTCTCCCGCGGAGCTGCTGGTAGTTTCGAACCGCTGACCTTAAGGTTCGCAGCCCGATTCGTAACCATTATGCTACCAAAGCTTTTTAGCAAGGTGTTATTCAATTTCCATGTATTTAACTTTGTTACCTTGATCACTGTCATGTTGATTTATAGTTTTATAGCATTGTGATCTGAAAAGATGCTTTGTAGTATTTTGATGTTTTTAAATTTTTTGAGGTTTGCTTTGTGGCCTAACGTATGGTCTATTCTGGAGAATATTCCATGTGCACTGGAAAAGAATATGTATTGTGCTGTTGTTGGGTTCAATGCTTTGTATAAATCTATGAGATCAAGTTGGTTGATTGTACTGTTTAGTTCTTCTGTGTCTTTGTTGAGTTTCTTTCTAGGTGTTCTGTCCTTATCAAATGTGGTTATTAAACTCTCCTACTCTGGTAGCGTGGTGGTTACACATTGGGCTGATAACCTAAAGGTCAGCAGTTCAAAACTACCAGCCGTTCTGTGGGAGAAAGATGAGGCTTTCTGCTCCTGTAAAGATTTACAGCCTCGGAAACCCTGTGCAGGGTCACTATGAGTTGGAATCAACTCCATGGCACACTACCACCACCACCACCACCACTATTATTGTAGAGTTGTCTATGTCTTTCTTCAATTATTTAGAGTTTGATTCATATATTTTGAGGTTCTTTCTTTGGAAGCATAGATAATTATCATGGTTATGTCCTCTTGTTCAATTGACCCTTTAATTATGAGATTATGTCCTTCTTTGTCTTTTATGCTGTTTTTTCCCTTAAGTCTAGCTTATCAGTAATTAATATTGTCACTCCTGCTTGTTTTGGGTTATCATAGTATGATATATTTTTTCTGTCATTTGATTTTTAATCCATTTTTGTCTTTGTGTGTAAGTTGTGTTTCTTGTAGACAGCATATTGAAGGATCATATTTACTTATCCACTCTGCTACTGTTTGTGTCTTGACTGGTGCATTTAATCCATTGATGTTCAGTGTAATTATCAATGGATAGGAACTGATTGCAGTCATTTTGCTGTGGGTTCCCCCCCCCCCCCCCCGGGGGGGGAGAGGTGCTGCTGTTTTTTATCTTTTGTTCTGTACATTTTTCTGGCTGAGTTCATTTTGTTTGTGCATTTTCTTGTCAATTTCTTCACTGCTGTTGTTTTAATGTTTATAAAATCTTCATGATTTTCCCTTTTCTTGATTTGATGTGAAGGTATGGTAGTTTTCTTTGAAGTTACTCTGTGATTTATTAATTTCTTATCCAGTTTAAATCAGTCTGTTTTAACTTGAAATTTACTTGACTTCCTTGCCAGTTGGAAGTTCTGTAACTGTACTTTTCCCTCCATCATTGTCTTCATTATAAATTGGTTATCTCAGATTCCCTATTATCAGTCTTGTGTATTTGTATGACTTTGGAAAAATTTATATCTTGATTGAATTATGTATGGGTGGTGTTTCCATGTATGCCAGTTGTCTGCTGTTGTTCTCAGTCCAAAAGACTCCCTGTAGTGTTTTTTGTAAAGTTGGTCTGTTTTTAAAAAAAATTCCTGTAATAACTGTTTAACTGGAAATGTTCTAATTTTGCCATGTATTTGAGTGACAATTTTGCTGGGTATATGATTCTTGGCTGGCTGTTTTTTTCTTTCAAAGTTTTGTGTATGCCTCCTCATTGCCTTTTTGCTTTATGGTTTCTTCTGAGAAATGAGAGCTTAATCTTATTGGTTCTCCTTTGTAGGTAACTTTTCAGGTTTCCCTAGATGCTCTCAAGATTCCTTCCTTGTCTTTGATTTTGTAGAGTATGATTTGATATGTCATTGTGGTTTTCTTTTGGAGTTTATCCTGCTTGGATTTTTTTTTTAAGGTTATTATTGTGGCTTGAGTGAAAGTTTACAGGGCAGATCATCAGTTTTACATTCATCAAATCATATACCTTGCTTCATTACAATGATGATATTCCCCTCCATGTACCATCAGTTAACAGTATTTCTCTCTATCCACTTTAACTTTTTTAAAAACAAAAAACCAGATAAAAACACTTAGACATATATAATAATTTACATCTCCAAAGGGCACATTCTGCAAGTCTGCCTCCTGGCCACCAGCTCTTAGTTCCTCTTTTCCCATAAATCTAGAGTCGTCAGCCACTCCCCGTCTCCATGACCCATCTCTGCCTTCTTCTCTGGTGTCACTGCTTCTCTGGATAAGGTCCTGCATTCTGCTTGTGCGCTTCTCCCTTGAAGGTCCTAGGGCCCTCTGTTTCTGGACTGTAAGATTAACCATTCCCCTGTTTTTGTTACAAAACTTCTACCTTTACAATTGTGACAGTAGCAATTAGTCATGATAACAATTATTCACTATTGAATCACACGAATCTTATCCTCATTTCTTTTCACCAGACCCATCTAGACAAGATGGAATCTATTCAGTGGGGACTCTTTCTTTCCCCCAGTAATCTTAAACTAAACTCCCTCTTGGAACCTTGTAAGCCAGTTACTTTGTGCCTTTATCGGCCACTCATTTTAGGTAGCCAATGTCTAAGATGCCCGTCCCTGTCTACCCTGTGTACAGAGGGGATAGCATTGATACTTGATGTGAAGACTCCTTCCCTCTCTGTTGGTATTTAGAATAACTACCTCTCTGAGTATAGGTCAGGTTCATCAAATTGTAGCAATTTACCCTTGTTTCTTTTATTTAAAAAAAAAAAAATTGTTAAGTACCTTGGAGTTGGTTCTGACTCATAGTGACCCTGCACAGGGTTTCTGAGGCTGTAAATCTTTACGGGAGCAGAAAGCCTCATCTTTCTTCTGTGGAACAGCTGGTAGTTTCTTACTGTCGACTGTGAGGTTAGCAATCTGATTCGTAACCACTATACTACCAGAGGGCTAGGTATTATCTGCTCTAGGCACACAGTCTGGAAGTAGTTCGTGCAAACCCCAAACCAGCTTGTGTATCAGAGTATTTCTGTCCCAGAGGTGAATCAAGGGTAAGAGGTCCCTCTAGCCCAGGACTGACCAGAACCAGCTCTGTAGGTCTGGAATAGACCACTCCTGATTCTATGTGCAGGGGTTGGTGCTCCTAGCTCCTATACCCTTTGATGTAACTTGGACAACCCAGAGAGATGGAGCTTCCCTGGAAGTCTATGAGAATGGGGTCTGACTACACCTCTAGTCGTCAGGGTAATGTGGGTTACAAGAAGAAAAGAAAGGGAGAAAAATCCACCCCTTTCTGTCAACCAATAAGCAGTATACCTACCTCTGTACCACATACTGCCCTCTTGTCTTCAAAGTTGCCCATGAAAGTTCAAGATGGCCACACAGTGACTGGTTTGGCTGCTGGCATAGATCAGCAGTTTCTTTTTTTTTTTTTGTCTTTTCTCCTCCATGCATCTGTTCAGCTGCTTCTCTTGTTGAGAGCTAGTTCAATGCGAACAGCTCCCTCCTTGAATGGGGCTCACAACCGCAGCCCTCACCTTTGTAGAGCTCTGACCACTGGGAGAGCAGCAGCTTCCATGAGACTGTACTCCGGTGAGGGTTGGCCTTGCCTCTGGTTACCAGGGGAGTGTGGGGTATAAGAGAAAAAAAATCGCACCTTTGTCTCTGTGAGCTACAAGTATGTTTCTGCAATGCCAATAAGTTTTCTTGTCTCCAACTATTCACAAAAGCTTGAGATACATGCTCCTGTCAGGTCCCCGAATCATATAATCAATCTCTATTTTTTGCCATGTCTGCTTAGTTCACTTTCATAGTAAACATTCAATCCACTTCTCTATCCCTTTAACTGAAACTCAGAATTCCAAGACAATCATCTGCATTGGTTTCATTTGGTTTTCTGTATCTTTGTTGTAGAGGGTTTACATAGTCATTTTGCTTAGTCTGACATCTTGCCTGATGTCTCTATATTAAAAAAAATTCATATTGTTTTTCCTTATTACCCACCCTCCCTTTTAGTTTCTGAAGAAACCAGGTCAGTTGAACTGCAGAATTTCCCACATTTCATATCTGCCTGTTTGTTTTCTCCAGATGTTGTTGCTGTAGGAGTCCTGGTGTGGCACTGTAGGATAAGCACTAGACCTTGCTAGCCACAAGGTTGGTGGTTCAAAACCACCAGTCACTCCTTGGAAACCATCTACAGAGTTGCTGAGTTGGGACTAATTGGACAGTACAGGTACCAGTGTTGTTGTTAAATAAGCACTGGACTGTTAACCACAAGATTGGTGGTTCAAACCAGCCCCTCCTTGGAGACCCTATACAGAGCCATTATGACTTGGAACTGATGGCACTAACAACAACAGCACCAACAATCCTGTACATTTTTTTTTTATAAGTTGGTAGAGTTAGATGACTGATTAGATTAACTTTCAAATTTTTTTTTTTTTTTTGTGGTGGGGCAATCAAGAATATTTTATGGGTGGTATTGTAGTCTTCCTATTTTACCACATCAGGAGGCAAATAATGTGTGTATTATATTTTTAGTGATGTTAAGTTTGAGAACTTGGGAGTCCAGAACAAGATGGTGGAGTAAGTAGATACACTGAGCTGTTCCCTGCAACTGACATGAAAGACCAAATGAAACAGATGCAGATGATCCTGGAACCTTGAGCATCAGAGGATAGGACAGAGAGGTGGATTGAGTAATGAATGAAAGAGGAGGTTGAAGAGGAGCAGTGATAGAGAAGAAAAACAGGTAGACTGTGGGTTGGCATGGAGCTTTGTGGTCACCTTTTCCGAGTGGCTGTTGATACAGTGGCTTGTTGGCAGAGAACATGGCTGGAGGTTGATGGCAATGAAGTGAAGTTCTTCCTTGTTCCTTTGCTTTCCTGGTAGCTAGGGACAGAGGCAGTTCTCTCCCTCACCAACCCAGTGTCCAGTGGCATCCTTTCCTGTGGAACCACTGCTCTGCCAGGGATTGGGAATAGTGTCCCACTTCTGGAGGTGAGTGAACTTGCCCTGACCTATGCTACACAAACAGTGAACAGAGAACTAACTACATTCACACTTCTGGTTTCTACCACATCCACCAGAAGACAGGTGGTGAGTGACTGAGAATACAATATATAGTCATCAACTAAATATAAATATGACACCATAGTGTCTCAAAGAAAACAATTTCAGCTTACACAAACACACAAGACAGAGTGCCACAAACTAGTGACCAAAATGCAGAATCAGAAAATATGATGCCAGAAATAGTATTGGAACTGTCTGATAAGCAATTAAAAAATATTAATTAGGAAACTTCAACAGATTGTAAGAAAGATCAAGACAGTACAGATGAAATCAAGGAAAACATAGACAAAATGATGGAAAAACTCAGGAAACAAACTGACAAAATAATTGAAAAAATAGGAACCACACAAAACCAGCAATTAGAAAGCCAGAAGATTAACACTAAGGCACAGAGAATACACTGTAAAGGCAAAGAAATAGAATTGAATCAATGGAAAGCTTGAAGAAAAATGTCTTAATGTTAATTTGCTAGATAAACAATCAGAAAAAAAGAACAGAAAAACTCTGAAGAAAGCCTAAGATTTATGTGGGACACTATCAAGAGGAATATGTGTGACAGGAATTCCAGAACAATAAAAGATGGAAAAAGCCCATAAAGAATATTGTCCAAGAATTGTTGGAAGTAAACTTCCCTAACTTTATGAAAAACAAAAAGATAGCCATTCAAGAAGTTGAACAAACTCCAAACAGGATAGAACCCAAAAGAAAAACACCAAGATATATTATAATGAAACTTTCAAAACCAAACACAAGGAAAGAGTTCTGAGAGCCGCTCAAGAATAACAAAAAATTACCTGCAAAGGAGAACTATTTCTCCTGATTTCTGATTTCTCAGCAGAAACCATGCAGACAAGAAGACAATTGCTATGGTAAGTGCCGTGTCGAGTCAGTTCTGACCCTGTGTAGAGTTTCCAAGGAACAGCTGGTGGGTTTGAACTGCCGACCTCATGTTGCACACTACAGTGCCACACCAATGGAATGACTTATCTAAAACTCTAAAATTGAACAACTTGCTGACCAAGAATTATATGTGCAGAAAAACTGTCCATCAAATATAGTCATTTTAGGTCATTTCCAGACAAGCAGAAATTAAAATAATTCATAAAATCCAGACCATCCTTACAAAAAGTACTAAAGGGAGTTCTTTGGGCAGAAAACCAACAACAGAAGACAACAACCTGAGACTAACATACACAATAATATCATCTAGATTCAACTCAGTTTATAAAGTAAAACAGACCTATAAGACTGAATAGAGAGACTCAAGGATACAGTTGCAATAACAGCAAAAAAACCCTCAATAAACTAAAAGAAGGAACAATCCAATTACAGAACTTCCAAAAAAAGAGGAAATCATATAGGTTTCAAGCAACAAACTACAACAAAACAAAAAAACCTGTTACTCTAAAACTAGAGCAAATTTAACTCCTAGTCCTAGCCCAACCCTTACCCTTAACACTAATCCTAGTCCTAGCTATAACCCTAACAATGAACAAAGTCCTAGGTCTAGCTCAAGGTTAGTTTGAACCACAAGGTCGGCAGTTCAAACTCACCAGCCACTCCTTAGAAACCCTATACAGGGTCAGAACTGACTTGACAGCACTTAATAACAACATGCCCAGTTTAAGCCTAGTCATAGTTACAACTCTAGCCCTCATTCCTAACTCCTACCCCTACCCCCTGTGTCAAGAAAACAAAAATCCTCACCACTGGACCAATAAACAACATTCTTATCAATGGAGAAAAGATTGAAGTTGTCAAAGACTTTATTCTTCTTGGATCAAC
>NW_006408602.1:5223364-5243294 GCF_000296735.1 Chrysochloris asiatica | reverse complement strand
GTGAGGTTGGCCCAGGATCGGACATTGTTTCGTTCTGCTGTGCATGGGGTCACTATGAGTCAGTTCCGACTCGATGGCACCTGACAACAACAACAACCCCCACCTCCAGCATCATTTTTATCACCAAAGCCATATTTTCCAACTACTGATCCCTCCTCTTAGCTCCCAACCTTTGAATTCCATTCACCAGTAATAACCAATACATATTGATTGCATGTGTGATCAATTTCAGATTGAAGAAGTTGGTAGTTTTATATTTCATCCTCACTGGCTTTAGTGATTGGTGCATAAATTTGAATAATAGTGATGTTAACTGGTCTTTCCTGTAGGTGCATGCATAGTATCCTGTCACAGACAGCTTTGTATTTCATGACTGATCTGTATATGTCCTTTTTGACAATAAATGCAACACCATTCCTCTTCAATTGGTCATAACCAGCATAGTAAACCATGTGATTGTCAGATTCAAAATGGCCAATACCAGTCCATTTCAGCTCACTAATGCCTAAGATATTGATGTTTATGCGTTCCATTTCATTTTTGGCAACTTCCAATTTTCCCAGATTCATATTTCGTATATTCCATGTTTAGATTTTCATTGGATGTTTACAGCTGTTTCTCTTCATTTTGAGTTGTGCCCCATCAGCAAATGAAGGTCCCACAGGCCTTTCTTCCATGGGCTTTACTCCATTAGCGTCATCACAGTCAACTCTACTTTGAAGAGGCAGCTCTTCCCCAGTCGCATTTTGAGTGCCTTCCAACCTGAGGGGCTCATTTTCCGGCACTCTATCTGATAATGTTTCTCTGCTATTCATAAGGTTTTCAGTGACTAAATATTCCAAAGTAGTTTGTCACTCCTTTTTCCTAGTCTGTCTCCATCAATGATTTGATCATTTCATATACCTTCTTTAGACAGTACAAGAGATGACTATACACATGGAACTTACCAGATGTAATACATAGAAATTAAATTGACTACATCTGCAGAAAGAAAAGATGGAAAAGCTCTATTTCATCAGTCAAAACAAGACCAGGGGCAGACCGTGGTACAGACCATCAATTACTCATATGCAAATTCAAACTGAAGCTGAAGAAAATGAAAACAAGTCCACAAAAGCCAAAATATGACCTTGAATACATCCCACTTGAATTTAGAGATCATCTAATGAACAGATTTTATTCATTAAACACCAAAGACCGATGACCAGAAGAGTTGTGGGATGACATCAAGAACATTATACATGAAGAAAGCAAAAAGTCATTAAGAAGACAAGAAGGAAGAAATGGTCAAAATTAATGTCAGAAGAGACACTGAAACTTGCTCTCCAGAATAGAGATGTTAAAGCAAATGGAAGAAATGAGGAGGTACAAGATCTGAATAGAAAATTTCAAAGATCAGCTGGAGAAGATAAAGCCAAATATTACAACAAAATGTGTAAAGATCTGGAATCAGAAAATCAAAAAGGAAGAACACGTTTAGCATTTCTCAAGCTGGGGGAACTGAAGAAAAAATTCAAGCCTTCACTTTTGTTATTGAAAGATTCTCTGGGCAAATTATTGAATGATGCAGAAAACATCAAAGAAGATGGGAGGAATACACAGAATCACTGTACCAAAAGGAAATGGTTCATGTTCAACCATTTCAAGAGGTATCATATGATCAAGAGCCAATGATACTGAAGAAGGAAGTCCAAGGTGCATTGAAAGAATTGCAAGAACAAGGCACCAGGAATTGATGGAATAAAAATTGAAATCTTTCAAGAAAGTGATGCAGCACAGGAGACACTCACTCATCTCTGCCAAGAAATTTGGAAGACAACCATCTGGCCAACTGATTGGAAGAGATCCGTATTTGTGACCATTCCAAAGAGAGATGACCCAATGGAAAGCTGAAATCATCGGACAATCTCTTTGATATCCTATGCGAGTAAAGTTTTACTAAAGGTAATACAGAAACAAACGGCTGCAAGCATACATTGACATAGAACTTTCAGAGGTTCAAGCCTGATTCAGAAGAGGCCATAGTACGAGGTATATCATGGCTGGTGTCTCTTGGATCTTGGCTGAAAGCAGAGAATATCAGAAAGATTTTTACCTGTGCTTTATTGACTACACAAAGGCTTTTGATTGTGTGGATCATGACAATCTATGGACAATGTTGAGAAGTATGAATATTCCGGAACACTTAATTGTGCTCGTGAGGATTCTGTACCTGGATCAAGAGGCAGTTGTTGGAACAGTGCATGGGAACACTGAATGGTTTAAAATTAAGAAAGGTGAGTGACAAGTTTGTATTCTTTCACCCTACTTAATCAACCTGTATGCTGAGCAAATAATCTGAGAAGCTGGGTTATATGAAGAAAAACGTCGCATCAGGATTGAAGGAAGACTCATTAACAACCTGCGATATGCAGCTGATACAACCTTGCTTGCTGAAAGTGAAGAGGACTTAAAACATTTACTGATGAAGATCAAAGAGCACAGCCTTTGGTATGTATTGCATCTCAATGTAAAGAAAACAAAAATCCTCACCACTGGACTAATAAACAACATTCTTACCAACGGAGAAAAGATTGAAGTTGTCAAGGACTTCATTCTTCTTGGATCAACTATCAACACAGAATCAGCGGTCAAGAAATCAAATGACGTATTGCATTAGGCAAATGTGCTGCACAAGACCTTTAGAAAGTGTTGAAGGGCAAAGATGTCAGCTTGAGGACTAAGGTGCGCCTGACCCAAGGTTATTTTCAATAACCGCATTTGCATACGAAAGCTGGACAGTGAATAAGGAAGACTGTAGAAGAATTGATGTTTTTGAGTTATGGTGTTGGAGAAGAATATTGAAAGTGTCATGCACTGCCAAAAGAACCAGCAAATCTGTGTTGGAAGAAGTGCAGCCGAGTGCTCCTTGGAGGCCAGGTGTCCAAACTTGGTCTCTCATATTTTGGACATGTTGTCAGAAGGGACCAGTCATTGGAGAAGAATATCATGTTTGGTAAGGTGGAGGGTCAGAGAAAAAGAGGGAGACCCCCAATGAGATGGATTGGCAAAGTGGCAGCTTCGATGGACTCAAGTGTGGCAACCGTAGTGAGGTTGGCCCAGGATCGGGCAGTGTTTTGTTGTGCAGTGCATAGGGTCGCTATGAGTTGGTACTGACTCAATAGCATCTAACAACAACAATAACCCCCACCCCAGAATAAAATGAATAAAAAAAAGATTAATTAGATTCAAGTATGTTGTTGTGTGCCATCGAGTCAATTTCAATTTATATTGACTCTATATAGGGTTTTCAAGGAGTGGTTGGTGAGTTTGAACCACTGACTTTTCATTTCAAACAGACCTTGCTTATCCTATGGGCCCACTCAGGACTCCACATTCAGGTATTTATTTTTGTTGTCCTAGGGGTGGCTGGTGAGCTTGAACTGCCAACTTTCAGTTTAAACAGACTTTGCAGTCCAGTGCATTAACCCACAGTGCCACACCAGGACTCCTTGGACAAATTAGGGGGACAAAATAGTGGTTTTCTAATTCTGGCATTTCTTCTTTGTTATTTCTTCCCATTATCTTTTGTTCTTAAGTCTCTGCAGCTACTTATTACTGGTCCATTCACACTTCTTCTGGGATCAGGCTATGGCTGAGTTCTTGGCAAGGCTAGGACTTGGCTGCTCTAATTCTGATGCTTCTTTGAGAGATGGCATGGAACCAAGGTTTCAGAGACAGGATTCTCCCTTCCTCAGCTATAAACTTTTGAGGTAATGACATTACAAGCAATGCCAGCTTTATTCCCTGGCATAGATTTGACACTTGTGTGATATGATTTGAGAAGAGCTGAAAGGTTGGCCTTGATAAAAACACTATTTGTTTTTCTAGTTGTAGTGTCTGACACTCTTAACACAGGCCAAGAGTCCTAGAAGGGCCTTCTGCAGACTTGTGAATGGCAACTAGGTTAAGGGATGATGCTATCTGGGAGTAAGACTGGAGGAGCAAAGGACAGTACATGAATGAACATATTAGCAGGAACTGATTTATCCAATTGCTAGTTGTTTGCCACCAGTCATCTCTATAGCTGGGCCATGAGGGTTGGCTATTACCTTTGATGGAATAAGAAAATTGGGATTGTTCTAGATAATACCCACTTGAGGCATAGTTCTGGGTTTCAAGTGTGGATCTCCAAGAATGAAGACTGTTGAGGGAGAAGACACAGTGGAAGGTAAATGTTGAAAGATTTGTAGGAGAGAACTGAAAACAAATTTCCTGCTTTTTTTTATTTTTGTTGAGGATGGGACTGCTTAAACCCTCAAAGTGAAAATGGAAATTTCTTTTCTATTTTCTTCTTGACCATGTTGACTGGGAAGCATGAAATAATGGACTTCTAATCCTAGCAGAGAAACAGAGGAAGACCCCCCAACAAGATGGATTGGCCAAATGGCAGCATAGATGGACTCAAGCGTGGCAACAGTAGTGAGGTTGGCCCAGGATCGGGCAGTGTTTTGTTGTGCAGTGCATAGGGTCGCTATGAGTCGGTTCGGACTCGATGGCACCTAACAACACCAACAAGTCCTAGAAGAGTGTTCTTTACAGGTCAGCAGTAACAAAGAACAAGAAAGCCTAAGGAGGAATTTAAAGAAGATGGAGGCTCAAAAGAATATGTGAAAAACAGGAGGAACCACTTTTTAAAGGTGATAGATTGATCCTTTGCCATAGAAGGAAGTTCAGATTACTGTTTTAGAGAACTGGGCCATTTTTCCTTTGCACCTACTTCAATGCCTACTTCTAATAAGGAAGTTTCAGTATTTTTATCTTTATGATAATTTCAGAAACAGTAACCTATTTACTCCTAATAATGTTATTGAAAAAAAATGCCAGTAATTATGTAATAGCTGCAGAAATCACATTTTTAAGTAAATGAAGAGGGAATGATTTTTTTCTTATTGTATGTCCTCAATTTATATGTAATTACTAGTTATAAAAGCACCTTCCTGGTATGCCTAATGACCACCTTTTGTCCTTGCATGAAAAGTCGAGGTTTTTTTATTCAAGGTTTTGTTCTGCTTTGCTGATTTCTGGCTGGTTGGGGAGATAGAGGCAGCTGTTTGATGACACGTCTCACAGGCCTTTCTCAGACCAGGGAGTGTATTGCTCTGGAAACCAGCTGGCGGTGTTCTTTGCCTGTCAGACCCAGTGCAAGCAAACCAGTGGAAATCCGCCGGTATGGGAGAAGTGGCTCTTGATAAAAAAAAAAAAACATGGCCACTTTAAGCGAACAATTTCTAATTACCTGCAACTCCTCTGAGTGGTAGGTAATAATGCACAATATATAAACATGTATGTTTTTTTCCCCATTAACTTTGACTTTATTGGTTATTTTTTCTTTTATGAAGCATCCTTTCAAAACAAGACAGGAAATTGAAGAGAACAAAATAAAATAGGTTTTTCTTTTCCTATGGTTGGGAAAAGGTGGGATCAGGTGGTTATATATCTGTTGTCTATATATTGCAAGAGCAATAATAACTAGAAAAATAATTTTTTACTTTTAAAAATTATTTTAAAAAAGTTTAAATATAAACTTTTAGCTATATTTTCTCTGTTCATAGATTATCTGTAGCTAGTATAGCAAACATATTTTATCTTTAATATTTAATAAGCGTAGATATTATATATTGCTGTATCTTTACAGTAATATATAATGCACAACAGAATGAAACACTGCCCAGTCCTGTGCCAATCTCACAATCGTTGCTATGCTTGGGTCCACTGCTGCTGTTACTGTGCTAATCCATTTTATTGGGGTCTTCCTGTTTTTCGCTGACCTTCTACTTTGCCAACCATCCGTCACCAGGGACTGGTCCCTCTTGATAACATATCTGAAGTGTGAGAGATGAAGTCTCGCCATCCTGGCTTCTAAGGAGCATTCTGGCTGTATTTTTTCAAATACAGATTTGTGTGTTGTTTTGACAGTCCATGGTACTTTTACTATTCTTACCCAGCACTGTAACTCAAATGAATCAATTCTTCTGCAGTCTTTTTTATTCATTGTCCAACTTTCACATGCGTATGAGGTTATTGAAAATACCATGGCTTGGGTCAGACACATCTTAGTCCTCAAACTGACATCTTTACTCTTCAACACTTTAAACAAATTTGCCTAATGCAATAAATATATCATTTGATTTCTTGACTGCTGCTTCCATGAGTGTTGATGGTTGATCCTAGCAAAATGAAGTCTTTGACAACTTTAATCATTTCTCTATTTATCTTTTTGTTATTTACTGGTGAGGATTTTTGTTTTCTTTACATTGAGGTGCAACCCATACCAAAGACTGTGGTCTTTGATTTTCATCAGTAAGTATTTTATGTCCTCTTCATTTTCAGCAAGCAACGTTGTATCATCTGCATATCCCAGGTTGTTAATGAGTCTTCCTCCAACCTTGATATCACGTTTTTCTTCATAGATTCCAGCTTCTTGAATTATTTGCTCAGCATACAGATTCAATAAATATGGTGAAAGAATATAGCCCTGATGCATACGTTTCCTAATTTTAATCATTCAATGTTCCCTTGTTCTGTTTGAACAATTGCCTCTTGGTCTGTGTACAGGTTCCTCACGAGCACAGTTAAGTGCTGCGAATACATGTTTTCTGCAATGTTGCCCATAACTTGTCATAATTCACATAATCAAAAGCCTTTGAGTAGTCAATAAAGCACAGATAAACATCTTTCTGGTATTCTCTGCTTTCAGTCAAGATCCATCTGATGTCAAGATCCATCTGATATCAGAATGATAGCCCTTGTTCTACACCCTTTTCTGAATCTGGCGTGCAGCCGCTTTTGAATTATTTTTAGCAAAATTACTTGCATGCAATATTAATGATACTATCCAATGATTTCTGTATTCTGTTGGGTCACTTCTCTTTGGAATGGGCACAAATATGGATTTCTTCCAATCAGTTGGCCAGGTAGCTGTCTTCCAAATTTCTTTTGGAAGAAATTAGTGAGTGTCTCCAGTGTGTCATCAATTTGTTGAGAGCTTTCAATTTGTAGTTCAGAAATGCCCAGGGTCTTGCTCTTTGCCAATACTGTCAGTGCACTTTGAACTTCTTCCTTCATTATCACTGGCTCTTGATCATATGCTACCTCTTGAAATGGTTGAACATTGATCATTTCTTTTTGGTACAGTGTATGTATTCTTTTGTGTATGTATTCCTTCCATTTTCTTTTTATGCTTTCTGCAACATTCAATATTTTGCCCATAGAGTCCTTCGATATTGCAAGTCTAAATTTGAATTTTTTCTTCAGGTTCCTCAGTTTGAGAAATGCAAAACATGTTCTTACCTTTTGGTTTTCTAAATCCAGATATATGCACATTTCATTATAATATTAGACTTTTTCTTCTTGAGCTGCTCTTGGTACATTTCATATTCCAATTATTAATGGATGCTTTCAGCTGTTTCTTCTCATTTTGAGTCATGTTCCATCAGCAAATGAGAGTCCCAAAAGTTTTACTCATTCACGTCATAATGGTCAACTCTATTTAAAAAAATTTTTTGTGAATTGATTGATAGTTTATATGGGAGAACATTGGTTTTACACTCATCGTTTCATTGCAATGTTTACAATCCCCTCCATGCATCATCATTCAGCAGTATTTGCTTCTAGTCCCTCTGTTTTGTTTTGGCATGGGGATTGTACGCAAAAACACTCAGGAATATGTAATCATTTAAACAACCAAAGGACACGTTCTGCAAGCCTGCCTCCTGGCCGCCAGCACACAGCCTTTCTCTTTCTGTGAGTCTAGATGTTATTGATGTCCTCATCTCTGGTGTCGCTGCTTCTCTGGATAGGATCCCACATTCTGCTCATGCTCTTCTCTCTTGATGGTGTTAGGGTCCTCTGCTCCTGGAAGGTCAACTCTACTTTGAGAAGGCAGCTCTTCCTCAGCCGTATTTTGAGTGTCTTCTAATCGGAGGTACTCATCTTCTGGCACTATACCGGATATGTATTCTGGTGCTCTTCATCATATTTTCAAATTCAATATTCTGGTGCTGTCTGACAGTGTCCCACTGCTATTCATAAGGTTTTCAGGGATGAAATATTTGGAATTAGTCTGTCTGTCTTTCTTCCTAGTCTGTCTTAGTCTGAAAGCTCATATGAAGCCTGTCCACCATGGGTGACCCTGCTGGTATTTAAAATACCTGTGGCATAGCTTCCAGCATCACGACAACACATAAGCCACCACAGTACAGCCAACTGACAGACTAGTGCTGGATTTAGTTATACTCTTTCTTAATTTGCATTTAAAACAATTTTGTTATGTGGAATAGTATACAGATTATAGTATCTTTGCATATGTGTATTGCTGTTGTTGTTAAGTATGATGGAGTTGGTTCTGACTCATAATGACCCTGCATAGGGTTTCTGATGTTTTCAACTTTGTGAAGTCAGAAAGCCTCATCTTTTTCCCATGGAGTGGCTGGTGGACTCAAACTTATGGTTAGCAATCCAGTGCTTATACTATGGACCCACCATGCTCCCTATATGTATAGTCTATAGTATTATTTACAATAGTAAATGTATGCACTGATTAAAAATTCTTGACTTTTTTTTTTTTTTGTTCTGTTCAACCATTCACTTGTTCATAAGACATTACTAAATGCCTAGTTAATGCCAGGCACACTGTGGGCCTTAGGGATATGAAGAAATGAATGGCAAGTCCACATCATTAGATAGTACACAGTTTGGGAGAGGACCCAAGCAGGTAAACAAGGATTGCAGTAACTCAGGGTTATTCAAAGTCTTATGTGAATGCAAAAGAAGGAAGGACTAACCAGTTTTCAAGGAAGCAAACTTTCAAGTTGATTTATTATCAAAGTAAGATAAGGAAGCCTGTCATTTATTCAAGTTTATGAGCTAGCAGGCTAAGTGGAGCAGTGTGCTTTCTCAGAGATGGAGCGCACTTGTGTAGACAGAGCCAATAGCCATGCACACATCTAGTGTCTGACTCAGAAACCCTAATGAAGGTTGCTGTGTGTCTGACTAGGAGTCCTGGTATGGTGCTGTGGGCTAATGTGCTGGACTGCAAAGTTGCTTGGGACCACAAGGTCACCGGTTCAAGCTTACCAGCTGCTTCTTGGAAACCCTATATACAGGGTTGCTATGGGTTGGAACTGACTCGACAGCACTTAATAACAAGGAGTCCTAGTGGTGCAGTGGGCTAAACATTGGTCTGCTAACTGCAAGATCAGTGTTTCAAACCCACCAGTTGTTCTGTAGGAAAAAGATGAGGTTATCTATCCCCATAAAGTTTTACAGTCGTGCAAACCCAAAGCAACAATTCTTCTCTGTCCTATAGAATTGCTGAGTTGGAATCAACTTAGTGCTAGTGAGTTTTTGGGTTATATTCGTATTTATAGGGAGCCTTTGTGGCACAGTGGTTAAAGCAATCAGCTGCTAATAAAAATGTGGCTGGTTTAAATTCATCAGTGGCACTATGGGAAAAAAAACATGGCAATCTGCCTCTGTCTGTGGAAACCATATAGGCCAGATTAGCTCTGGAGTTGCTATGAGTGGGAATTGACTTGAGGACTGTGGGATTTTATTTTATTTTATTTATTGGAATGTTTATAACACATCTTAAGTATTTGTTCATGAATCTGTCATATTTGCTAAAAAGTAAGCTCTGCTAGGACTGAAATGACATATTGGTTTTTAAATCTGCAGTATCACTCATACCAACAGAGAAATAATAGGCAATTAATACATATTTTTAAAAAATAAATTTGTATTATGAATTGAGCGATAGTTTACATGGGAGAACATCGGTTTTACACTCACTGTTTCATTGCAATAATTACAATCTTCTCTGTGCATCATTCAAGAGTATTTGCTGTGGTTCCTTCTGTTTTTGTTTGCTTGTTTGTTTGTTTGTTTTTTGTGGGGTGATGTACACAAAACCACTTA
Organism: Chrysochloris asiatica; assembly: GCF_000296735.1. Classification (NCBI taxonomy): domain Eukaryota; kingdom Metazoa; phylum Chordata; class Mammalia; order Afrosoricida; family Chrysochloridae; genus Chrysochloris; species Chrysochloris asiatica. Next base: position 5,233,337 of record NW_006408602.1, on the reverse strand, counting down.
GAAATATATAATCATTTAAACAACCAAAGGGTATATTCTACAAGCCTGACTCCTTGCTGCCAGCACACAGCCTTTCTCTTTCCATGAGTCTACAGTCTTCAGCTGCTCTATCTATCCATGTCCTCATCTCTGCCTCCATCTCTGGTGTTGCTGCTTCTTTGGATAGGATCCCACATTCTGCTCATGCTCGTCTCCCTTAATGGTCCTAGGGTCCTCTGTTCCTAGACTGTAAGATTAACTACTCCCCCCTTTTTGTTTAAAAACTTCCACTTTTAGAGTTGTGATAGTAGTTAGTCATGATAACAGTTATTCACTATTGAGTCATAAGAATCTTATCCCCATATCCTTTCACCAGACCCATCTATATAAGATAAAAACTATGCATTGGGGATTCTACCTTTCCCAGCACACTCTCAAACTAAACTCCCTCTTGAAAACTTGTAAGCCAGTCACTTCATTACCTTTATCACTCCTTCATTTTAGGTAGCCCATGTCTAAGTTGCCTGTCCCTATCAACCCTGTATACAGAGGGGTTAGGATTGATACTTGATTTGAAGACTGCTTCCCTTTTAGTTGGTATTTTGAGCTACTACATATATAAGTATAGGTCAAGTTCATCAAATCGTAGCAATTTATATGTGTTTCCTTTATCATTTTTTAAAAATCTTCCTCTGATGATCATCAAGTCATTGAGGCTAGGTTGAATGAGTACTATCTACAAGTTTGGACGTTCTTGTGCTTTTACCCTCAGTTCATATCAGCTGGATGCTTCACTCTCAGTTCTAGCCCTCTGTGGCTATGTCCTTGTATATGGGCTCAGGATTACCCAGGTTTCACCACACTACAGTTCAACCAGTCCTTCTTCTTCTCTCTCTCATCTCCAGGTCAACATGAGTCTATGGAACATGGTCGAACTCAGCCCATAGCTTCATTGCTGCCTTTCCACCTTTTCCACTCACTAGCTGACCAATGTGGTCACTAGCAAACTTACATGCCTGCTCACATGTTCTCTTTGAGTTTCAGTCTTGGAGGGGGGTTTGTTCTGAAGGGACTTGATTGCTTGTCTTGATGGCTCCCTGACAAACAACTTACTTGTTCTTGTAGTAATTAATACATATTTTAAAAATGAAATTAGTGAATCAGTAGTGCATGTTTCTTCTGACAAAGTTTTTTTTTTTTTTGAATTGGGCTGAAATCTTTTTCGTTATTTCATTCATTCAGTAAGCAATGATAGCAAATAGTGTGACAGGAGTCCTGGTGTGGCACTGTAGGATAAGCACTGGCCTGCTATCCTCAAGGTTGTTAGTGTAAGACCACCAGTCGCTCCTTGGAAATATTATACAAGGTAGGAACCGGCTCAATGGGACTTACCAACAAGTGTGACAGACACTGTTCTAAGCACTTTACACATATTAACTAATTTAATCCTCATAATAGCCCACTGAAATAGGTAATATTATCCCCAATTTACAGATGAGAAAAACAAATCATAAATCAGTGTTTGCTACCATTTGGCATCCACTCAACAAACATTTTTGAGTGCTTACTTTGCATCAAGAGTCTTGATGTAGCACTGTGGGTCAATGCACTGGACTGCAAAGCCAGTTTGAATTGCAAGTTTGGCTGTTCAAGCTCACCAGTTGTTCCTAGGAAACCCTAAATAGGGTCACTACTATGGGTTGGGACTGATTTCGATGGCACTTAACAACAACAACAACTTTGTTTCAGGCACCATCCTTGGTGCTCTTGGATGCAGTGGTGAACAAGATCCATGCTCTCATGAAACTGGTTTAGTGATAGAATATAAACAAGAACAAACAAACAAAATACCAGCACTAGGTGCAATGCTCATGCTCATTGCTGTGAATCAGAATCAACTCAAAGGCAATGGGTTCTAAGTGCTATGCAGGTAAGATTGAATGATGCACCAGGGAGAAATGGTCTGAAGATTGGGTGGTCAGAGGAAGTGAGCTTCTTGGAGGAAGTGAAATTCAAGATGAGATCTAAATGACCAGAGAAGCCAGTCGTTGAATACTAAGGGGAGGTCTTTGGAGGCAAAGAGCAAATATAATGCAAATGAATTAATTTCAGCAATTAGTCTGATGCTCTGAAGTGTGAAAAAGCAGTGTGGATGCAACGTTAGAGGTGCTGGGCAAAAATGTACTGTCAAAGGCATCTGAGGGAGCAAAGGTGAGGCCAGTTAGGGTTTTATAAATCAAGGCATTTTGTCCTAAGTCTGGTGTGAAGCTATTAGAAACTTTTAGGAAGGACAGTGATCTTTTGAATAGGTCACTTTAGCTGAAGAATGAAGAAGGTATAGCAGAGTGAGACTAGTGGAATCAGAAAGGCTCTCTGAAGGTGATTGCAACATTTCACAAGAAAGATGACAGTGTATTAGTTTCACAGGATTGCTGTAACAAACTTGTTGGTTTGAAACAGAAATTTATTCTCTCACAGTTCTGGAGGCTAGAGGTCTGAAGTCCATGTGTTGGCAAGACTATGCTCTTTCTGGAGGCTCTAGGTAAGGACTCCTTCCTAGTGTTTTCTAGCTTTCGGTGATTGCTGACCATCTTTAATGCTCATTTGCTTGTAGAAGCATCACTCAGATTTCTGCCTGTATTCCCATAGCCCGCTCCTCTGTGTGTCTACGTTCACAATTTCCTTTCCTTATAAAATACCAGCCATTAGATTAGGGTCCACTCTAGTCTATATGACATTTTAACTTGATAAAATCTACAAAGACCCAATTTTCATATAAGGTCATACTCTACTCACAGGTACCGAGGATTAGGAGTTCAATATGTCTTTTGAGGGGGACACAATTCAACCCATCAGACAATCTTGTTGGATCAATGTTATATTTCCTGATTGTGATGATTATGATTATACAGATGAATCTCCTTTCTCTTATGAGATGTGTGCTAAAGTATTTAAGGGTGAAGTGTTATTACCTATACAACTGACTTTCAAATAGTTCAGCAATCTCTCTCTCTTTATATATCTGCAAAATGCATTAACATGTATTTTTCTATAGTAGAGAGCATGGAAGCAAAAATTTAAGTTTATAGGCATGATTTTTAAAGATGTGGTCAAAGTGAAAAGTATTACAATAATTACATTAAATAAAAAGAATTATTTAATAACATTTAAATAAAAATATTTCCCGAATTATGTTAGAAGACACCTTGAAACAATACCAATCAGTGAGGATTAATATAGTGTATTGCCATCTCAATAACCAGTCATCATGACTAATTTAACATGAAGTGCCTTATTTTAAATACTGGAAGTCATACCAATGAGATTTTTTGGTCAGATTTGTTGTTGTCTGTTGCCATCGAGTTGGTGGTACTGACTCATAGCGACCCTTTGCACAAACAAAATGAAACACTGCCTGGGCCAACAGTGATCCTGGGCCAACCTCACAATCATTGCTACATTTGAGCCCATTGATGCTGCCACTGTGCTAATCCATCTCTCTGGGGTCTTCCTCTTTTTCTCTGACCCTCCACTTTACCAAAAATGATATCTTTCTCTAGTGACTGGTCCCTCCTGACAATATGTCCAAAGTATGAAAGACGAAATCTGGCCATCCTGGCTTCCAAGGAAGCCCTCTGGCTGTATTTCTTTCAACACAGATCTATTTGTTCTTGTGGCAGTCCATGGTACTTTCAATATTCTCTTCCAACACCATAACTCAAATGCATAATTTTTGCTATGGTTTTCCTTATTCACTGTGCAGCTTTCACATGCATATGAGGTTATCGAAAATACCATGACTTGTGTCAGGCACACCTTATGCCTCAAACGACATCTTTGCTCTTCAACACTTTAAAGAGGTCTTGTGCAGCAGATTTGTCTAATGCAATATCTCATTTGATTTCCTGACTGTTGCTTCCATGAGTGTTATTGAAGTTATTGACAACTTCAATCTATTCTCCTTTTATATGGATGTTATTTATTGGTTCAGCGGTGAGGAGTTTTGTTTTTTTATATTGAGATGCAACGCATACTGAAGGCTGTGGTCTTTGATTTTCATCAGTAAGTATTTTAAGTCCTCTTAGCTTTCAGCAAGCAAGGTTGTATCATCTGCATATTGCAGGTTGTTAATGTTTTGTCAGATAGAGCATTCATTACTTTATTATTCAGATACATTATTATTCATTACTTTATTATTCAGATACATTCATTACTTTATTATTAAGGCAAGTCGGTGGTAACTGCTAATGCCAAAATTAAATACTGTCTTCATGGAACAGAAAAAGGATTTCTTTAATGGACCTAATTTTATTTCTTCCACATGTCTTTATCCTTGGTGGTATCTAAGAGGTAGGAGACCAGAGGCAACATGGTGGAATTAAGACTGGAATATATGTTGTCCTGGCTCCTCACTTCCTTTTAAATTTGTAAAGTGGGACATGCACTAAGTCGTAGATGCATGCTCTGTTCTTCCAATTACGAGTAGGGGAGAAAAGGAGTGGCTTCAGTACCAGGTGGTGCAAGTTGTGGCTACAAAAATAATAAAGATGACAGTTGTGTAAGTAGAATTATTAATTGTAGCTCAGGGAGACCACTGTCTTAGTTATCTAGTACTGCTATAACAGAATACCACAAGTAAATGGCTTTAACAAATAGAAAGTTATTCTTTCACAGATTGTTGCTGTTGTTGTTAAGTGCCATCAAGTCAGTTTTGACTCATGGCGACCCCGTATGGCGTTTCTGAGGAACGACTGGTGAGCCTGAACCACTCACCTTGCGACTCAAACTGACATTTCCACTTAATGGCAGTCCAGTGCATTAAACCGCAGTGCCACACAGATTGTTGTTGTTGTTATTGTAAGTGCTGGTGAGTCGATTCTGACCCATAGTGACCCTGTATAGGGTTTCCAAGGAGCAGCTGGTGAGCTTGAACCACTGACCTTGCAGTTCAAATGACATTGCAGTCTGATGCATTAGCCCACAGCGCCACACTAAAACTCCGCCACACAGATTAGGAGGTTAGAAGTCCAAATTCAAAACATCAGCTCTAGGAGAAGCTCTCTGTTGGCACTGAGGGAAGGTCCTTGCTTCCTTTCAACATCCATGGTCCTGGCATCCCTTGGAGATCTTCATGTGTATTGGCATCAATCTTCTCCAGGGTCTAGGACGTTCTTAGTGCAGGGACCCTGGATCATATTCCACTATGGCTCTTCTTGGTGGTACTGAGTTCCCTACTTCTCTGCTCACTTCTCTTTCCTTTGATCTCTTGTAAGATAAAGGGTGATGCAGGTCACACCAGGGGAAATTCCCCTTACATAGATTAGGACTGTGACCTTAGTAAAAGTGTTGCATCCTTCCCTAGTCTGCTTAGAGTTGATGGACTGACCACATCAGACCACATTGTGGGGGATGATTACATCACCACATACCTGACAAACCACTGATAATAATGGTCTAGCCAAATGAACACACACTTTTGGGGAGACACAATTTAACCTATGGCAACCATATATAGTTTTTTGTGTTAATTTTAAGAGCCATCCCCCTTTATAAGTGGAAAAGATGTGTTTGTCTTTGAGATAGAATGTTGAATTTAAAAAGACATGGTTTTCTTTAGAGGTAGAAAAAAGGAACACATAGAATCAAGTATGAGTTCAGATGGCTGGATTAGTAAATTGTACAAAATAAATAGTAAAATAATGCCAGTTGCCTATGACATCAAGAAAAGAAAGGAAGATATATGATACAAAGATATTTTCATTATCTTAAAACATTTTACAATACATTTTCCTGTTATTAGCAGAACATTTTAAAGCTATTTATCCATATGAATATGCAGGTTATATGAAAATGAATTTTCTTGATTACTTTATTGATTCCTTTGATTATTTACTCCTTAAATTTAATATACCCCAGACTAACACATCTTTAAAAATACTTTAAAAATCTTGTTCTTTTAAATTACAAAGAAGCACATATTTACTGCAAAAAAATCAGGAAGTTAAAACAACTAATATATCTTTTAATTTTTTTAATGTTTTATTTAAAGTGAATTATGTGATAGTTTACATGGGAGAACATTAGCTTTACATTCATCCTATTGTATATCATTTCATTGCTATGGTTAAATCCTCTCCATACATCATCAACCAACCAAAGGGTATACCTTGCCAGCTTGCCCCCCGGTCGTCAGCACACAGCCCCTCTCCCTCTCTGGGTCTAGAGTCCCTGGCCGTTCCATCTCTCCTTGTCATTCTCGCTGCCTTTACCTCTGGCATTACTGCTTCTCTGGGTAGGGTCTTGCACTCTGGTCTTCTCCCTTGATGGTTCCAGGGATCTCTGCTCCTGGACTGCAAAGTCAATCACTACAAAACATCCACCTTTACATTTTCAACACTCGCAGTCAGTCCTGATAGCAATTATTAACCATTGTACCACAAGGGAACTATCCCCATATCCTTTCATTAGCCCCACCCAGACAGATTGGATACTACTCAGTGGAGATTCTACCTTCCTCCATGCCCTCTGGATCTAGGATCCCTCTTGAAAGCTGGTAACTCAGTCACTTCTTGACTTTGTATCCCCCCCATTTTGGGTAGCCAATGTCCAAGTTGCCCATCCCTGTCTACTCTGTGTATGGAGGGGTGGGAATGATCCTCACTATACAGATTTGTTCCCTCTTTTGAGCTACTGCATCCATAGGTGTAGGTCCAGTTCATTAAATTATATCAGATTGCTCTTTTTTTCCTCTTTTTTCTTTTTCTAGTTGAGCTTTGGTCATCCAGTCATTGAAGCCAAGTCAAGTGGGAATTATCTGTAAGTGTGGGTGTTCTTATGCATATGCCCTCTTTTCTTATCAGCTGGACGCTTCACTCTCCATGCTAGTCCTCTGTGGCTATGTCACTGACTCTGGGCCGCAGAGTCCGCAGGTCTTGCCACACTGCTGGCTGACCAGGTCTCCACCAGGGTTCACAAGAATCTACTGAACGTTGTAGGGCTTAGCGCACAGCTTCATTGCTGTTTTTCCCTCATTTCCCCTTATTGTTGATGAACGTGGTCACCAATCAGAGCATGTATTCCCATTGAGTCTTAGCCTTGGAAGGGGGTTTGCCCTGGGGAGACCCCACCACTTGCCTTGATGTCTCCTGGGCGAACAACTTGCTTGTTCTTGTAACAATCAGTCAGACTGCCATTATTGTTTTATATTTTTCCTGTCAGTCTTTCTTTCAAGAAGTACCTTCTGTTTTTCTAGCACTCCAGACTGGTCTGCTTGTCCTTTCAAGTGGAAATTTCCCACCTCAGAAGATTCTGGATGGGGTTCAGGATTCTACCAATGGTCTTATGTATTGCAGAGGCTCCACAGGAAACCTCCTTCACTGGGCACATTGTAGCCCCATTTTAGGTATTCCAATCAGTTACGGGCAGAAGATGGACTTCCAAGCTTTCTATGGTGATATTTCTGGCTATTCCTTTCTCTCCCCCTCAAGTGTCTATTTTATAGTGGTATGCTAGGGAAACCAAGATTCAAAAAACAGCCAAGCATCTTAACATTGTTTTCCCCCTTTTCCCCATTCCAACCATCTCTCAATCTCTGTATCCCATAGCCCTGTTGTTCCAAGGTTGTGCATACATCATTCTTTACCTTTGTCCCACTTAGCCCATGTAAACCTGCCTAATTGTTCTCCCTTCTGCTTTGTTCTTCCATTCCCCTCCCCCTTCTTGTGTATTGCCCCCACTTCCTAGCACCCAAATTATCCTGTGTCTATTCCCTGCCCTATGCTTCACCTTCCCCTCCCCTTCCCTCCACCCCCACATCCCCATAATCAGCAAATAATCCCCCCTCCCGCTTTTAGTATGGGTTCTTTTACTTAGTCTTTTACAGTAGTGGTCCTATGTAGTATTTCACCTTTTGTGACTGACTAATTTCACTCAGCATAATGTCCTCAAGTTTCACCCATGTTATGCGGTGGCTTGCAACTTCCTTGTTGTTCTGCAAGGTAGCATAGTATTCCATTGTGTGTATGTACCACAGTTTGTTTATTCATTCTTCAGTTGATAGGCACTTAGACTGTCTCCATCTTTTTGCTATTGTAATAGTGCTGCTATGAACATTGGTGTGCATAAATCTACTTGTGTTATGGCTCGTATTTCTTGGGTGTAAATACCAAGTAGAGGAATTGCTGGATCATAAGGTATTTCTATTTCCAACCTTCTGAGGAAGCACCATATTGCTTTCCAGAGAGGTTGGACTATTTTGCAATCCCACCAGCAATGCAGGAGTGTCCCAGTCTCTCCACATCCTTGCCAGCAGTTATTGTCTCCTACTTTTTTGATGTTTGCTGTTATAACTATTAGTGGTGTGAGATGATATCCCATTGTTGTTTTGAATTGTATCTGGTATGGCACTGTGGGGTTAATGAGTCAGACTGCAAAGCCATTTGAATTGCAAAGTTGGCAGTTGAAGCTCACCAGCTGTTCCTAGGAAACCCTTACAGGGCCGCTATGGGTTGGAATAGACTTGATGGCACTTTACAACAACAACAACAACGGCTAGTAGCATAGTGGTTGCAAGTCAGGCTGCCAACCTCAAGGTCAGTAGTTCAAAACTACCAGCAGTTTTGCAGGAAAAAGATGAGGCATTCTGCTCCCGTAAAGATTTACAGCCTCGGAAATCCTGTGCAGGGTCACTATGAGTCGGAACCAACTCCACGGTACTTAACAACAACTACAATGCTAGTGATTTGTGAACATTTCTTCATATGCTTTTTGGTTGCCTGGATCTCCTCCTTGGTGAAGTGTCTGTTCATGTCCTGTGCCCATTTTTCAATTGGGTTATTTGTCTTTTTCTTGTAGAGATGTTGTAGTTTCCTATATATTTTAGAAATGATTCCCTTGTCTGATGGGTCATTGCAAAACATTTTTTCCCATTCTGTGGGTTCCCTTTTTACTCTTCTGGTGAAGTTTTTGATGCACATTAAGTTTTTAATTTTTACTATGTCCCAAGCATCCATTTTGTCTACTTTTGTTTGTGTAGTTTTCAAAATGTTTGGTAGTCTGTGTATTTCCTTCATTAGTGCCCTCACATTTGTCCCTATTTTTTCATTGATGGCCTTCATAATTCTGGGATTCACATTTAGGTCTTTAATCCATGCTGAGTTGGTTTTGGAAAAGGCATGAAGTGAAGGTCTTTTTTCAATCTTTTTCTTATTGCTTTCCTGTTCTGCCAGCACCATCTGTTGAAGAGATTATCACCTCCCTATGCGATATATTTAGGTTCTTTGTCAAAAATCAGTTGGCGGTATGTGGGAGGATTAATTTCAGGATTCTCGATTCTGTTCCATTGATCAATGTATCTTTCATTGTACCAAGCTATTTTGACCACTGTAGCTGTGTAATAAATTTTGAAGTCGGGGTGTGAGAGATTTCCAACCTTATTCTTCTTCTTAAGCAGTGCTTTGCTTATCCTGGGTCTCTTTCCTTTCCGTATAAAATTTTGTAATTGTTCTTTCCATCTCTTTGTAGAATGTCACTGGAATCTGGATTGGGATTACATTATATGTGTAAATTGCTTTGGGTAGTATTGACATTTTCACAATGTTAAGTCTTCCTATCCAGGAGCATGGTACATTCTTCCATTATTGGAGGTTTCTTTTAGTAGTGTTTTATAGCTTTCTTTGTGTAGGTCCTTTGTTTCTCTGGTTACATTTATTCCTAGGTATTTCATTCTTTGGGTGGCTATTGTAAATGGTATTGCTTTCCTAATGTCCTTTTCAGTGCTGTCATTTTTGGTATAGAGGAATGCAACTGATTTTTTCTTTGTTGATCTTATATCCTGCCACTTTGCTGAATCTTCCAATGAGGTCTAGTAGCTTTTTTACTGAGTCTTTGGGGTTTTCTAGGTATAGGATCATATCGTCTGCAAATAGAGTTTTAATTCCTCTTTGCTAATTTGGATGCCTTTAATTTCCCTGTCTTGCCGTATAGCTCTTGCTAA
>NW_006408602.1:5220613-5223178 GCF_000296735.1 Chrysochloris asiatica | reverse complement strand
GTTTTTATCAGGAATGGCTGTTAGATTTTGTCAAATGCCTTTTCTACATCAATGAATATAATCACATGGTTCTTTTTCCTTATTTATATGGTGGGTAATGTTGATCATTTTTCTAATGTTGAACCATCCTTGCATCCCTGATATGAATCCCACTTGATCATGATGTATTATCTTTTTGATGTGCTACTGCATTCTGTTGGCTAGGATTTTGTTGAGAATTTTTGCATCTATGTTCATGAGAGATGTTGTTGTTGTTGTCGTGTGCCGTGGAGTCTGTTCCGACTCATAGCGACTCTGTATAGGGTTTCCGAGGCTGTAAATCTTTACAGGAGCAGAAAGCCGTATCTTTTTCCGGTGGAGCGGCTGATAATTTCAAACTGCTGACCTGTAGGTTTGCAGCCTGATTCGTAACCACTACGCTATATTGGTCTATAATTTTCTTTCTAAGTGATGCCCTTTCCTGGTTTTGGTATGAGGCTTATGCTTGCTTCATAAGATATATTAGGAAGTTTTCCATCCTCCTCTATATTCTGGAATAATTTGAGTAGAATTGGTGACAACTTTTCCATGAATGTTTGGTAGAACTCACCAGTGAAGCCATATGGGCCTGGACTTCCTTTGTTTGCAAGTTTTTTGATGACCTTGTGAATTTCTTCTTTTGTTATGGATCTGTTAAGGTTTTCTACTTTACTGTGTGTAAGTTTAGGTAGGTCGTGTTGTTCTTAAAATATATCCATCTCTTCTAAGTTTTCAAATTTGATGGAGTACAACTCTCCACAGTATTCTGTTATTTTCCTTTTGGTTTCCTTTGGTTCCATTGTGACATCGCCCATGTGGTTTCTAATGCGTGTTATTTGTGTCTTCTCCCTCTTTTCTTTTGTTAGGTTTGCCACTGGTCTGTCAATTTTATTAATCCTTTCTAAGAACCAGCTTCTTGTCCTGTTGATTCTTTCTATAGTTTTTCTTTTTTCCATCTCATTTGTTTCTGCTCTAATCTTTATTGTTTCTTTTCTTTTCGTGGCTGTAGGTTCGCTATGTTGGTTTGTTTCTAATTGTTGTAGATGCTGTGTGAATGTGTTAATTTTGGTTCTTTCTTTCTTTTTTGGATGTGTGCATTTATTGCAATAAATTGTCCTCTCAGCACCACTTTCACCGTGTCCCAAATATTTTGCTATGTTGTGTTTTCGTTTTCATTTGTTTCTAGGAACTTTGTGAATTCACGTTTAATTTCTTCTTTTACCCAGTCGCTTTTCAGTAGGGTGTTATTCAGTTTCCATGTATTTGATTTTATTTCCTTGGTCTTCCTATTGTTGATTTCTAATTAGATAGCATTGTGGTCTGAGAAAATGCTTTGTAGTATTTTGATATTTGTAAATTTATGGAGATTTATTTTGTGGCCTAAGACATGGTCTATTCTGGAGAATGTTACATGTGCACTGGAAAAGAATGTGTATTGTGCTGTTGTTGGATTACATGCTCTGTATACATCTATGGTGTCCAGTTGGCTGATTGTGTTGTTTAGTTCTTCTGTGTCTTTGTCAAGTTTCTTTCTGGTTATTCTATCCATTTTTGAAGGCGGTGTATTAAAATCACTCACTATTATTGTAGATATCTATTTCTTTCTTCAAATCTATTAGATTTTGCTTTATATATTTTGGAGCTCTATCATTGGGAGTATAGATATTTATTATGTTATGTCATCTTGTTCAATTGTCCTTTAATCATGAGATAATGTCCATCTTTATTATGCTGGTTTTTGCCTTAAAGTTTATTTTATCAGAGATTAGTACTGCCACTCCTGTTTGTTTTTGATTGCAATTATCTTGGTACATTTTTTTCCAGCCTTTGGCTTTTAATCTGTTTTTGTCTCTGTGTGTGAGATGTGTCTTGCAGACAGCATATTGAAGGATCTTGTTTTCTTATCCATTCTGCCACCCTCTGTCTCTTAACAGGTGCATTTAATCCATGGTATGGATTAATTGCTGCCATTATGTTTGTTTTTTGGGGGTGTTGTTGCTTTCTTTGTTTTGTGTGTCTTCCTTTACTGAGTTAATGCTTTTTTTTTCTTTCTTGTGAGTTTCCCCATAGTTTTAATATTTTCTTGTCCTTCTTGGATTTTCATTTTTTTGGCATGCTGTGAAGTGTTAATTTTCTTTGAGGTTGCCTTATAGTCCATTAACTTTTCCCTCCATTTAGTGCAGTCTATTTTATCCTATAATCTACCTGACCATCTCACCATCTGGATCTCTGTTCTTATGTGTTTACCTTCTTTTACATTGTAGTTGTTTTGATCATAGACTGACCTCCAAGATTCTCTGAGTTTGTTCTTATAGTTTTGTTCTGTTCTCAACTCTTCCATCTGTTGATTTAGTTCTGGGAGGTGCTGCCATGTATGTCAATCTCTGGTTGTTGTCTGTTCTTGTTGGTTCTCAGTCCACAGACCTCCCTTTAGGATGTTTTGTAGTGCAGGGTTGGCTTTGGCAAAATCCCTTAGCTTCTGTTTATCCTGGAATGTTTTGCTTACACTGTCATGTTTGATTGATAGCTTTGCTGGATAAAGCATTC
>NW_006408602.1:5217565-5219938 GCF_000296735.1 Chrysochloris asiatica | reverse complement strand
TTTTTTTTTTTTTTTTCTGAATTTGGAATTCCTTCTCAGGCATTTCCAAGGCCTGCCCTCCTTCCAGAGGTAGTCCAGGTCTACTTCTAGGTCATTTGTCTCAGACATTTTATCTTGTTTCTGGACATGTGCTCATAGGGCCATCTACTTTTGTTTCTTGGACATGTTTAGTGTTTCTCTGTGGCCTTAATACTTAATTGAGTATGTGTTTTGGTATTTTTTATGGTTTCTGATTTCTTCCAGGTAGATGTGATCAGGATGTGGGCTTCCCTTTTCACTCTTGCTTAACTCAGAGTAACTTTCACAGGTGTTGTCTGTCTCCCTGGTATATAACAGTTGGTATTGGTTCTTGCCTGGATTTTGGTACTTTATAGAGTGTGGTTGTAGCTTGACTATGCGGCAGCAGTTGCTGTCTCTTCTTGGGTAATATAGGGAGATAAAGAGTCCCCCAAAGGTAGAAGGGGGGAGCATAAAACAGCAAAATAGCAACAGCAACAAAAAACCAAACAAACAAGAAAAACAAAACAAAACACCCAAAATAACAACAAAAAAGCTAGACTGGATATTGTAGTCTATAATCACAGAAAAGGGAGAGGAGGGAGAGAAGAAGAAGAAAAAAATTCTGTAGCCTAATATGAATATGATTTTAATGTCCTCTTTCAGCTTCTTGCTTTCAGAGCTGCCTGAGAGATTTCAAGATGCCACCACTGTTGGTTGTTATGCTGTACCTCAGGATTTAATTTAATTTTCGGCCTGTTTTGTTTTTAAACTCTCTTTCCCTCTTCGCACCCTTTGTTCTAGCTTTTTTTGTAAAAAAACAATTCAGTGCCGGCCCTTGGGCTGAGAGTATCTGTGCACATGCGTGGCAGAAGTACCCACCAGTGGTGAGGGTGGGGGGTGTCCACTCACTCAGGCACTCCCTCTAGTCACCAGAATGGAGGTGCGCAAACAGTGGGGGGGCCAATGAACAGATACCAAAAAAAGAAAATTAGAACAAAGCAAAACTGACAAAGTGTATTTCCACTTTTGCTCTGAGGTTCCTGCGGCATTTTTCCATGGTGTGTCTGCTCCCCTGCTTGGTCTTGATGTTTGGTCTCGCCCAAGTTGTCAGCTCTGGGACACTGAGCTTGGCAGATTCAAAAGTATGCAATTTCTTACTTTTGCTACAAATTCCACTAGCTATAAGCCTTCAAACCTTTTAAATATTCCTATCTATGTGGTTCTGAGTTTTGGAGCTCTGCCCTGAATCTGCTTTGCCTTGTGTTCTGTGGTATTGCTAATGGTGAACCTCACCTCACCTCCACCCTAGCTGCCATCAAACCCCGCCTCCCATAATGGATCTTTTGAAGATCATTTAAAAACACCCACAATATCACCTGTCTAATGAAAAACAATGCTAATAGCTTTGTGCAATCAGAAGCCACAGATACTCTGATTGTACCAGTTGGGCAAACCAATCCAAGGAAGAAGACTAAGATCACCCACTTCTGATGCCAGACTGTGTGGTGGATAAAAGTCCTGTTTGACTACCTGTGTTCTATGGAAATCTTAGCTTCCCTTCACTGTTCTGTTCAGATCTCAACTGCCCATGCAGCCTTTTCCTCTTTCATCCCCAGTCATCCTAGGCTACATCAATGGATACTAACTCCAAGCTCAGGAATCTACATGACTCCTTTCACTTTTTATAAACTAGCCTCAAATTTGGGGCTTTCCTCTACTCCTTCAGAGTACCATTTACAAGCCCAGGAGACCATAAGACTCTCTTCATTTCAGGCTGACCAGCTCCCACTGCTTCCTTGATCCTGACAATTCACTGGAATGGTTCACAGTCTCACAGGAGACATTACACCTACGATGATAGCTCTAATATAACCAAAGATGCATAGAGTGAAGTCTGGGAGAGATCACATGTGGAGCTTTCATGTCCTAAAGAAAGTCATGCTTCCCTTGCTCATGAATGGATTCAAACCAGAAATCTCTCAAAACTCCCATCTTCTAAATTCTTTATTGACCTCATCACATGGCCTTGTTAGGTTACATCAAGCCTCTTGAGGCTTAGTAAGTACTGGGCCCCCAAGTGGTCCCTATTGGTCAGCACTTACTCACTAGCCTTAGGTGTTGGTTTGGCTAGAAAGAATGGAAAACAAAGGCCAAATTACTTTTGCAAGGAAATCTGTACCTCATAGTCATTTTGTCTCCTATCATGTATGAGGGTAAGTAAAAAAGTGTGGCTACTAGGATTACATGCATGGTTTATTTCAAACAAAATATATATGAACATGTCTCTGTGGTCAGTGGATTGTTGTTGTTGTTAGGTGCCATCGAGTCAGCACCAACTCATAGCAAACTTATGCACAGCAGAACAAAACACTG
>NW_006408602.1:5215738-5216616 GCF_000296735.1 Chrysochloris asiatica | reverse complement strand
TATGCTGAGGTTCAATCAAGTTCTTAGGGGATCTTACTCTCTAGCAGGGGTAGCAAATGAGTAGCCACTCAGTGTTCACTTTGAGATTTTTGTTTTTTTTTTTTAATTTCAAAAGGGTAATCTTGATCAATTTGCTCTAAGGACACAGGATGATCATGGGAGCTTATTATGAAGAAGCTTTAAGAAAATGGAAAGCTTCATAGGTGATAAAAAGGCCAAGAAAGTTGCACCAAGGAATTTTTTTTCATCATGACAATACATTTGCTCATTCTCTGAAGGGAGCATGGGCTATCCTGTGAGATTTTCATTGGGAAACCTTACCTCAGCCACCATATAGCCCTGATCTTTCTCCTTCAGACTTCATTTAAAAAAATTTATTTAAAGTTTTTATTGTGAATTGAGTGATAGTTTATGTGGGGAAACATCAGTTTGTTTCATTGCAATGATTACAGTCTCCTACATGCTTCATCATTCAACAGGATTGCTTCTGTTCTCTCTGTTTTTTTTTTTTTTTTTGAATGTGCACCAAAACACTCAGCAATATACAATCATTCAAACAGCCAAAGGGCACATCCTGTCCCCTGGCTGCCAGCACACATCCCTTCTCCCTCCACGAGTCTAGAATCCTCAGTTGCTCCATCTATCCATGTCATCATCTTTGGCTCTATCTCTGGCATTACCACTTCTCTGGGTAGGGTCCCACGCTCCGCTCCCACTCTTCTTCCTTGATGGTCCAAGGGTCCTCCACTCTGGGACTGTTAGATCAACCACTCTCCCTTTTTTTTTTTTTTATGTTTTATTGTGAATTATATGGTAGTTTACATGAGAGAATTTTAGTTTTACATTCATTCCATAGTATATCATCTCATTGCCATGGT
>NW_006408602.1:5206763-5209543 GCF_000296735.1 Chrysochloris asiatica | reverse complement strand
CATCACTATTTACCTCTGTCCCATTTAGTCCATGCAAACCTGTCTCAGCATTCCCCTATCTATCTTGTTCTTCCACCTCATCCCCCTTCTTGTATTGCCCTCCCCAACACCTGAAGTAAACCTCCCATCCAAACCCCACTGTTGTGGTTACCTTATAGTCCATTAATTCTTCCTTCCATTTAAGACAGGACTATTTTATCCTGTAATCTACCTGAACTTCTCACCACCTGGATCTCTGTTCCTCTTTGTTTACCTTCTTTCACATTGTAATTGTTTTGATCATAGACTGATCTCCCAGATCCTCTGTTCTTATAATTTTATTCTGTTGTAATGTTTAATTCTGTTTTAATCTGATTTGCTTGCCTTTGTATGTTACATTTCTCTTTTCCCTAGCTGCTTTCATGATTCTGTCTTTATGTTTGATTTTGGAGAGCTTGATTTTTATATGTCTTGGTGATTGTCTTTTAAGGTCTATACTTCCTGGGGTTCATTGAGCTTCTTGAATGCTTATCTTTTTGCTTTCCAGGATGTTAGGCAAATTTTCTTCCAGAAGCTCTTCAACTATCTCCTCTGTTGACTTGTGTGATTCTTCCTGTTGCAGAATGTTGATAATTCTTAAGTTATTCCTCTTCATATTGTCCAACATGAATCTTAGGCCTTCTTCAGATTTTTAAAAACCTTTTTCTGCTTGCTTTTCTATCTTAGTAGTGTTCAGAAATTTATCTTCTAGCTCACTAGTTCTGGCTTCTAACTCTTCAATTCTACTTCTTTGCCCTTTCAGTGTATTGTCCATTTCTGATATTCTATTATTAATCATTTGGAACTCTTTCTGTAGGTTTTGAATTGTTTCCAATGCTGTATCTATCTTATTTGATTGTTC
Source organism: Chrysochloris asiatica (assembly GCF_000296735.1). NCBI lineage: Eukaryota > Metazoa > Chordata > Mammalia > Afrosoricida > Chrysochloridae > Chrysochloris > Chrysochloris asiatica. The sequence goes on along the minus strand of NW_006408602.1, from coordinate 5,208,663 downwards.
TTATAGAGCTTTCTATTCCTGTAGTGCTTTCCTGACTTCTTCCTTATTTTTCTCAACTTCATTGTATAGAGTTTTGATACATTTTATAATCATTTTTCTGAATTCCTTCTCAGGCATTTCCAAAGCCTGTCCATCTTTAGTGTGGAGTGTAGGTCTACTTCCAGCTCATTTGCTTCATTCACTTTATCTTGTTTCTGGACATATCCTGATATGGTCATCTGCTTCTATTTTTTGGGCACATTTCAGGAGTTATCTGTGGCCTTCATACTTAAATGGGTGTGTATTTTTGTTATTTTTTTATGCTTTCTGGTGCCTCCAGGTAGATGTGATCAGGAGATGGGCTTCCCTTTTCACTCTTCTTCCTGAGAAATTTCAAGATACCACTGTTGGTTGTTATGACGTAACTCATGATTTAATTTTCATCCTATTTCCTTTTTAGTCTGCCTGTCCTGCTCCAAAACCCCTGTTCTGGCCTTTTTCCTAGTAATAAACAGAGTTCAGGGCCAGCTGTGGCTGTTTTGTGCTGTTGTTTGGTGTTAATTGGAAACTGTCACTTTAAATTTCGAGGAGATCTATGCACATGCATAGTGGAACCCTCCGGGGTTGGGGGTGGGGTGTCCACTCCCTCAGGCACCCCTCTAGTAACCAGAATGGAGTTGCGCAGACAGCAAGAGACCAATGAACAGATACACACACACAAAAAAAGTCCACACCTTTATCTCTGCAATTCCATCAGGCACCTGTGGCTTCCCTGATCCTTCCCTACTTGGTCTTGCCCGAGATGGTGGCTCTGGGAGCAGCTGAGCATCTTGGATTAGAAAGTACTGGGTTTCTTGCTTCCTGCTACAAATTCCCCTAGCTCTAAGCCTTACAACCTTCTAAATATTCCTTTATATGTGATTCAGAGTTCTGGTACCATACCCTGAACCTGCTTGGTCTGGTATTCTGTGTTGTTGCTGATGGAGCTCCTCACTGCACTTCTACCCTCTCTGCCATCTTGTTTGTTCTCTCTACTCCCCTCTTTTTGTTACAAAATGTCTCTCTTTACATTTGCAACACACACAGTCAGTCCTGATAGCTATTATTCACTATTGTACCACATGAATCTTATTCCCATCTCCTTTCACCAGCCCCATCCAGACAGGTTGGAAACCACTCAGTGGAGATTCTACCTTCCTGTGCACCCTCTAGAACTAGGCTCCCTCTTGAAAGCTTGCAATCCAGTCACATTGTGCCTTTGTAAACTCCTCCTCCCCCCCTCCCATTTTGGGTAGCCAGTGGTTAAATTGCCCATCCCTGTCAACCCTGTGTACTGAGGGGTGGGAATGATCCTTGGTGTAAAGATTTGTTCCCTCTTTTGAGCCACTACATCCATAAGTATAGGTCAAGTTCATAAAATTGTAGCAGATTACTCTTTTTTCCACTTCTTTCTTCCTCTAGTCAATTTCTGATCATCCAGCCATTGAAGCCAGGTCAAATGGGTACTATCTGCAAGTATGGGTGTTTTTGTGCATCTCCCCTCACTTCATATCAGCTGGATGCTTTAATCTCAGCCCTAGTCCTCGGTGGCCATGTCCCTGTCCCTGGGCCCTGGAGTCCCCAGGTCTTGCCTTACTGCCTGCGAACCAGGTCTCAATCCAGGTTGACAGCAATCTGTTGAACATGGTTGGACTTAACTCACATCTTCATTTCTGTTTTTTCCCCACTTCCCCTTATTGGTAGGCCAATGTGGTCACCAGCAAGACCACATGCCTGCTTATGTATTTCCCTTGAGTCTCAGTCTTGGAAAGGGGTTTTCCCTGAGGGGACCTGACTGCTTGCCTTGATGGCTCCTCAGTGAACAACTTGCTTGTTCTTCTAGTAATCAATCAGACGGTCAAAGGCTTTTTTTTTTTTTTTT
>NW_006408602.1:5200079-5206663 GCF_000296735.1 Chrysochloris asiatica | reverse complement strand
TACCTCCACTCCTAGCCTATAGAATTAATCACTCCCTTCCTTGTTACAAAACTTCTACATTTGCATTTCCAACCCTCATAATCCGTCCTGATAAGTATTATTCACTACAGTATCACGAGTTACCCATCTGTATTTCCTTTCATCCGCTCTGCCCTGACAGATTGAATAGTACCTACTAGAGATTCTGCCTTCCTCCATGCTCTCTAGCACTAGGTTCCCTCTTAAAAGCTTATAAGCCAGTCACTTTTTGCCTTTGTAGTCCTCCCTCCCCACTTGAGAATCCAATGTCCAAGTTGCCCATCTCCGTCCACTCTGTATGTGGAGGGGGTGGGAATGATTCTTGCTGTAAGGATTTGTTCCTTCTTTTGAGTTGCTGCTCCATAGGTATAGGTCAAGTTCATCAGATTGTATCAGCTCACTTTTTTTTCCCCCCCTCTTCTATCTTCTCCTGGTTGAGCACTCTCCCCTTTTTACTACAAAACTTCTACCTTTACAGTTGTGACAATCACATTTAGCTTCAGACTTGCTTTTGATCCCCAAACAATTTGAATCCCCTAAGGATGCCAAAACTGCTCTTGGAAACACTGCCATCAGAAGTGTATGGACCTACAATTTGCATAACAGTCCACAAAGGCAATGTTCTACATCCTAATTTGGTGAGTAATGACTGGGATCTTGAAAGCTCATGAATGGATAAGGTGCAAGTATTGGTCTCTATGTATCTAGAGGAAAGAAGAATGATGAAAACTGAATATGCTTGGAAACAATTTAGTCCAATGAACTAAAGACCATGTGACCATGAGTCGTCACAACACTGAGAACTGAAGAACTAGATGGTGCCTGGCTCTGAAAGGGATCACGTTAGAAGATCCTGGAGAATGTGGGAGAAAATGTGGAACAAAGCTCAAAACAATTAAAAAGACCAGGCTAATTGTTTAGATAGAGACTGGGAGAATCTGAGACTATAGTCACCCAATTTTCAGTCAAGCAATAGGGAGGGACAACAACACTTGTGAAGTACACACACCATGGTCCACCATTTGAGATCAAAATGGCAGCATTTACCATTCTAAATTACAAAATTTAGAACAGTTGGGAAAGAAATAGAATAGAAAGAAGAAACAAAGGGAGGAAGAGGGATAAGAGATGTTGGGAAAGAAGAAACAAAGGGAGGAAGTGGGATAAGAGATGTTGTGTTGTGAGGACTGCAATCATTGAGAAGAAATGAAGTGTATAATTTGTTGAATGTAAAACTGATGATCTGCTCTATAAACTTTCACTAAATTCACAATAATTTTTTTTTTTTTTTAAAGAAGTCTATAGACCTAGATGGAGGATATGTCAAGAAACAACAATAGCTTCACATTTTGTTTAATAAATGTTTCTATGATTTTGTAGTGATACTTATTGGCTTACTTTCATCTATGGACATATGTGGTTTTATGTAATTGAAACTTTATGTTATTTAATATTTTAATCCACTTTTTTTTTGATGGGGTAGGCATAAAACAACACACATTTGCTATCTCATCATTTCTATGAGGTAGGAATATGGACATGATTTAGTTGAATCCTCTGCTCCAGATCTCACAGGCTGTACCCAGAGTGTTTGCTGGTCTGTATTGTCAACTTGACGTTAAACAGAAAGAATCCGCTTCCAAGTTTTCAAGTTGTTGGCAGAATTCATTTTCCTGCAAATGTCAAACGGAGTGACCCAATTTCTTGGTGGCTTCAGTCTGGAGACCTCCCACAGCTCCTAGGAGTCACACACAATTTCTTGCCATGTGGACTTTCCCAACATTTCCACTTACTTTACCAGACTAGAAAGCAGAATCTTTAGGGTGAGTCTGTGTACGCCATTTAAAAATTTAACTTTAAACCATTAATATTTTTCAGCCCCAGCAGTTCTTTCAGCAGAATTTATGACCTTTATTTGCTAAGTAGGAGTAGACAGGCATTGTAATTATGTCATCTGGACACTATAAACTGATTGGTTACCAGAATGCAATCATGGAAGGTTTACCTTTCGTGATGTTTAATCTTACCAATTTCACATGCTTCTGGCAAAAATGAATAAGATCTTGGTGGTCATTTAGGGTCTGGGTGTCTCTTATTCTTTGCTCTGCTAGAAAAGAGTTTGCTGGCTCATGTTCTGCTGTGAAAATCTTTGATAAATTGTAGCAGGTTTTTACTGCTCCACATAATCCCTATATCTCATCAGATCACATTACATAATCTCATTGCAAAATGGATGATGGGGAGGACCAAAAGGGCTGGGCTGAAGGATAAAACCAAGGAACTTTGTAGAGATGTCATTTCAGCACACACATTGGAGCACTGAGCAATGGAAATGCCATTTCTAAGGATTTGTCTTTTTTCCCCTCAGTAACCCCACACCAAATCCGTTGCTGATGAGTCAAATTCTGACTTGTAGCATATCTATAGGATAGAATAGAACTGCCCTAAAGGGTGTCCAAGGTTGTAAATCATCTCAGAAGCAGACTGCCACATCTCTCTCCCTGCTGGTGAGTTTGAACATCTGACCTTGTGACTTATGGTTAGCAGCAGAGTACTTAACCGCTGTGTCACCAGGGCTCCTTTCTCTCCCACTTCCACACAGTAAACATGCTTGTAGTAATTGACAGCAGATAAAAGGTGAAAGAATACAATGCATAGTAACTCATGTTAAAGCTTACAGGTAAAAGATTGAATTCTTGTGTGAAATAAATTGCTTTCCACTTAATAAACTGGAGTTGTTCCAAGGACGTCTTTTCATTTATGGAACAGGTGCAGATGAAGTTTTGAGAAACTTGTGCAGTGTTTTAATTAACAAGCTCGAAAACAGTGGGGCACTTGAAGTGGGAATAAAACAATTGTTTTATATCAAACAGTGCAAATTCAATTTGTGAACGCAACTGTATTGAAAAGGTTTAAAATATTAATAAATTGATGTGGGCTTTAAAAAAAGAAGTTTTAATTTTCTTTCAAGGTTTTCCCTTGAGACAAGTTCTAAACCAGAAGAGATGTTCAAATCAATGCAAAAAAGTATAGTCTTTTTGAAGGGCCAAAAGCTTATTTAAAAGAAACAAAGATGAAAAGGAGTTAGAATAGTTGTAAGTACTAAAAAAAAAAAAAAAAAAATCAAATGCCAACATATCTCTATTTTATTAAGATTGATTGGTATTGCAGTTGCTATCACAATTAATAGCTTGTTATTGAGATTTAGACATAACAGACTTGGAAAAATAATGTAACATTAAAGATATATGTTGTTTTTCTAGGAATTTAACACATGAGAAAATCTTTGAAAGATTACCTAAAGGTTATGTATTCTTGAGAATCTTGAGAAAGATACTGTCCCAAGGTAAACCAATTAAACAAAAACAAAAAAGTCCAGTTAAAGGTTTTTTAAAAGTCCTTTATTTTTTTTTTTCCCCCAAGATAATTCTTTCTTTTCCATAAAGAAATTCTTTCAAGCCCTTCTGTCAAAAGACTTGGTAACAGCACATGATTTGTTAGGTTCCATTGAGTTGGGTCCAACTCATAGTGACCATATGCACAGTAGAACTTAATACTGCCTAGTCCTGCGCTGTCTTCACAATTGTTGTGCTTAAGCCCACTGTAGCAGTCACTGTGTTGGTCCATATCATTGAAGGTCTTCCTCTTCTCTGATCCTCTACTTTACCAAGCATGATGCCCTTTTTCCAGGGGCGGTCTTTCTTAATAACATGACAAAAGTATGTCTTGCCACCCTGGCTTCCAAGGACCATTCTGGTTGTCCTTCTTCCAAGACAGATTTGTTTGTTCTTCTGGCTGTACATGGTATTTTCAATATTCTTTGCTAACACCATAATCCAAATGCATCAGTTCTTCTGGTTTTACTTATTCATTGTCCAGTTTTATCATGCATGTTGTTGTTGTTAAGTGCTATTGAGTCTGTTCTAACTCATAGCAAGCCTGTATAGGGTTTCCATGGCTGGTGAGAAAATACCATGGCTCAAGTCAGGTGCACTTGGTCTTTAAAGTGACATCTTTGTTCTTTAACATTTTAAAGAGGTCTTTTGCAGTGTATTTGGCCAATGCATTACGTCATTTGATTTCTTGACTGTTGCTTCCATGAGTATTGAATGTGGATCTACGTTAAATGAATTCCTTAAAAACGTCATTTCCCCCCCCCATTTATCATAATTTTGCTTACTGATCCAATTGTAAGCATATTTGTTTTCTTTACATTGAGTTGTAATCCATACTAAAGACTGTTTTCTTTGATTTTCATCAGCAAGTGCTTCAAGTCCTTTTTGTTTTCTGCAAGCAAGGTTGTACCATCTGTGTATTGCAAGGTGTTAATGTACCTTCCCCTAATCCTGATGCTGAGTTCTTCTTCATATAGTCCAGTTTCTCAGATTATTTTCTTACCATACAGATTGAGTAAGAATACAGTCCTGACATATATCTTTCCTGATTGTAAAACACACGGTGCTTATACCGAACTAGTACACAGAACAAAAGAATATTGGTCTTTTGTTCTGTGTACCAGTTCTGTATAAGCACAATTAAAGTGTTCTGGAATTCCCATTCTTTTAAAAGAATAATAAAAAAATTTTAAAAATTATTTTTAGTGTTAAGAATATTTTATTAACTCGTACTTTACACACAGTAGAAGACATAGTTTTAAGTGTATAGCTCCAAGACTTTTGAAAAAGTATGCCCCTATTAGACCATTACCCAGGTCAGACACAGAACATATCCATCATCCCATAAACTTCCCGTGTATCCATTTTCGGTGATTCTCTGTCCTCCAATCCAGTGGCAAAGACTATTCTGATTTCTATCACCAGACATTAGTTTTGTTTCTTCTTGAACACCACATAATGGAATCATACCTATGTATCAATTGTGAATGTATTCTTTTTCTCAATATAATGTTTTTGAGATACTCGTATATATGCAACTCATGTTGCATGACCAGTACCCTTTTTTTTTTTTTTTTTAATGTGTAAACATTTCTGGTCGGGGAGGGAAAGTTGAATGAAATAGAAAACTTTGCTTCGTTAATTCACTTCTTCAGTTTTTTTTTCATAAGTACGTGTGTATGAGTTTGTAGGAATTTCCATTCTTCACAATGTTATCCATGGTTTGTTATGATCCAGTCAAGTGCTTTTTTTTAAAAAAAAGTTTTTATTGTGAATTGAGTGATAGTTTACGTGGGAGAACATCAGTTTTACAATTATCCTACCGTATTTCATTTCATTGCAATGATTACAATCCCCTCTATGCATCATCATTCAACAGCATTTGCTTCCATTCCTTCTGGTTTTTTTTTTTTTTTTTATGTACACCAAAGCACTCAGGAATATATAACCATTCAAACAACCAGAGGGTACACCCCACAAGCCTGTCTCCCAGCCATCAGCACATAGCCTCTCTCCCTCCCTGAGTCCAGAGTCCCCAGACACTCCATCTTTCCATGTCATTGTCTCTGCCTTCATCTCTGGTGTCACTGCTTCTCTGGATAGGGTCCGGCACTCTGCTCTTCTTCCTTGCTGGTTCCAGGGTCCTCTGCTCCTGAACTGCAAGATCAATAACTCCCATCCTTTATTTTTTTTAATTTTTAAAGAAGTTTTTATTGTGAATTGAGTTAAAGTTTACAGGGCAGATTATTAGTTTTACATTCCATAAATCATATTTTTTTTCATTGCAATGATTACAATCCCTCTATTCCCCACCCCCCACCCCCCCTTTTAAAAAAGTTTTTATTGTGGATTGAGTGAAAGTTTACAGGGCAGATCATCAGTTTTACATTCAGCAAATCATACACCTTGTTTCATTACAATGAGTATAATCCCCTCGATGTACCATTAGTTAACAGTATTTCTCACTATTCACGTTAGCTCTTTAAAAAAACAACAAAAAAACCACTCAGGCATATATAATAATTTACATCTCCAAAGGGCACATTCTGCAAGTTTGCCTCCTGGCCACCGGCTCTTAGTCCCTCTCTTCCCATGAATCTAGAGTCCTTAGCCACTCCCTCTTCATGTCCCCATCTCTGCCTACATCTCAGGCTGCTTCACTGGATAAGGTCTCACATTCTGCTTGTGCTCTTCTCCCTTGATGGTCCTAGGGTCCTCAGTTTCTGGGCTGCAAGATTAACCACTCCCCTGTTTTTGTTACAAAACTTCTACCTTTACAATTGTGACAGTCACAGTTAGTCATGGTAACAATTACTTACTATTGAATCATAAGAATCTTATCCCCATCTCTTTTCACCAGACCCATCTAGAAGAGATGAAAACTATTCAGTGGGAACTCTTTCTTCCCCCACACACTCTTAAACTAAATTCCATCATGAAACCTTGTAAGTCAGTCACTTTGTGCCTTTCTAGGAGCTCTGGTAGTGTAGTGGTTATGAATTGGGCTGTGAACCTTAAGGTCAGCAGTTTGAAACTACCAGCTGTTCCGCAGGAGAAAGATAAGGTTTTTGCCTCCATAAAGATTTATAGTCTCAGAAACCCTGTACAGGGTCGCTATGAGTTGGAACCGACTGCATGGCACATAACCACCACCACCACCCCTATTTTAGG
>NW_006408602.1:5188330-5199979 GCF_000296735.1 Chrysochloris asiatica | reverse complement strand
ACTATTGTATCAGAAGAGACCTATCCGCATTTCATTTAATCAGCCCTGCCTAGACAGATTGGATACCACTCAGTGGAGATTCTCCCTTCCTCCACGCCCTCTGGATCTAGGTTCCCTCTTCAGTCAAATGCTTTTGCATAGTCAATAAAACCCAAGTAAACATCTTTCTGGTATTCTCTGCTTTCAGCCACGACTCATCCAGTATCAGCAGTGATATTCTTCATTCTATGTCCTCTTCTGAATCCAATTTGAATTTCTTTCAACTTCCTGTTGATATACTGCTAAAACCTCTTTTGAATTATCCTCAGCAAAATCTTGCTTGCATGTGATATTAATAATATTTGATAATTTCAGCATTTTGTTGTGTTGCCTTTCTTTGCAATGGGCACAAATATGGGTCCTTCAAATATGGCGCAGACTAATGAGTCCTTCCAGCACTGCATCAGTCTGTTGAGACACTTTAAAAAATGCTCCATCTTCCCCCAAATGCATGCTGCTCTTAGTCCCCTAAACGAATTCCTTATTAAGCTTCTCCGTTTCACTTCTCTTGTATTTCAGATGAGGCTGAAGTCTTTTGATCTTTTTGGAGCATTTTGCTTTCTGATCCCTTGATTCTTTTCATTCAACCTGTTAGTTTAATAATTTAACCTTCCTTCTCACCCTATTTCACTATTCTCAATCAACCTTTCATCTTCTTCCCTGTTCCAGCACATCTTAATTCTTCTCACTAACCTTTCATTGCTTGAAATCTTTTATGTATTGAGTGACACCACGGAGATTAAGGGTAATTTCTACTTACTCAAAGTAATTCAAAATTCTTATCTTTCTTTTCGGTATATTATCAAGGGTAATACAATACAAATATTGCTGTATTCACTGCTTTGTGGATTATTGTTAAATCCTTTCAAGGATATTATTCTTCATGTAGTACCATGAGACATTTAGAAATTGTGGCAACTCTCAGCTAGAAATTGTGAAAGGGATTTTAAAAACCAGACTCCCTATGGATCGACACTGTTTCATCCATTTCTGATGTTTGAGCATATGATGGACATCTGTCCAGAACATTCAGTAGACCTTTCATTCCCAGGGTTGGTTTAGCTAAGTAGGTTCCCCTTCCACCCACTCCAGGTTAAGGACTCCATTAAAGAAAATGATATTCAAAGACAGTGGAGAATGGTACTTGACCAGGTATGCAGTAATTTCGATAACCTTGTTATAAGGAACTCTCATTTATAAAATCATCCTATAGTAAAATCTTCAAATGTTCTAGTTATTTGAACCAACTCCAACATATATTATTTAGACTGTGCATTAAAAACTATATTAGAAGGATTTTTGACACCATTAAAAAAACAAAATCTGCTGCCACTTAGTTGATTTTGACTCATGGCAATCCATGTGTTACATAATAGAACTACTCTATCTGACTTTTCTTCTGCAGTGGTGCTGGGTGGGTTTGAACTGCCAACCTTTAGGTTAGTAGATGAGCACAAACCTTTTGTACCACCCAGGAACCATTTGGCACCACAGATACAATTAATTCCGAATATGCTTTATGGTGTGAAGGAAAGTATTGTTAATGAACTGTGGAAAAATTATATTTTTTCCCTTAAAGTGAAAGACTTTTAAAGTAGCAGTATCTGGTGCAGCATTGTGGGATAATGCACTGGACTGAAAGGTCTGTTTGAACCACAAGGTCAGTGGTTCGAATGCACCAGGCAATCCAATGGAAACCCTATACAGGGGTGCTATGAGTTGGGATTGACTCAGAGGCACATAACAATAGTAACAACAACAAATATTGCTGCTATTCCCAAGATAACTCTTTGCCTGTCTTCCTAGTAACTAGGTATTGTTGGATCTAAATATGTTCCTATAAAGTAAGCATGACCATTTTGTATTTCCAAATTTCCTTCCGGAATCCTCTGCTCCCACCTTAATGTTAAGTGTTCTGGTCCCTTCGTCCCAAACGACTTCACTACCCACAATTGTAGCCATGCTTCTTACTCCTTCAATATCATCTAGTTCTCTAGGGCTGCTATAACAGAAATACCACAAATGGATGGCTTTAACTTATCTTCTGGAAGAAACTTATCTTCTCACCGTTCAAGAGGTTAGACATCCAAATTCAGGCCATTGGCTTTAAGGAAAGGCTTTCTCTCTGTTGGCTCTGGGGGAAGGTCCTTTATACTGGTTGGTCTCTATGTGTTGTGATATCTATCTTCCTTGCTTGCTTCCATCTCTGTTTCTTTGCTTGTTTGTACTTAAGCTGCCTTTTTATATCTCAAGAAAAGATTGATTTAAGACACATCCTATATGAATATTGAACATGGTGAGTCCATACGGTAAGAACTGGACTGCAAACCACAAGGTTCGTGGTTTAAGCCCACCAGATGCTCTGCAGGAGAAAGATGAGACTTTCTGCACCTGCAAAGATAAAAAAAGCTCAGGAAATCCTACAGCTTTGAGTCCAAACCCACCTGAAGGCACGTAATAATAACAACTATGAATACTGCCTCATTAGCGTAACAAAACTGTTCTCATATGGAATTATAACCACAGGAATTGGTGTTAGGATTTATAACACGTATTTTTTGGGTGAGTGGGACACATAATTCAATCCATAACAAAGGTGATTAGCGAAGAAATCCCACTGAAAAGATTTATATATATATGATTAATAGCTAAAACAACTTTTATAATTTGACCTCTTCAATAGTACAGATGCATGTGCTGTAACCACCGCTCGTCTGTCAGTTTGTTGTACTGTGGTGGCTTGTGTGTTGCTGTGATTCTGGAAGCTATGCCGCTGGTATTTTAAATACCAGCAGGAACACCCATGGTGGACAGGTTTCAACTGAGCTTCCAGACTAAGATGCACTAGGAAGAAGGAGAGACAGACTATTTCCAAATATTTAGTCACTGAAAACCTTATGAACAGCAGTGGATCACTGTCAGCACCAGAATATTGAATATTGAAACATGATGAAGAGCACCAGAATACTGTTGATATAGTGCCAGAAGATGAGCACCTCAGGTTGGAAGGCACTCAAAATGTGATTCGGGAATAATGGCCTCCCCAAAGTAGAGTTGACCATGATGACACAAATGGAGTAAAGCTTTTGGGACCTTCATTTGCTGATGGGGCACAACTTAAAATGAGGAGAAACTACTGTAAATATCCATTAATAATAGGATCATGGAATGTACAAAGTCTGAGTCTAGGAAAATTGGAAGTTGTCAAAAATGAAAAGGAACGCATAAACATCAATGTCCTAGGCATTATTGAGCTGAAATGGACTGGTTTTGGCAATAATGAATCTGGCAATCACAACTCAGGAATGACAAATTGAAGAGGAATGGTGTCAAATTCATCATCATAAAGAACATTTCAAGATCTATCTTGAAGCTAACGCAGTCTGTGATAGGATAATATCCATATGCCTACAAGGAAGACCAGTTAATACCACTATTATTCAAATTTACGCACCAGCCACTAAAGCCAGTGATGGCGAAACTGAAGAATTCTACCAATTTCTTCAGGCTGAAATTGATCAAACATGCAATCAATATATATTGATATAATTACTGGCAATTTGAATGCAAACATTAGAAACAAAGTGGAAGGATCAGTAGTTGGAAAATATGGCCTTGGTGATAGAAATGATGCTGGAGATCACTTGATAGAATTTTGTAAGACCAATGAATTTTTCATTGCAAATACCCTTTTTAAACAACATAAAAGACAACTATACCCAGGGACCTCACTGGATGGAATACATAGAAATCAAGTTGACTACATTTGTAGGAAAAGACAGTAAAGCTTCATATCATCAGCCAAAACAAGACCAGGGATAGACTGTGAAACACACCATCAATTACTTATATGCAAGTTCAGGCTGAAGCTGAAGAAAATTAAAACAAGTCCACAAGAGCCAAAATATGACCTTGAACTTATCCTACCTAAATTTAGAGATCATCACAAGAACAGATTTGATTAATTAGACATTAATGATCAAAGACCAGAAGACTTGTGGGATGACATCAAGAACATCATATAAGAAGATAGCAAAAGGTCATTAAGAAGAGAAGAAAGAAGGAAAAGATCAAAATGGATGTCAGAAGAGACTGTGAAATTTGCTTTACAGCACGGAGATTTTAAAGCAAATGGAAGAAATGAGGAGGTAAAAGATCTGAACAGAAAATTTCAAAGGTCAACTTGAGAAGACAAAGTCAAATATGAAATGTGCAAAGACCTAGAGTTAGAAAACTAAAATGGAAGAACATGCTCAGCATTTCTTAAGTGTTTCATTCTTTTGTGCATAGGGTTGCTGAGAGTCGGTGCACCTAACAACAGCATATGTGCTGTGAAACAAGATGTTATGTGGTTTGGATAGCATAGTATATATGTTGTTGTTTTTAAGCACCATCAAGTCAGTCCAGTGCTCAATTAGTATCATCCCAGGACCCCATATTCTACACAGTATAAATGTTTTTTTGTAATTTGGATATACATATATCAAAGTAACACCCACATAAGTTACTCTGGAGTGCCTGTAGATTTGCAAATGTTCAACTGCAATTGGTTGGCTCTGGCAGTCAGTATTCTCTGAGCAGCTCTAGGAAGCCTGGTTTGAATTGGAAGCTGTAAGGTAGGGACTGGAGTGGTGGCAGCCCAGCATCTCCCCATAGGCATCGACCTGTTGGGTGGCTGGGCAGGATCTGCACCAGTGGCAGCTGTACAAGCCAAAGCAGCTGCGACTGGGAATTGTAAGGCACTTTGTGCCTCAGGACTGCAGCGGAGCCATGGCAATTCTGGGAGCCCAGCCGGGCACAAACTTGATTCCATTCTGCCTGTTGGCATCTTTCCAAGTAAACCCCTCCTCTTTGTACTACAAATATATCTATGTGGTCAGACATGTAGTAAGAAATTTCTGAAACAGACATTGTATGGTGCATATCTACATTTGTATTTTGTCTGCTACTTAAGTATTTTTTAAATTTCTTTCCCCTCTCCCCATCAAGTACAAAGATTGTGTCTGTGAATATTAGAAAATAATTTTGAGAGGGATAATAGAAAACTGTAGTAAATATACATATTATGGATTGAATTGTGTCCCAAAATTATGTGTCAGTTTGACTTGGCCATGAGTATCAGCATTTATAGTAGTGATTCCTCATTTTGTGATCTGATGTAATTATCCTGAGTTGTGAATCCTAACCACTATGATGTTAATGGAGTCATAGTGTTGTGCTGTAGAATAAGTACTGGAATGCTAATTTCAAGGTTGGCAGTTCAAACCCATCAGCTGCTCCTTGGAAACCCTCTGAGGTCTCTATGAGTTGGAATTGATTCGACCCAATTTAACAAATTAACTGATGTTAATGAGTCAAGATTAGAGACAGTTATGTTAGTGAGGTAGGGTGCAACCTACAGGATTAGGTTATATTTTCAATCTCTTTTGAGATATTGTTGTTGTTAAGTTTTGTCAAATTGGTTCCAACTCATAGCAACTCCATGCACAACAGAATGAAACATTGCTCAGTCCTGCTCCAGTCTCACAATTGTTATTACACTTGAGTCCATCGCTACTGCCGCTGTAGCTATGGGCTCATTGGAGGATCTTCCTCTTTTTCGCTGACCCTCCACTTTACCAAGTGTGATGTTTGTCTCCAGGGACTGGTCCCTGTGTGAAGTATGAGAGATGAAGTCTCGCTCTCCTGTTTTCAAAGGAGCATTCTGGCTTACTTCTTTCAACACAGATTTAATTGTTCTTTCTGACAGTCCATGATACTTTAAAGATTCTTTTCTAACACCATAACTCAAATGCATCAGTTCTTCTACAGTCTTCCTTGTTCATTGTCAAACTTTTACATGCTTATGAGGCTATTGAAAAATAACAAGGTAGGTTTGCGTTTTGTACCTACTTTAAATGGCCCCCAGATGCTGTGCTTTGATTTTCCTGTCTCCTTTTTGTAATTGATGCCATTTTGGCTGCTGTTTTTCAGTATTCGCTTGCTGCTTCTGATCTGCTGCTTTATTTTGCACAGCATTCATTTCTTTTATAGACCAGTGCCATCAACTAGCAAAATATATAATTCAAAATTTTCTGGTAGTCAGTTGAACAAAGTAGACAAGAAACAGGTAAAATTATTTTAAATATAGTTAATGAATCCAGTACATCCAAAATATAATTCCAACATGTAATCAATGTAAAAATAACACTTCTGTATTTTACACTAACTTTTTCATACCAATTCTTTGAAATTTGTTGTATATTTTACACTTATAGTACATCTCAATCCAAATGCTAAATTTTTATCAGATAATTGATCTTTATTTATATTCATAAAACATACAGGTGAAAAAGTATATGCACATATATAAATTGTTCCAAACATACATAGAAGTTTCCCAGCAGAAAAAGGTAAATAGTGGTATATATACAACTTTGGAACAACAGTGTTCTATGGCAAATACATGGACAGATACACAGGCCGAATGGGCATGGGAGAAAGAATGGAAGTACACCCGCAGGTATATGAGTTTGAAAGTGGATATTTGTACATGGGTATTTACTTTTCCTATAAGCACAACTATGAATATGGTGGAGCATACAGTGAACAAAATGATGAAAACTTCTTAGATATTATCAAACATCTTAAGGCAATGGGTTGGTGGGCTTGATGGCTCAGAACCATAGGCTCAGGGGACACTATGGTTAATTGGCATAGATAGCATAGTCTACAAAGACAAAGTTCTACATCTTGCTTGTATGAGTAGTATCTGGGATTTCGACAACTCATGAACAGCCATCTGAGGTGCAGCTATTGGTCTCTCCATGTACGGAAGAAAGAAGAGTGATAATAACTGAAGAGGCTTCGAATCATTTAGTCCAATGGACTAACGGAATATGTGAACATCAGTCTCCATGACTCTGAGACCAGAAGAACTAGATGGTGCCTGACTACCACTATGAACTGCTCTGAAAGGGATCACATTAGAGAGTCCCAGGTAGAAAATGTGGAACAAAACTCAAAATTATTAAAAAAACAAAGACTGGACTTACTGGTCAGAAAGAGACTGGAGGAATTTGAGACTATGGCCCTCGACCACCTTTTAGGTCTGAAAAGGAACTCACCCTTATGGCCTAATTTTCAGTCAAGCAGTAGATAGGTATATAGTGGGGACAGCAACATTAGTAAGGCATGCTTACTTTGGAATGATCAGTCATTCAAAATCAAAAAGGCAACATTTTCCTAAGGACAAAATTGTGAAGAGTTGGGAAGGAAGGTGGAATGGAAATAGGAACCACAGGGAGGAAGTGGGATATCTGTAGTTGCATAGAGGGGATTGTAATCATTGAGATGACACAAAGTGCTTGATTTGTTGAATGTAGAACTGATGATCTTCTCTGTAAATCTTCACTGAATTCACAATAAAAAGTAAAAAAAAAAAGAGCAAGTTTTCCCAACAAGTGAGTTCAGTATAATTTTTTAATTAATTAAATAAAATTAAAAAGTCACTTTGTGGATCAGTTCTACTCTATCTTATTGGGCCACTGTGGGGTGGAATCGACTGATGACAGGGTCTGTTTTTGTTCCTGACCTATGAATCAGAACAAATTTAAGCTACCCATATTTATTAACAGTGTTGTTGTTAAGTGTACTCGAGTTGGTTCTGACTCATAGCAATTCTGTATAGGGTTTCCGAGCAGTTGATGGTGCGTTTGCACCACCAACTTTTTGGTTCAAACTGACCTGTGGCTGAGTGCATATTCTATTTATTTATTTAGTGCCACACCATACTAACTAAATCTTGTGGGTTTGAACTGCCTCCCTTGCAGTCCAATGCTTATCCTACAGTGCCACATTAGGACTCCATCCACTTATCAACAATATATGCTGACTAAATTTGAAGATTCTATCATCACTAACAACCGCCATCACCTCCACTGGTACAATAACTAAATGCCATGCAAGTTTTCAAATAATATTTTTGATGGATATTTAACAACAAGAAGGAATCCTACTATGACCCCAATTAGTATTGCTCGGAGTGTGGCTCCCCTGTCTCCAAGTGTTGTCTACTACTTGGCTGAAAATTTCAACACGAGGGTGAGTTTCATTTCAGACCTGAAGGGTGACTGAGGGCTATAGTCTTGTGTTCCTCTAGTCTTTTTTTTTTTTTTTATGGATAAGCCTGGTATTTTTATTAATTTTAAGTTTTGTTTCACATTTTCTCCCAATCACTCTGGGACATTCTAAGGTGATCCATTTAAGAACTGTTGGTAGTTGTATTCAGGCACCATCTAGTTCTTCTGTTCTCAGAATTGTGGTGACTGATTATCATGTGTTTCATTAGTCCATTGGACTAGTTGATTCTAAGAAATTCAACTTTTCCATGAACTTTTTGAAGCTTCTTCATACAGACTTTCAGGGTGATGCTAAAGGTTAAATGTTCAACTACTGAATTAAAGGTTGATGGTTTGAATTCACCTAGAGGTGCCTCAGAAGAAACCAAACCATGTTGTCATAGTCTTGAAAACTCTATGGAGTGCAATTCTACTCAGACACGCATACCATGAGTTGTAATTGACTTGAGGGTAATGTTTTTCTTTTTTTGTATAATTTATACAAAGACATTAACTGAGAGACAAGCTATAAAACAGAGTGTCTCTCCCAGTCCCCACACTTTCAATAGTAGGGGAGACAGAGGTATACAGAATCTTGCTTTGGTCTAAGAGACAGAGGTATACAGAATCTTGTTTTGGTCTAAGAGTAATTCTTTGCCTCTGCCTATAATGCTATGTTTGATGGTCTTTCTAATGATTCAAGATGACTTAGGTTTTGGATAGTCTGTCTTCTCTGTAGGTGAGTTATTATTTTATATTTGTATTTGTCACACAGAGCTATGTATGATTGTTAAAGTTGCATATATCTTTTATTTTTTTATTTTTAAGGTTTCTATTGTGGCTTGAATGAAAGTTTACAGAGCAGATCATCAGTTTTACATTCAACAAATCATACACCTTGTTTCATTACAATAATTTTAATCCCCTCCATGTACCATCAGTTAACAATATTTCTCTCTATTCACTTTAGATTTAAAAACAAAACAAAAAACCACTTATGCGTACATAATAATTTACACCTACAAAGGGCACATTCTGCAAGTCTCGTCCTGGCCACCAGCTCTTAGTTCCTCTCTTCCTATGAATCTAGGATCCTCAGCCAGTCTCCCTCTCTATGACCCCATCTCTGCCTCCGTCTCTGGCATCGCTGATTCTCTAGATAAGGTCTCGCGTTCTGCTTGTGCTCTTCTCCCTTGGTGGTCTTAGGGTCCTCTGTTTCTGGATTTTAAGTTTAACCACTCCCCTGTTTTTGTTATAAAACTTCTACCTTTACAACTGTGATAGTTGCAATTAGTCTTGATAACAGTTATTCACTACTGAATCATAAGAATCTTATCCCCATCTCTTTTAATCAGACCCATCTAGACAAGATGAAAACTATTCAGTGGGAACTCTTTCTTCCCGCACACACTATTAAACTAAACTCCATCATGAAAGCTTGTAAGCTAGTCACTTCGTGCCTTTATCGCCCCCTAATTTTAGGTAGCCTATGTCTAAGTTGCCCATCCCTATTTACCCTGTGTACAGAGGGGATAGCATTTATACTTGATGTGAAGACGCCTTCCCTCTCTGTTGGTATTTGGAGTTACTATCTCCATAATTATAGGTCAGGTTCATCAAATTGTAGCAATTTACCATTGTTTCCTTTATAAAATTTTTTTTG
This sequence comes from Chrysochloris asiatica, assembly GCF_000296735.1. NCBI lineage: Eukaryota > Metazoa > Chordata > Mammalia > Afrosoricida > Chrysochloridae > Chrysochloris > Chrysochloris asiatica. Next base: position 5,190,178 of record NW_006408602.1, on the reverse strand, counting down.
TTTTTTTTTGTAATCATCCTGTAGTTGAGTTCTGATTATTAAGCCATCAAGGCTAGGACAAATGGATACTGTCTGCAAGTTTGGGTGTTCTTGTTCATCTTCCCTCACTTCATATCAGCTGGATGCTTCACTCTCAGCTCTAGCCCTCTGTGGCTATGTCCTTGTCCATTGGCCCAGATGTCCCCAGGTCTCACCACTCTTTGGACCAATGAGCTCTTCTTCTTCTCTCTCTCATCTCCAGGTCAACAGGAGTCAATGGACTGTGGTTGAACTCAGCCCATTTCTTCATTGCTGTCTTTCCCCCTCTTCCACTCACCAGTAGACCAATGTGGTCACCAGCAAGCTTACATGCCTGTTCGTGTGTTCCCTTTGAGTTTCAGTCTTAGAGGGGAGTATGTCCTGAAGAAACTTGATTGCTTTCTTTGATGGTTTCCTGGCGAACAGCTTATTTATTCTTGTAGTAGCCAGTCATGCTGACATTTTTGTTTTGTTTTTTTTTTTCCTGATGATCTTTCTTGAAGATGTATCTTCTGTTGCTTTAGCTGTTCCAGGCTGGTCTACTTGTCCTTGCTAGTGGGAAAGTCCCACCTTATAAGGTTCTGGGTGGGTCTCAGGATTCTACCTAAGGTCCTAATTTCTGCAAAGGCTCTTCAAGAAGCCTATTTCACTGGGCAAGTTCTAGAACCCATTTTAGGTATTGCAATTAGTTATAGGCTGAAGACAGGCTTACAAGTTTTCTGTAATCATGTTTCCCAACATTCTTTTCTATCTCACTCAAGTGTCTATTTTACAATAGTAGGTGAGGTAAACCGATATTCATGACAGTCAAGCATTTTAGTATTATTTCCCTTCTTCAAACTATGCCTAGATCCCTGTTTCACAGAACCCTGTTGTTCCAAGGTTGAGAATGCATCACTATTTACCTCTGTCCCAGTTAGGCCATATAAACTTGTCTCAGCGTTCCCCTATCTATCTTGTTCTTCCACCTCATCCTCCTTCTTATATTGCCCTTCCCAACATCTGAACTGAAACCCCTATCCCAACCCCACTGTGTGGTTACCTTATATTCCATTAACTCTTCCCTCCACTTAAGACAGACTATTTTATCCTGTAATCTACCTGAACTTTTCACCACCTGGATCTCTGTTCCTCTGTGTTTACCTTCTTCACATTGTAATTGTTTTGATCATAGGCTGATCTTACAAATTCTCTGTTCTTATAATTTTATTGTGTTCTTGACGCTTCCATTTGTCGATTGATTTCAGGGTGATGCTGCCATGTACATCATTCTCTGGTTGTTGTCTGTTCTTGTTGGTTCTCAGTCTATAGAATTTCGTTTAGGATGTGTTTCATAGCAGGGTTGGCTTTGGCAAAATCCCTTAGCTTCTGTTTATCCTGGAATGTTTTGATTACACCATCGTGTTTGATTGACAGCTTTGCTGGGAGAGAATTCTTGGTTGGCAGTTTTTTTTCTTTCAGGGTTTTATATATGTCTCTCCATTGCCTTCTTGCCTGCATGGTTTCTGTTAAGAGATCCGAGTTTAATCTGATTTGCTTGCCTTTGTATGTTACACTTCTCTTTTCCTTAGCTGCTTTCAGAATTCTGTCCTTATCTTTGATTTTGGAAAGCTTGATTATGATACGTCTTGGTGATTGTCTTTTAGGGTCTATCCTTCCTGGGGCTTGTTGAGCTTCTTGAATGCTTATCTTTTCACTTTTCAGGATGTTAGGAAAATTTTCTTCCAGAAGCTCTTCAACTATCTCCTCTGTGGATTTGTGTGATTCTTCCTGTTCCAGAATGCCGATAATTCTTAAGTTATGTTGTCCAACATGAATCTTAGGCTTTCT
>NW_006408602.1:5181752-5188045 GCF_000296735.1 Chrysochloris asiatica | reverse complement strand
TCTTCCAGTATGGAGTGTAAGTCTCCTTCCAGCTCATTTGCCTCAGTCACTTTATCTTGTTTCTGGACATGTGCTGACATGGTCATCTGTTTTGGTTTTTGGGACATATTCAGGAATTATCTGTTGCCTTCATACGTAGATGGATGTATATTTTGGTATTTTTTATGCTTTCTGATTGCCTCCATGTAGATGTGATCAGGAGATGGCCTTCCCTTTTTACTCTTCTTCCTGAGATATTTCAAGATGCCACTGTTGGTTGTTTTGTCATAACTCAGGATTTAATTTTTTGGCTTATTTCCTTTTTAGTCTGCCTGTCCTGCTCCACAATCCCCATTCAGGCCTTTTTCCTAGTGATAAACAGTTCAGGACTGGCTTGGCTGTTTTGCACTGCTGTTTGTTTTTAAGTGGAAACTGTCACTTTAAAATTTGAGGGCTCTGTGCACATGTGTAGTAGGGCCCTATGGGGGTGGGGTGTCCACTTGCTTGGGCACTCCCTCTAGTCACCAGAATTGAGGTGTGCAGACAGCAAGAGACCAATGAACAGATACAAAAAAAAAGAGTGTCCACACCTTTATCTACGTGGTTCTATCAGGCATCTGTGGCTTCTCTGATCCTTCCCCTGCTTGATTGCTCCCAAGATGGTGGCTCTGGGAGCAGCTGAGCATAATGAATTAGAAAGCAATGGATTTCTTGCTTCTGCCACAAATTCCCCTAGCTGTAAGCCTTCCAACCTTCTAAATATTCCTTTATATGTGTTCAGCAGTCTTGGACCATCCCCTGAGCCTGCTTGGTCTAGTATTCTGTGTTGTTGCTGATGGAGCTCCTCACTGTTCAGCTACCCGATCCACCATCTTATTTGTTCTCTCTGCCATAATCTCTTGATGTGTCATGCTCCAATCATGTTCTTCTTTATTGGTGGTCCTGGGATCTTTTGTCTTTGCTTCTGAGATAACTCCTTTTAAACCTAACTTGAGGGCAAAACTAACCAATCCTAGACTTGAGGGAAAACTAAAAATCCTAGACTTAGAGTCCTAGAGTGGTGCTGAGGGTTAATGTGCTGGACTGCAAGGTCTGTTTGAACCACAAGGTTGGCAGTTCTAGCTCACCAGCTGCTCCTAGAAAACCCTATACAGAGTCACTATATGTGTGTATATCTTTTAAGATCAAATAAAAACACTTTCCATTTAAACTGTGGCTTTGTAGAAATAGTTTCATATTTCCCAGCGTGCAATCAGATTTTCTCATGCCAAAAGTATACATTTATCAATTACACAATCTCCTTATCTATATTTTTGTTAACTTCAGAATTCTGTCTCATTTTATCCCTTTGAATGACTAGCTTTTTCTCATTATTTTCAACTCAGTGTTGCACGGAAAAGTTGATTTGTTAATTAGTTTAATCGCCTCTTCTCATAATGGTCGGATAAGATTGGCGGAGGAAGCTTGTATCAATCTGTGCCACTGGTAAGCAGTAATTATGGATAATGACGCTTTTGTTTTGTGACATTCTGAAGATTGTGTTGAACTCCTCCTCGCTGAATTAGCAAATGGACTGTCTTGTTGAATTCCCCTCTGGTTTCTTCCCCTAACTCATCCCCTGCTCTCCCCCCAATGAGACAAAATTACAGCTTGTTAGGTAGAAGCTCATTTGAAGTCTCAATTTTCTTGAGTATTCAGCTCTCATGGGGAAGTGCCAGGTGCTCAGTCGTGGCCACAGCACTTGCCTTTGGCTTAAGGTTCCAACTCAACTGGCATCCTACAAGTCTTTGATTTTCCTTTCGTGTGAAGAGGCAGCGGTTGTCTTGACAGCAGAGGTAAAGCTCTGTCCTTTTACTTTGATGCACATTGTGGTACAATCTAATAATCAAAGTCATTTGTCAAGAAACAGGGTGTTCACACTTTTCTCTGAAGAGATTGGAATAAACAACAGATTTTATGTGGCTGTAAGCCAGAAATGACAGCCACTAACACTTCAAAAATGTGCCTAGAATGCAGAGCCCAGAGTAACTTTTAACTAAGACTGTGTCTTTCTATCAGTAGTTTGCAACTGGGGACAATTTTGCCTCTCAGAGGACATTTGACAGTGTCTGGTGATATTTTTTATTTTCAAAACTGGAGCGGTAATGTGGTATAGGCACCTAGTTAGTAGATACAGGGAGGCTCCTAAATGTGCTACAATGCACAGTAGTCTCTACAACAGTGAATTATCTGTCCCAAAATATCAAGACTGCTGAGGTTGAGAAACAGTATTTCATATGATTATGAAAGGATCATGGTGACACATTTGGTCTCTTACCTCCTAACAATCCACTATTAATATCCTATGGAGGAACAATTGATTTAGTAGGCTAGTTGGAATAATTGTAGAGATGGTGGATTTGTCATACCCTGATATGAGGACTCTTTATGGGCAAAAGGTAAAGAATAAAAATGAAAAGCAGACAAAACAAAACAATAAAACTCTCTTCTTATAATTATAATAGAAATTTGTTTATTATTTTCTGATGCATGAAGTACAATGGGAGCAACACCCTAAATTACCCTAAACTATAAATACCCTAAACTCTGACATGCTTCTGAGTCACTTGCAAATTCCCTAATAGAATCATGTTTTCATTCACAAGCAGGAAGAAGTTACAAGGTACATGAATGGTGTAATCAGACATTATTTTGGCCATAGGCTATTTTTATCTTTTACTTCTTGAGGCTATACTTAAGGATGCTGATTTTTTAGTATTGTATGGTGGGCACCAAGTCTAATCTAACTCAGAGCAATTCTGAGAGGTTTAGCTCTGAATTTATCTCATGATAGTTGTAAAGATGTTTGTTTGAAGAGATCCAATTTCTAGAGATCTTTTAGACTGAGGTGGATTTGGCACTGAGTGTGGGGACTGAACCCTATACAGAGTTGCCATGAGTCAAAACAGACTCAACAGCACTTACAACAACAGCATTCTTTCTAATATATTCTGCATAAACCAGTAAAACTAGTTGGCGATGAGTAGCTTCTGACTCATGGGAACCCCTTGTGTGTCAGAATGTATCCCTGTTCCATAGTGTTTTCATTGGCAGAGTTTTTATAAGCAGATCACCAGGCCTTTCTTCTAAGGTTCCTCGGAGTAAACGTCAAGCTTTCAGTCAGTAGTTTAGCTATTTAGCTGTTTGTACCAGGAATTCCTATATTCTGTACTTGTTGTCTTAGACACTGACTCATTCTTGACACTTATACCCTGGCATGGAAAAAAGGAGTGATGTATTTCCCTACGTTAGTCAGAGAATCAATGGTAATTCTACAGAGAAGACATAATTTCAAATAATTCTCTTTATTTTATTTATTTAGGAGCGTTCTTGTGAGAAGTGATGTTTTCTTTTTCTCATTGCAATTTCTTTTTGGCAGAGATTATATGACCACATGTAAATATATACTATTGCATTGAGTTGAACCTTGTGTTCTGAGGTTCCTTACAATCCCAAGCTTTGCTTGTTCAATGAGTTTACTTTAAGAATTTACAGTTGTAAAAAAAAAAGAATTCACAGTTGTACATCCTCTAGGTTCCAAACTCCCTCTTTTTTCATATACAGTTTTCCCTAAGTTGGTCGTAGCCATTGTTGTCTTCCACAATCCCCCCAAACAAAACCTCTGCTTGGGTTTTCTTTGTCCCTCAACCAGCCATCCTCATTCAGTCTTCCACTCTTGGCAGGTCTCCTGTTCTTTTTTTCAAGTTTTAGTTCCAACTTGAAGTTCTTTTCTATTGTTCTAATCAAAACTGAGTGTATCCTTTTTTTTATTTCTCCCATATTTGTAATCTGAGTCATAGAATACAAACAGGGAACAAAAATCTTCATAAACTTGACTCATCATCAGTAGATAAATGGACTTCTCTCTGTGTTTACATCTTATAACTTCTCTACAAGGATTTCATCAACTCTTACAATTAAGAACGATGCAATTATTTAATAGTCACTTATATATTATCTTTCATAAATTTTTTTCTCTCAACTTGACTCTTGTTTTCTGGAACTAAATATTTACTCTGGTCCCCTATTGTGCCTTTTACAGTACAGAGGTCATAGTAAACAGGCAGTAGATGATTGCTAAATGAAATGAAGGACAATGCAACCAGATGACCTGATAAGCATTTGACTGAGACATGACATGCTGGTGATTCCATAGCACAGAGCTTTCTGCTAGAATAGAAATATATCAGACAGCTTTTAAGACAGCCCATTCCCTAGTATGAACAATTCTGAGCAAGATTGTGTTTTACTTCCGTTTTTTTCATTCTCTTAAGAGTGGACTGGAAACAATCGAGATGGAAGAATAGAAATGGCTTAGAAAGAAAAGAGGAAAATAGCAGGGCTGCCAATCTTTTCTGAATCATGGCAACATTTTTTTTCATTTCTTTCTTAAAAAGGAATAGCAATCTCAAAATGTCAGACTTTACTTCATTTTCCCTGCCTCTTTCTTTTTTTTTTTTATTCTCACTATTCTAATGCCTCTCACTTTTGGGATGAATCATACCCAGGTAAGCCTGTCTTGCCAGAGAGGAGGAATGTACATCAGTAACATTGGCCTTGCCATTTTGTGAAGCCCAGAGTTACCTTCCTGGGTTTTGGACCCAGTGATTCCTTTGCTGTTCTCATTTCCTACTTTCAAAGCCAACTTCATCTGATCTTGCCAGGACCTTGGTGTCCCAGGCACAGCCTTTGCATGTCCAATGTTGCCTTTGCGATGAAGTTCTCTCCTGCCTAGTTCCGATAGTTTTTTTGATGAATATCATGAATCTCCTTGTAGAAATGTAATTAACTCAGCCCTAAACCTTAGCCTCCATCATAAGTCAGTTCTGATGTAAGTTAAGTGTTGTTGTTGTTATGTGCCGTGGAGTCGGTTCTGACTCAGAGTGACCCTGTACAGGGTTTCTGAGGCTATAAATCTTTACGGAAGCAGAAAGCCTCATCTTTCTCCCATGGAACAGTTGGTAGTTTTGAACTGCCGACCTTGAGGTTAGCAGCCCGATTTGTAACCACTAGGCTACCAGAGCTACTTTACTTCATTTAAAAAAAAAAAAAAAAAAAGTTTTCCTTATTCTTGCCTTTTTTTTTACCAGTATGCTTATAAATCCTATTTTTGTGGGGTGAAACATTACATATAGATATTTGTGAGTAAAAACCTGAGTATTATAACATCAACAAATTACATGCTGCAACATTGTATGTAGTACATATTACTAATGATAAAATGTGCAAAACAAAACAAAACAAAACACTCCAAAAAAATCCCAACAACAGTCCCCAAACCAGGCAGTCATTCTAACTCAGTCAATGGGGGAAGAAGATTACCTGTAAAATTATATTACAACTGGAAACATTTTGTAGAATTCCTTTAATTTTGATCTTCTAAATGTTTCTTATCTTTGTTTGCCTAGCCATGGCTTCAGTCAAGCCCCCATCATTTCTGTCCCGGACTAATAAACTAAACTTTTAATCATTTGTTCCATTTTCAACCTGGTTTCATTCAAATTCATCCTTTAGACTATGATCAGAGGTGTTTTTCCTAGAATTTCTCATCTCATCATGTATTTATTTCCAGAGGATTCCTGCATGGCTCACCAGTGCCTGGAGCATCAAGCTAAAACTCCTAAACTTGGTAAACTAAGCTCTTTGTTCCTATCTTCATTCTAGTTGTCATCCCAGCACTCTGTCTCTGCTTCAACCATGCCTGACTTCTTATTGTGATGGTGGTAGTTTAGTGCTACTGAGTTGGTTCTGATTCATAGTGACCCTGTATAAGGTTTCTGAGCCTGTAAATCTTTACGGGAGCAGAAAGCTTCATCTTTCTCCTGTGGAGAGGCTGGTAGATTCGAACTGCTGACCTTTTGGTTTGCAGCCCAACTCATAATTCACTATGCTATCAGGGCTCCTTATAGCAGTGCATAACTACTCCACATCTCCCTACCTTTTCACATACTGCACCTCTAACTGGATGGCCTTCACCCTTTCTATATCTAAAAGTTTAGTTCTGACTTACTTGCTAGGTCTCATCTCAAGTTTTGTTGTCTGGTAATTTTCTCTACCTTCCAGTAAAAGCTGGGTGATGCCACATGTAGCCTATGTAATGACCATGTTATAATTAATAGAATTATATATATGTATAAATATATATAATTAATGGCTATACACTAATATTTGTAAAGTTGTCAATAAATTTTATCCATTATTATTAGTAAGAATCAGGGCTACCTGTCTTCAGGCTATAACTGAATGGAATACTTAAAATGGGTTCTAGAATTTGC
>NW_006408602.1:5170727-5180617 GCF_000296735.1 Chrysochloris asiatica | reverse complement strand
GAAGTTTTCTAACAAAAATGGGGGACTAGTTAATCTTACAGTCCAGAAACAGAGGACCCTAGGACCATCAAGGGAGAAGAGCACAAGCATAATGTGGGACCCTATCCAGAGAAGCAGCGACACCAGAGATGGAGGCAGACTTGGGGACATGGAGAGAGGGAGCAGCTGAGGACTCTAGATTTATGGAAAAAGAGGGACTGAGAGCTGGTGGCCAGAAGGCAGGCTTGCAGAATATGCCTTTGGTGGTTTAAATTATTATACATGCCTGAGTGTTGTTTTTTTTTTTTTAAAGCTAAAAATGTATATAGAGAAATACTATTAACTTATGGTACATGGAGGGGATTATAATCATTGTAATTAAACAAAGTATATGATTTGTTGTATGTAAAACTGATGATCTGCCCTGTATACTTTCATTCAATTCATAATAAAAACTAAAAAAAAAAAGAAAACAAATGTACCCTTCATTGGTTAAATGATTTTATTTCTGAGTGCTTTTGTGTACATCAAGAACAAAAACCAAAAATCAGAGTGAATAGAAGCAAATACTGTTAAATGATGATGCATGATGGTGGTGGTGGTGGCGGTGATATGCTGTGGAGTCAGTTCTGACTCATAGCAACCCTGTACCAGGTTTTTGAGGTGATAAATCTTTATGGGATCAGAAAGCCTCATCTTTTTCCTGTGGAGGAGTCGGTAGTTTTGAACTGCTGACCTTCGGGTTAGTAGCCTAACTTGTAACCACTACGCTACCAGCGCTCCTTATGATGCATGGAGGAGATTGTAATCATTGCAGTGAAACAAAATACAATAGGATGAATGTAAACCAATGTTCTCCCATGTAAACTATCACTCAATTCACAATAAAAGCTTAAAAAAAAAAAAAAAAACCCACAAAAGAATCAGGGCTACCAATTTTGGAGGAGAGGGCTAATAACCAGAATCATATTCAGAAACCTCTTTCCCAGAATCACCACAAATGAGAGTGGAGTCGGTTCTGACTCATAGCATTCTGGAATTTGATTTTTATCAGATGTCCATTGACAACACAGTGAAGCATACAATACATGCCAATGGAATGTTCATTTAAATGTCAAATAAATTTACTTACATCTTTTCTATTTGCTGTAACAATCATAGAAATCCTTCTTAGTTTTCTTTCTTGTTCTCTTTCCTTCTTCTATTTTAAATGTCAATATATAACCCTGTCTCAGTTCTCCTAGGTTTGATGTGAGGCTAGTCTATTTCAGAGTTGGCACCACTGGAAGAACAGCAAGAGAGAAAAAAGAATGGAGAAAAGGAAGCAGCAGGTTTCCTAGGTAATTACTACTTTGTGATACTGTGTGGGTAAGTGGTAACTCTATTACTGTTTCCCCTGAGCTTCTCCCCACTCCCCCACCCTACCCCGAGCCCCAAGGGAGCTATTGTTGTTTGTCTGCAGCTATTGGACAGACCACTTCTTAGTCTTTTCTTCTTTACAAAACATAAGACTACTGAGAAAATGATACTCAGGTGTGGATCCTTTCAGTATAAGAAGGAAAGTTGATTATTGAAAACCTATGAGGACAAGCTTTCAATTTTATTTTATGAGAAAAGTAATACATCAAGAAGCTAAATAGGTTGTATATATATGTATATATAAAATCATTACTAATAGATAATAAATGTTATTATCCATTGAAATTCTAATAATTATTACAACTTAGATTTTAATCATAGAACCCCTAACATACTTGTATGAACTTAAAAAAAGGAAGTTTAATATTCATGAATAGGGAGCTTGTCAGGGAGGCTACATTTCAGTCTTCCTCTACTTTCTTCTTTTTAATGAAAAGAGCATTGATTGTCAGTGCCTGTTTACATTTGTGCCACTGCCATTTGCACTTGCCATAGAGCAAGGATTGTTTGTGTCTTATTATTCATCTTTGTACACTCAGTACCTAGCACTCTGCTGAGCATATGTCTGCTGTAGCAATGACTTTAAATGGCAACATTTTCCACTTTTTAGTGGTTTTGATAGAATTTCTATTGACAGTTGAAAAAATTTTTTTAACCTCCTCTTTGTAGCAGAGTAGAAGATGCTCTTTCTTCATTGCATTTTATGTTGATGAATTGAAAATTGTCACAGCCTAGAGTCTTGGTGTGGCACTATAGGGTAAGCACTGGTCGGTTTGAATCATAAAGTCGGCCGTTCAAACTCACCAGCTGATTCTTGGAAACCCTAGCAGGTTTGCTATGAGTCAGAATAGACTCGATGGCACTTCAGAGCATTGTAAAATAATCCCTAAACAGCTAACCAAAGGTTGGCGGTTTGAATCCACCAGCCAATCCCCAGAAACTCTATATAGTATCACTGTGTGTCAGAACCAACTTGATGGTACTTAATAATAACAATAAATTCTTGAAAAAGGAGTCATGGGGGTTTTGTAGAATAAACACTGTACTGCTAACTAGGTCAGCAGTTCAAACCCACCAGCTGCTTCTTGGGAGAAAGATGAGATGGTCTGCTCCCATAAACATTTACAGTCTTTGAAACCTTCTATAGGGTCACTGTGCGTGGGAATTGACTTGATGGTAGTGAGTTTGGTTTTAGTCTTGAAAAATCTTTTGTTTATTTCACTACTTTTAATATGTGATGTGAAACTAATCTGTCCAGTTTTCAGAAATATTACGTATTTCAGAAATACACAATTTCATATGTAAAAATAAAAATTTTAGGATTACCTTGAAATCTTGTACTACTAGTCTTACACAATGCCAGGCTACTATTTTGGTAGCATTCAATTCTAGAAGTTTTCTTTCTTTTGGATGACATAGAAGGAAACTGCTGGAATATTTTATCCTTGAATATTCTGGATAACCTTCAAAAGGGATCACACAGACGATATTCACAGTATGTATATAATGTAAAGTTGGCAAAAAGAAAAAAAGAAGGCTTTCCTCTTTCAATTTAGACATGTACTAAGAACAGATAGCAATTATGCTGAAGTGCTTATGCTTAAGTGCTTACACTATTAATCCACATTAGTGTACACTAGAGAGAAGGATGTTTTTCATGGAGACATTTGACTTTGGGTAGAGTTTCTTGGGATAGGAATATAGTGATTTTCACTTTCTTTCATACATCTTGACTCAAGATCAGATTCCCTAGAAAAATGAGAAATGTACATAGGAAAATTCCCAATTCCCTTTTAAAAATCTTTAATAAGGTAATGTGTTATTCCCTGTTAGGTGTCTGTTGTTGTTGTTGTTGTTAAGTGCCGTCGAGTCGGTTCCGACCCATAGCGACCCTGTACAGGGTTTCCGAGGGTGTGTCTGTAGACAACTTGTTTTGTTGGAAGAATTTAGTTGGAGAGTAAGTTCTTATTTTAATCAGGCTATTTTCTTAAGCTTTCAGATAATTTTTAACCTTTAAAATGACCAATATACTACCTATGGTATTTATAGCAATGTTGTAAAATGTCTTAAAAAAACTGAAGTAATATACAAATATAAAGTTATTTTAAAGCTTATTATAAAAATTTCAGACATATACAAAAACCAAAAAAAAAAAAAAAACTACAATGAATCCCTATATATCCATCACTGAGCTTCACAGTGATAAACTTTTGGCTTATTTTATTTTACCTATTTAAGTAATTTTGAGAAGTGTCTATTTTCTGCTATCCATTCCTTCTTTCTTTAACTGTTCAATCCAGAGAGTGGTAATTTAATAATGATTTAAAAAATACCCTTGTTGATGCAGTGATAGAGAATATATAAGAACTTTTCTTTTCTTCCTGTTCTTATTTATTTCAAGTGACAAGAAAGTTTCATACCTTGCAAAAATGTAGTTCAGTTGGACAAGAGTGTGGCTGAAACCAGTTTTGTGGTTCCTTTTGTTGTTCTTTTTCCATGGCTGATCTCTAGCTGTTTTTCCAAAGGGCAGGTTTGGGTCTTCCTGTGGTGCTGAGATAAGACACAGCTTTATAGAATCTTGTCTGTTCTGTCCCTAGCTGTCTGTCTTTGCATGGAGAGAGAAGACTGGTACTCATGTGGCAAGTGAGACCCTTGGAAACAAATGTGCTGACTTTCAAGGAGGACTCATGGGAGCATTTTGCATCAATTCTCTTTCCCACTTTTTGAGGAAAAAAGGACCTATAGAGGGCTTTGCTCTTGAGGAGACACTTCCTTCTTAAGTACAGTCTCTTTACTGTCGCTGTTGTGTATGTACAATAGGGAGAATAGTTCAGGAGACCTTTTGCCTAAGTCTATTAAGCTGTTATTCCATCTGTCTGTGGCAAACTAGAAAAAAAACCATGTTAGGTCTTGCCTTATGGCAAATCCTGATCCACAGTTGCTGTTTTCCCACACTTACTTAAGCTTCTTTGCACATCGACTGGCACAAAGGCCCGAGGGCCTCCTTTGGGAGTGTGAGATACTTTTATATGTACAGGCCCTCTGGCCTGGCCTCTGGCAGATGCAAACAAACAAACAAAAGACTGGAGCCGACTTTCTAAGTAGAAACTGGTTCACGGCTGGAGCAGGAAAGGGCATGTGGGACTGGAAAGTGTGCCGTTGGAGAGGGACTGTTTTATAATTTTTTGGGTAATACATCTTTTTTTCTGGTAATCTTTTTATATGGATTAATAATAAAGAGATCATCTTATTGGGGAAAATGACTGATTTTATATGAAGGCCTGTTAAAAAATATCATGTGATTTGAAAATAGATGAATGATTTCAATAAATCATGAGGAGGTATTCAAAAGACAAATATTGGGCTGCATGCTATCATGGTACTTACAGAAGGTAGAAAAATACCACAACAATCTTTTAATTAAAAAAATTACACTGAATCTGATTTTGGCTTTTCCTAGGAGGTAGTGTTTGTTACAACCATCTTTCTTCATTTATCAATGATTAGATCAGGCTTGGAGAACAACTTCATGGGCAGTTGAGCTTTTAGGAAAAAGAGCATATTTATGGCAATCTTAAGGAGCCCCAATGGAGTCCTGATGTGGTGCTGTGGGTTAATGTGCCAACTGCAAAGTCATTTGAACTGCAAGGTGGGCGGTTCAAGCTCACTAGCTGCTCCTCAGAAACCCTATACAGGGTCGCTGTGGGTCGGAACCGACTTGACAGCACTTAACAACCACAAGGAGCTCCAATAGCATAGTGGGTTACAAGTGGACTGCTAACCACAAGGTCAGCAGTTCAAACTACCAGCTGGATTGTGGGAGAAAGATGAGGTTTTCTACTCCTGTAAAGATTTGTAGCCTCGGAAACCCTATGCAGGATGGCTATGACTTGGAATGACTCCATGGCACATAACCATGACCACTATCATGTTGTTGTTGTTAGGTGCCGTTGAGTTGGTTCCAACCCATAGCGAACCCACATAATGTAGAACGAAACACTGCCTGGTCCTGAACCATCCTCACATTTGCTGCCACGTTCCACCCCATTGTTGCTGCCACTGTGTCAACCAATCTCGTTGGGTGTTTCCCTTTTTCACTGTCCCTCCACTTTACAAAGCTTGATGTCTTTCTACAGTGACTAGTCCCTCCTGATAATAGGTCTGAAGCATGAGAGATGAAGTCTGGCTATTCTGGTTGTACTTTTTCCGAAACAGACTTTTTTGTTCTTCTGGCAGTCCATGGTACTTTTAATATTTTTCTCCAACACAACAATGCAAATGCATCAGTTCTTCTACAGACTTCCTCATTCATTGTCCAACTTTCACATGAATATGATACTATTGATAATACCACGGTTTGGGTCAGGTGCATTCAAACTGATATCTTTTCCCTTCAACATTTTAAAGAGGTCTTGTGCAGCAGATTTGCGTTTGAATTTTTGACTGCTGCTTCCATGAATGTTGATGATGGATCCAAGCAAATGGAAGTCTTTGACAACTTCAATCTTCACTCCATTTATCATATGATGTTATCTATTGTCCAGTTTTGAGGATTTTTGTTTTTGTTATATTGAGGTGCAACCCCTACCGAAGACTGTGGTTTTTGATCCGCACCAGCAAGAAGTTTAAGTTCTCTTTGCTCTCAGCAAGAAAGATTGTGTCATCCGCACATCACAGGTTGTTAATGAGCCTTCCACCAATCCTGAGGTTATGTTCTTTTGTGATTATTTGCTCAGCATACAGATTAATTATAGTGAAAGAATACGACCCTGGTGCACATCTTTCCTGATTTTAAGCCGCTCAGTGTCTCCTTGTTCTGTTCGAATGACTGCTCTTGGTCTATGTACAGGTTCCCATGAGCACAATGAAGTGTTTTGTAATATTCACTGTCTACTATGTTGTCCATAGCTTATCATAGTCCACACAGTCAAAAGCTTTGCCATAGTCAATAAAGCACAGGTAAACATCTTTCTGGTATTCTCTGCTTTCAGCTAAGATCCATCTGATGTCAGCAATGATATCACATGTTCCAAGTCACTGTCTGAATCTGGCTTGAACCTCTGGCAGTTCCCTGCCAATCTACTGTAACAGACATTTTTGAATTATTCTTAGCAATATTTTACTTACATGTGCTGTTAATGATATTGTCCTATGGTTTCCATATTCCATTAGGTTGCCTCTCTTTGGAATGGGCACAAATATGGATCTCTTCCAATCAGCTGGCCAGGTAGCTGTCCTCCAAATTTCTTGGCACAGATGAGTGAGTGATTTCAGTACTACATTAGTTTATTGAAAGATTTCCATTTTATCCCATCAATATTCTGAGCCTTGTTCTTTGCCAATGCTTTCAGTGCAGCTTAGATTTCTTCCTTCAATACCATTGGCTCTTGCTCTTATGCTACCTCCTGAAATGGTTGGACACCGACCATTTCTTTTTGGTACAGTGACTGTGTGTATTCTTTCCATCTTCTGTTGATGCTTTCAATATTTTGTTGAAAGAATTCTTCAGTATTTCAACTTGAGTCTTGAATGTTTTATTCTGTTCTTTCAGTTTAAGAAATGCTGAGTGTGTTCTTTCCTTTTGGTTTTCTAACTGCAGGTCTTTGCGCACTGCGTTATATTTGACTTTGTCTCCATGAGCTGCCCTTAAAAATTTTTGTTCTGTTCTTTTACCTCCTCATTTCTTCCATTTGCTTTAGCATCTCTACACTGAAGAACAAGTTTCAGAGTCTCTTCTGACATCCATTTTGGCCTTTTCTTTCTTCCTTGTCTTCTTAATGACTTTTGCTCCATCCTATATGATGTTCTTGATGTCATCCTACAATTCTTCTGGTTTTCGGTCATCAGTGTCTAATGCATCAAATTTGTTCTTGAGATAATTTCTAAGTTCAGGTGGGGTATGTTCAAGGTCATATCTGGCTCTCATAGACTTGCTTTAATTTTCTTCAGCTTCAGCCTGAACTTGCATATGAACAGTTGATATGCAATTGTTCCATAGTCTGCTCCCGGCCTTATTTTGTCTGATGATAGGAGCTTTTCTGCCATCTTTTCCCACAGATGTAGTCAATTTGATTTCTGTGTATTCCATTTGGTGAGGTCCATGTGTATAGTTGTCTTTTATTATTATTTTTTTAAAAGGTATTTTCAATGAAGAAGTCATTGCTCTTGAAATATTCTATCATGTGTCTTCAGCATCATTTCTATCACCAAAGCCATATTTCCTAACTACTGATCCTTCTTCTTTGTTTAAAACTTTGGAGTCCAATCATCAGTAATTATCAATCCATCTTGATTGCATGTTTGATCAGTTTCATTCTGAAGAAGTTGGTAGAGTTCTTCAAGTTTGTCATCACTGGCTTAGTGGTTGGTGCGTAAATTTGAATAATAGTAGTATTAACTGGACTTCCTTGTAGGTGTATGGGTATTATTCTATCACAGGCAGCATTATATTTCAAGACAGATCATGAAATATTCTTTTTGATGATGAGTGCAATGCCATTCCTCTTCAATTTGTCATTGAAGTAAACATTGTAAACCATGTTATTGTTAGATTAAAAATGGCCAATACCAGTCCATTTTAGCTCACTAATGCCTAGGATATTGATGTTTATGCATTCCATTTCACTTTTGACAACTTCTAATTTTCCTAAATTCATACTTTGTACATTCCATGTACCAATTATTAATGGCTGTTTGTAGCTGTTTCTCCTTATTTTGAGTCATGCCCCATCAACAAATGAAGGTCCCAAAAGCTTTACTCCATTTGTGTCATAATGGTCAACTCTACTTTGAGGATGTAGCTATTCCCCAGTTGTATTTTGAGTGCCTTTCAACTTGAGGAGATCATCTTCCTGAACTATATCTGACAATATTCTGATGCTATCTACAGTGTTTCACTGCTATTCATAATGTTTTCTATGGCTAAACATTTGGAAATAGTCTGCCTGTCCTTCTTCTGAATTTGCTTTAATCTGGAAGCTCAGCTGAAATCTGTCCACCTTGGGTGACTCTGCTAGTATTTAAAATGCTGGTGACATAGCTTCCAGCATCACAGCACACACAACCACCATGGCTCTGATGAGATCTGTGACTTCTGTTTATTTCACTATTTATCTTGCACCTAAACAAAGAACAGGTAAAGCAGCTTTATATCTGAAGCTTAAAAAACAACAGGAGAAAAATGAAATCAATGGTCGTGTCTAAAAAATTTGTAAGTGGAATTCAAAAATTTTTATGTTTTAGATAAATAAGACATCACAAACTGCAAGAGCACCTCTCAATGAATAATATTATTAAATGTATTTATTATAATAGTTATTACATGTTGTTAAGTGTTAAGTCATCAAGTTGGATCTGACTCACAATGACCCTGTATAGGATTTCTGAACTGTAAATCTTTGCAGGAGCAGAAAGCCTCATCTGTCTCTAATACAGTGGCTGGTGGACTCGAACTGCTGACCTTGTTGTTTGCAGTCCAGTACAGAGCCACAGCACTCCCCATTTTTAGGAGAATCAGAAGACAGATAATTTAGTTTTAAAAATAGCATTAGCTGAATTTTACCAACGTTTTCTACTGAGGAAATAAACAGGTGTAATTGAGAATCTCTGGACCTGAAGGGAGTCCTGGTGTGGTGCCGTAGGATAAGCACTGAACTGCAAGCAAGGTTGGCAGTTCAAATTCACCATAGGCTCATTGGAAAGCCCTATATAGGGGTGACATGAATCGGAACTGACTCATCAGCACATAACAACAGCAATCAACCTGAAGAGAAAAAGAACATTTAGGTAAATCCTGTCTCTGTCTACCCATTCATATATTCTTTCAGCTCTTGTTCTGTCTTTCAAAGTCAGTGACATTTACGCCAGAAGATGGGATTCTAAAACTGCAAAAGGCCATAAAGTTTCCCAACCTGACTCCTCACTATCAGTAGTCCACTTAGTGGTGGCAAGGTAGGGTCGATGAACCTACGGTGTGAAGCAACTTATGTACAGTCACTCACCACACTGCCTTTCTTATAAGGATAATCTGGATGTGTCAAAAAAATTCAAACCGGTGACCACTAAGTAGATTTTTCTTCATAATGACCCTATAAGTCAGTGTAGAACAGTCTCAGAATTTCCAAGACTGTAAATCTTTACAGAAGCAGACTGCCACAGTTTTCTCCCATGGAGTGGCTGGTAGATTTGAATCGCTGACCTTTGGGTTCACAATCAAAAGCTTTAATCACTGTGATACCAGGGCTTCAAACCTCATACTAGGGAAAAAAAACTTGTTTAAACATGTCACAGACATCAGTGGCTGACTGCAAAAAAGTTTTCTCAGTATTGGTGTGGCACTGTAGGATCAATACTGGACTGCTAACCACAAGATTTTAGAGATCATCTGAAGAACAGATTTGATTCATTAAACACTAAAGACCGAAGACCAGAAGAGTTGTGGGATGACATCAAGAACATCATACATGAAGAGAGCAAAAAGTCATTAAGAAGAC
>NW_006408602.1:5151386-5169032 GCF_000296735.1 Chrysochloris asiatica | reverse complement strand
AAGATGGAAGGTCAGAGAAAAAGAGGAAGACCCCCAACGAGATGGATCGGCCAGGTGGCATCATTGATGGCGTCAAGTGTGGCAGCGATAGTGAGGTTGGCCCAGGATTGGACATTGTTTTGTTCTGCTGTACATGGGGTCACCATGAGTCGGTTCTGACTCGATGTCACCTGACAACAACAACAACAACAACCATATGGTTCAACCCACCAGCCACTCCTTGGAAACCCTATACAGAGTTATTGTGAGTCAGATATTTTTTCTATGAGAAACACAGAGGAGGGTTGCCATATCCAGCCAAGGACAGTAAGGATGGCTTCCTGGAGGAAGTGACCTGAAATAAGTTTTGAAGAACAAGTAGCAAATGATGAATTGCAGAGGTGCAATGTGTTAAGAGCAGGTTTTTCGGGAAGAGTAACGATTTATGAACACAGGTATGTGTGAATGAAAGGTACTTTGGTATTGCTAAAGTGCAAACTTTGAGGCCAAAGAAGGCGGGAGATGTGTCCTGTATCCTGTTCTTACATAGACTCAGTTCTGACTGGATGATTTCCTCAAGGATGGCAGGAAAAATTTAACTTTGCAAGTACTGAAGGGCATGAGGGAGGAAAACAACCCTGTCATTAGGTGTTGTAGAATAAGCACTGGACTGCTAACTGCAAGGCCAGCAGTTCAAACCCACCAGCCACTCATTGGAAACCCTGTGCAAGGTCGCTATGAGTCAGAATCGACTTGACGGCACTTACCACCACCACACCACCAATTAATAATAATAATAATAATAATAAATCATGTAATATGGAAGGTACCTGTGAGTTTCTCCATTCCCTTGGTTTTCTTCTAGAGTTTCTCTACCCTCTATGCTTGAATAGGCATTTCTTGTTAATGATTCATCTCACTAGATAGTATACTGAAGAACATTGGCAGACATTGTCTCATATGCACATGCTTGACACAGATATCCTAATGAGAACACGGAGAACACTGAAAATGATACAATATGTCATTTTCACAATTTAACCATTTTTTTGGTGTTTTCCACAGATATATCTAATGGTGGGAAGGCACCTTAAGGGCTAGGCATATGATTATTAACAAAGCAGAGGAGATTCTTGTCCCCATGTTGCCTTGGGACTTCTTACCCAGCAGGTAACTTGTCGTTGTATTAGGTACCCTTGGGGCATCTAACTAGTATCTGAATAGGAGTGTGCTTGTTGCTATAGTTCTGTTAATGTCAAGTCGTTTCCGATGCATAGCAACTAGTATAGGTTTCCAGAAACAGAAAGTCTCACCTTTCTCCCACAGAGCAGCTGGTGGATTTGGACTTCTCATCTTGTGGTTAGCAGCCCAACATGTAGTCCACTACACCACCAGTATTCCCAGAAGTAGCTTAGCAATGTTATTTTCAAATATAAGTGCTCTTTGAGCAATTCTACTCACAAGAGATGTTCCCTTACCACTAACGAAGCACCTAATATCACCATTGATTGTCACACTCATTAATTGCTAGCATTTCCTAGTAAAATTGGGCATACAAATGAACACTATCCCTCTATAAAACCAATCTTAGAGAAATGATATTTTTTATGATTAAAGCAATTTATTTACATGAAAAATCAAACATAAACTTTCTAAAATGAGCAAATTCTTATCACCCAAAACCTGGGCATAGTGAGATAAAATACTCCATTTGTAAATAGAGAAGATGCAGTGTGGCATTGAGGAGGCAAGGTAATTTCACCAGAACTCCACAGACTGCAGCTTATGTTAAACAACTGACCCCTAAGCCCCCCAACCCGGGCTGCCTAGTGTTTCACATGCTCCTGGACAGGTGGCTCATGTTCTCTAACTTCTGACCAGACCATTCTTCTAGCATAAGGCAGGTATTTTCATTATGCTCCAGAATAAAGGCCAATGAACTTTGTAATTGAGTGAACATCATACACTAGAGACTTGATGGGCTCAGCTTATGAAGATTTGAAGAGGACTGTGTGAGTGTGGCATTGTGGGAGAAAGCACTTGGCCACAAGGTCAGTGGTTCAAACTCACCAGCCACTCCTCAGAAACACTATACAGGGTTGCTATGAGTCAGAACCGACTTGACGGCACTCAGCAACAGCAAATGTGAAAGAGAAGGAGCCTTGGTGGCCTGTAGATTAGGTATCAGACTGCTGACAGCAAGATGGACAGTTTAAAGCCACTTCACTCGGTAAACAGATGAGGCTGTCTCGAAAACGTATTTGGGGTCACTATAAGAATTGATTCGATGGCAGCATTTTTATTTGTGTGTGTGTGATGGAGGAAGCCCTGGTGGCACTGTGGTTACAACACTCAGCTGCTAACCAAAAGGCCAGTGTTTCAACCCACCAGCCACTCCATGGAAGCAAGTTGTGGCAATCTACTCCTGTAAAGATTTATAGCCTTGGAAACCCTGTGAGGCAGTTCTACTCTGTCGTGTCAGCTCACTATGAGCAGGAACTGCTTCAACAGCAATGGGATGGGTATGAAGGAGAGTAGAGAGTGGGGGCTGGCTTTGATATGGCAGCCAAGGAACACACTTGCTAATTTTTATGCTCTGTCTCTGTAGTAGGTCTCTGCAGTCATTTACTAAAGCAACCAGAAACAAAGGGTTTTGGGATTACGGGTGAGTTATAATAATTAAAAAAAAAGTGTCTTCAGTAGCAATTATAAATAAAAATAACAGAAAAAAAAAGTCTTGGTGGGAAAGAACAGCTATTTATATAATTTGTAGAAAGAAACCATTTTTAGCTCCAGATTCTTCTTCATGGTCTCTCATAAAAACACCAAGATCTAACCAGAATTAAGGCAGCCTCTGCTCAGTAGAGAGTAACAGGAGAATGGTGGAACTGCACATCCTTCTCCTCTTTTTCTATGCTACCGAGTGCTCAGCTTTTCTGTTGATAGAGTCCTTTCCCTACTCACCAATGAATAATGAAACACTTTTCAGTGAGGCTGTTACATACAATATTGTGAAAAATGAATAAGGTTTAATGAGTTGCATTCTTGAGGGGAGAGAGAGGGAGAGAGAAAGAGGACAAGTGGTTGTGTGTGTATTGGATGGCATAAAAGAATTTGTCATGTTTCCGTCAATGTAATTATCTTCTTTAACATACAGGGGATATAACATGAATCATCCCAAATATAGGATGAAACTTAAAAAATTGTATCTGGTATAGGATGTGGGATTGTACTTGTGTTTCAAGTGGACATATCCGGATCATTGAAATTTAATAACAGGGCTTTGAACTGATTCATTCCAGTTCATTCTCCTACTGAAAATGTTCCCTTCCAAACCAGATATACTGAATCAGAACCCCCAGGTGATTCTGATAGTACTTATGTATACATAAGAATCACCTATGGGTCTTGGTAAACTGTAGAGTCAGTCAGACTCAGTGTTTGTGGGGTGGAAAAGCATTAAGCCCAGAATGATTGGTTCAAAGTCCTGAATAACAATGTGATTAACAATTCATTCAGTGCCCTCAATATGTTGTTAAATGCCGTCAAGGGAGTTTGTTCGGACTCACAGTGACCCTGTATGGGGTTTCCTAAGAGGAATGGCTGGTGGGTTTGAAGTACTGATGTTGTGGTTCAAACTAGACTTGTGGTCTAGTGCTTATACTATAGCACCACACCAGGACTTTGCCCTCCATATATGTTTGTTAAATTACTTGAATCCCAGCAGAAAATTCATTTTCTGCTTACAATTTAGTTTGGGTACCAGACAAGGGTACAGCAGTGATGAAACAGTTGCATGGGAGATGGCATGAATAAAGATAGTGGTGTTGGTTGTGTGCCACAAAGTTGGGTCTGACTCATAGCGACCCTGTATAGGGTTTTCAATGAGCAGCTGTTTGGTTTGAACTGCCAACTTAGTGTGGTTAGCAGTTCAGTGCTTATCCTACAGTACCACACTAGGACTCCAAATGGTATATTTATATCTGTATGATGCTGTTCCATTGAAAATCTCTACTTGTAACCATTCTGTTAGTAAAACTACTGAAGTTAATGCTTTCTAAAGGAGCTCTGGTAGCATAGTGGTTACGAATCGGGCTGCGAACCGCAAGGTCAGCATTTCCAAACTATCAGCTGTTCCGTGGGAGAAAGATGAGGCTTTCTGCTCCCATAAACATTTCCATCCTCGGAAACCCTGTACAGGGTCGCTATGAGTTGGAACCGACTCCATGGCACATAACAACAACAACAACAACAATAATATGAAAGCTGTGCAGAATGTGGAAAACATGTAAGGATTCACAAGGACCACTTTTGACTCCATCCCTAAGATCTGTGTCAGTCTTGGACTCCTGCTCTTATCATGAGAGACTTGAGCCTTTTCTTGTGGTTTATATGATTTGTCACATGCATGATTAACTTATTACTGGGTAACTAGGAAATAATTTCATCATGCTTAAACTCTATTAATTTTATAATAGTGTATACAACATACCAAACTTAAACTGTGAGCCATCTGGGGTTGCAGACAGAATGTATAGCATCGTTGCACAAAGAGTTAACAATCCACGTAGTATGCAGTTTAGTCTGGGGACTTCAGAACAGACAGAAGAGCAGGTGGCAATTTTCTTATATAAAATTTAATAGCCAATTTTTGCACCTATTCTTACCAAAATGTCCAGAATCATGTGACTCTTCTGATTCTCATTGCAATGTAAATTTATATATTGTAATATTTGTTTTGAAAATTTATATACTGGCTCACCATATGAACATATTCTCATTGCCTACTCAGGCCTTTGAGCAATTTGCAGTCTTTTGTTAACAAATAAAGGCCCTCAGAGCCTCCTATTTTGAGCCCTGAGTTTACCAGCTGCTATCCACTACTGGGCCTCATTAGAGGCCTGCTGCTCTGCTGAGAACCACACCACATGCTACACCCTCTCTTGTCTACATATTAGCCTGTTGCTGCTCCTTAAATTACCTGGTACAAAGGCTTGCTCTATTTCTCCACAGAGAGCTACCACTCCTATCCAGCTTGAAGAGGCTCTATATCATGATCTCTCAAACTAATTCAGGTTCGTGGGCAGGCCACAGGTTGCTACAGAGGAACCTTCCTGAAGGCTGATATCTATGAGGATTTATTTTTTCTTCTAAAAGGTTACTGCTATTGTAGCTTATGCTTAAAAGTCTATTTTTAAAATTAAAAAAAAAAATTCTTGTTTGAATCTAGGTTATATAATTTTAAAAAGTTACTTCCTAAGAAAGTATATCATACTAGTTAAGAATGTGTGAAATATAATATTTAAAGTATTTTCAGGGAAGAAGGCTACTAAATACTCTGGGAAAGTATTTCCATGAAGATTTATTGGAAATCACAAGTTTACCTAATAATTTTTGTTCATTTGGCAGCATTTATATTTTTAACTGGAAAAAAACCAACAACCCACGAAAACATTTTTCTAGCTATTAAGAGGACTTATTTGCAATTGAGTGATTTAGAGAATGGACGAAATAGACAGCCTCAGTTTCCTTAGGCAAAATAACCAAAATAAGCTTTCAGGAAAATTCAGATGTTTGGGAAGATAATTTTGTGATTTTTCTTACAAATTCAGCAAGAACAGTGAAATTATAGGCATTCTATGTTTCCAACAAAATAAATTGATAAAACTCTGTGTCAGCACAAAAGATAACTTACTGAGTGATTAGATATTTCAAAAATTACAGTTTACCAAAAGGACCCTTTTTATTTATATAAAATAAATAATTTATTTATTTATAAAGAAACAAATAAATATTCCTTATTAATACATAAATTTTTAATAAAGGTTATCCAATTATTATTCAGTTTATTAGAATTATACATTTAAAGACCTAGAATTTCTTTCTCTCTTTTTTTAAAAAATTTTTTTATTGTGAATTGAGTGAATATAAACAAACAAGATCATCAGCTTTACTTTCAACCAATCATACATTTTGTTTCATCTCAACGACCACACTCCCCTCTCTGTAACAACAGTGATCCTGCTTCTGCCATGTGGCTTCCCTTTTACATCTTATTTTTCACAAATGAACAAAGCAAAAATATTTAATGTACACATACAAAGGTATGCGAAGGGCACACAGCCTTACTCAGTCCATGGACCTAGAGTCCTCAGCTGCTCTATCTCTTCATGCCATCTCTTGCCTCTGTCACCTCTCTGCTGTTGCTGCTTTCTGGGTAGGATCTCATGCTCCACTCATACTCTTCCTTCTTGGTGATCCAGGGGTCCTCTGTTCCTGAAATGTGTACTTTTAGTTACACGTCTTCTACAATTACAGTCATGACAATCACAATTAATCCTGCTAACAACTGAATCTTAAATTCTATCACCATCTCCCATCCCCTTTCACCAGATCCATCTGGAAAAGAGGAAAACCACTCAGTGGGGATTCTACCTTACCTCCTTTATTCTGAAACTAAGCACACTCATGAAAGCTTGTAAGCCAGCCACTTGGTACTTTATAGCTCCCCTCTTTTTTTTTAATTGCAAAAGGACTCTTAAATGGAAAGGTTTTTCATACATTTCAATAGAACTGAATTAATACAAATTATTAATTAATATTGATTGCAGGGAAGAGGGGTTGCTTTATCTGAGTTAGATAGGAAGGTCTGGTTTATATATCTCCTATATGTACTGACATGTCTTCTAAAGTATTTCTTATTGGCTCAGTTTTTGGATCATGAGGTCTTTACTTACCCTTTACTTTCTTTTCTTGTTTCTTCTGTCTGTTTGTTGTCTTTCCATATTATGTGGAAAATTTTTCTTGCTGTATACAGTCCACATGTTTACTTACCTGTTAATCTTTCAAGGGAATTTAATTATTGATCTGTTTCATCTACTACTCTTTCTGAGTTTCCCTTATGTCACCATTTCTTCCCTGGTAATACTTTCCCAGTTAGCCAGACTGGTATTCTTGTATACTGTCTGAGCCCTAAAATGAAAGGAAAATTCCAATGGCTACAAAACTCTGTGTGTGTTCCAGGTAACTTTATTTAAAAAAAAAATTTATTGTGGTAAAAATATATATTTAACAAAACATTTTTCAATTCAACAATTTTTACATATACAATTCAATGACATTGACTACATTCATCATGCTATGCAACCATTGCTACTAATTTTTTCCAAGTTATTTCACCATCTTTAACAGAAACTCAGTGTCCCTGAAGCAATGATTCTCTCTTTCTTCTCCCCTCTCACTACTGGTAGCCACTAATAAGTTATGTCTGCTATATATTTCCCTGTTTCATATGGTGGTGGTGGTGGTGGTGGTGTACCGTGGAGTTGGTTCTGACTCATAGTGACCCTGCATAGGGTTTCCGAGACTCTAAATTTTTATGAGAGCAGAAAGCCTCATCTTTCTCCTACAGAACAGCTGGTAGTTTCAAACTGCTGACCTTGAGGTTAGCAGCCCAACTTGTAACCACTACGCTACCAAGAGCTCCTTCTGTTTCATATAAGTATGGTTATATTCATATGAAATATATAGCAACCAAATCTATACATTTGTCCTTTTGTTAATGACTTTATTTCACTCCGCATAATCTTTTTAGTGTTCATCTATGTTGCAGCATGTGTCAAGAATTCATTTCTTCTTGTAGCTGAGTAATATTCCATTGTATGTAGATGCCATATTTTATGTATCCATTTATCTGTTAATGGACATTTAGGTTTCCACCCTTTGACTTTTGTAAATGGTGTTGTAATGAATATTGGTGCACAGATTTCTGCTTTCATTCCTGACCAGGTAAATTTTTTGATGAAATATAGGTACTTAAGTTGAGGAATACACAGCAAATATACTTGTCTTTGAAGGCTTCAAGCATTATGTCATTACAAGAGGAGGTGTCTGGCCCTTCATAACTGACTTAATGAATAAAGAGTTCCTGAATCTAATTTATTTTCATTTGAAAATGAAAGGAGGATGGTGAGTAATCAGCCACCCCTTTAGAGTATCACACAAACAGTAAATGGTTTTTGATAAACAGGAAAGTAAAGAACATTTAGATGAATCAAACCATACCATGCAGACATTTTCTACAGCTGCAAAGAAACACTTTTAAAATGCAACTGCATAGGAACAGGAATTGCATTATCTTGAACTGTGACTCCAGTGTGCATTGCGCTATAGCAAATGTTTGTTGACCAGAAGTAAATGCTGTTGCTGTTCTTAAGTGTCATCGAGTCAGTTCTGGACTTATAGCAACTCTGTATAGGGTTTCCAAGGAGCGGCTGGTGAATTTGAACTGCCAACCTTGAGGTTCAAATGCTTGTTGAGTAGAAGTAAACTCTAAGGGGCATGCTTATGGTGTCTTTTTGTGCCGTGTAGTATGGCTGGGTAGATGAGGAGGAGAGATGGGGCATTTTCCTCTTGGAAGATGACTGTTAGATTCATTAAACAAACATTTATTAAGTGCTTGCTATGTGCCAGGAAATAGATTAGGTGTTGAAAGGATAACAGAAAAAGACAGACATGGGTTCCTGTCCTCTCAGGCTAGAGGGGGATAAAGACAAATAAACAGACAATTTCTCTGTGCTATTTATTAATCAGGGCTATGATGGCAGGAAGCAAAGTGTGCTGAGAGAACAGCTTGGTCCTGCAGGTAGTGGTAATCATCCATGCGTAGGCTAGATGAGAGAGACAAGCCTAGGGACCCTGGCCTTCACTCTTCTACTGGGGATTTTGGGTCTGGAAACATCAACCTTCATCTGCAATTGTCCTGGAAAAAGCTATCTCAGGCTGCCACTTAGGGTCTCCTCTGCCCTTTTTAGCTTGCCAACTTGAAGATGATTTTTGTCTGTGTAGTCTGTGTTTGTGTATTTTGCTTTACCATTTTAAAGTAAATTGCAGATATCGTTAGATTTTAGTATGCAGCTCCTAAGACTAAGGTTTATTTCCTACATAAATTATAATAACATCATCTTCCCTAAAAAAATTATGCATAATTTCATAATATCATCTAGTATGCAGTCCACATTAAAATTCCCTCAGTTGTCCCAAGAATGTCTTTTATGATTGTTATTTTTTAGTTTTTTTTGAATTGTTATATATTTTAAATAGGGAATGCTGGTGGCAATATAGGATAAGCACTGGACTGCTAGCCACAAGATTGGCAGTTCAAACTCACCAATCCCTCTGCAGGAGAAAGATGAGGGTTTCTGCTCCCACAAAGATTTGCAGCCTCAGAAGCCCTATAGAGTGTTGCTCTGAGTCAGAACCCAACATTGTCTGTCAGTTTATTGTACTGTGGAGGCTTGTGTGCATTGCTGTGATGCTGGAATGTATGCCCAGTATTTTAAATACCAGCAGGGTCACCCACAGTGGTCAGGTTTCAGGTAAGACAGAGTAGGAAGAAGGAGAGGTGAACCACCTCTGAATGGTTAAGCTACTGAAAACAGTATTAGTAACATTGGAACACTATCAGATATAGTGCTGCAAGATGAGTCCCTCAGGTTGGAAGGCATTCAAAATATGACTGAGGAAGAGGTGCTGCAAAGTAGGTAGTTGGTGGTAATTGTGTGCCATCAAGTTGGTCCTCACTCATCACAACCCTGTATAGGGTTTCCAAGGCTGTAAATCGCTACGAGAGCAGAAAGCTTCATCTTTCTCCCACCTCAAAGTAGAGATAACTTAATGATGTAGATGGAGTTAAGTTTTCAGGACCTTCATTTACTGATGTAGCACAACTCAAAATGTTAAGAAACAGCTGCAAACATCTATTATAATCAGAACATGGAGTATACAAAGTATGAATCTAGGAAGATGGAAGTCATGAAAAATGAAATGGAACACACACATAAAGATCAATACACTAGGCATTAATGAGCTGAAAGTTACTGGCCATTTTGAATCAGACAACAATAGTTTACTACGCTGGGAACAAAAAAATCAAGAGGAATGGTGTCACATTCATGTCAAAAAGACATCTCAAGATCTATCTTGAAGTCCAATGCTATTTGTGATATAATAATTTCTATACACCTACAATGAGTCCTGGTATGGTGCTGTGGATTAATGCATTGGAATGCAAAGTCAGTTTGGATCACAAGGTCCATGATTCAAACTCACCAGCTGGTCCTCAGAAACTCTATACAGGGTCACTATGGGTTGGAACCTACTCGACGGCACTTAACAACAACAACAACAAGTACACCTACAAGGAGGACTGAAGTCCTTGTGTGGCGCTATAGGATGAGCACTGGACTGCTAAGCACAAGGTCAGCGGTTTAATCCCACCAGCTGTTCTTTGGAAATCCTATACAGCATCATTATGATGTAATAACAACAAGAAGCAAGACTAATTAATACCACTCTTATTTGAATTTATGCACCAACCCCTAAAGCCAATGATGAAATTGAAGAATTCTACCAACTTCTCCAGTCTGAAATGAATGGAACATGCAATCAAGATGCATTGATAATTACTGGTGATTGGAATGTGAACGCTAGAAACAAAGAGGAAGCATCAGTAGTTGGAAAATATGGTCTTGGTGATAGAAATGAAGCTGGAGATTGCCTGATAATATTTTTCAAACCAGTTACTTTCTCATTGCAAATACCTCTTTAAACAACATGAAAGGTGACCACACATGTGCACATCATCAGGTGGAATACACAGAAATCAAATTAACTACATTTATTGAAAGAGACAATGGAGAAGCTCAATATCATCAGCCCAAATAAGGCTAGGTGCCGACTGTGGAACAAATGATCAATTGCTCATAGGCAAGTTCAGGCCAAAGCTGAAGAAAAATTTAAAAAGTCCAAGAGAACCAAATTATGATCTTAAATATATACCACCTCAATTTAGAAACTATCTCAAGAACAGATTTGGTGCATTAGACACTAATGATCAAAAACCAGAGGAGTTGTGGGATGATGTCAAGAGCCTTATACAAGAAGAAATCAAAAGGTCATTAAGAAGACAGGAAAGAAGGAAAAGATCAAAATGGATGTCAGAAGAGATTCTGAAACTTGCTCTTCAGTGAAGAGATGCTAAAGCACATGGAAGAAATTAGGACATAAAAGAGCTGAACAGAAAATTTCAAAGGGCAGCTCAAGAAGACAAAGTTAAGTATTATAATGAAATGTGCAAAGACCTGGGGTTAAAAAACAAAAAGCAAAGAAATCCAAAGGGGAAGAACATGCTCAGCATTTCTCAAGCTGAAAGAATTGAAGAACAAATTCAAGTCTCAACTTGCTATGTTGAAAGATTCTGTGGGCAAAATGTTGAATGCTGTACGAAGCATCAAAAGAAGATGGAAGATGGTTGATGCTCAACCATTTCAAGACATTGCGTATGATCAAGAACCAGTAGTGCTGAAGGAGCAAGTTCAAGCTGCACTAAAGGCACTGGTGAAAAAGAAGGCTCCAGAAATTGATGGAATACAAATTGAAATGTTTCAACACACTGATGCATCATGGAGGTACTCACTTATCTATGCCAAAAAATTGGGAAGACAGCTACCTTGCCAATGGACTGGAAGAGCTCCATATTTGTGCCCATTTCAGAGAAAGGTGACTCTAGGGAATGTGGAAATAATCAAACAATATCATTACTATCACATGCAAGTAAAATTTTGCCAAAGACAATTTAAAAATGGTTGTAGTAGTGCATGGAGAGGGATCTTCCAGAAATTCAAACTGGAGTCAGAAGAAAACATGAAATGAGAGCTATCAGATGACTTCAGATGGATTTTGACTAAAAGCAGAGAATATCAGAAAGATGTTTTCTTGTGCCTTCAAGAACATTGCATTTGATTATGCCAAAGCATTTGATTATGTGGATCATAACTAACAGTGATAATATTGTGAAGAATGGGTATTCCAGACCACTGTATTGTACTCATGAAAAACTTGTACATAGACTAAGGCAGTTGTTCGAACAGAACAAGGGGATACTGAATGGTTTAAAATCAAGAAAGATGTTCACCAGAGTTGTATCATTTCACCATACTTATTCTATCTGTATGCTGAACAAATGATCAGAGAAGTTGGATTATATAAAGAAGAGTGTGGTGTCAGGATTGAAAGTAGAGTCATTAACAACCTGGGATATGCAGATGATGTGAAGTGAAGAGGACTTGAACTACATACTGATGAAGACCAAAGACTACATTCTTCAGTATGGATTGGACCTCAGTGTAAAGAAATCAAGAGTACTCACATCTGGACCGATAATAACATAATCATTAACAGAGATTGAAATAAAAAACTTCGGTTTGCTTGGTTTCACAATCAACAATCATGGAAGCAGAATTCAAGAAATGAAAAGACGTATTGTATTATGCTAATCTGCTACAAAAGACTTCTTTAAAATATTCAAGAGCAAAGAGGTCTTTTTGAGGATTAAAGTGCTCCCAAGCCATGGTATTTTCAACTTCTTCTTATGCATGTGAAGGAACCCTGGTAGTGTAGTGGATTGTTAGTTGGACTTCTAAATGCAAGGTCAGTAGTTTGAATCTACCAGTTGCTGCATGGGAGAAAGATGAGGCTTTCTGCTCTACAAAGATTTACAGCTTCAGAAACCCAATAACAGGGTTACTATGAGTCAGAACTGATTTGGTGGCACACCACCACCACCACCATCACCACCACATGCATATGAAAGTTGGACAATGAATAGAAAGACAGACAAGAATTTGATAAATGTGAATTATGATGTCAAAGTATATTGAAAATACCATGGACTTCCAGAAGAACAAACAAATTTGCCTTAGAAGAAGTACAGTAAAAAATACTCCTTAGAAACGAGTATGGTGAGACTTTGTATCTTATTCTTTGGACATGTCTGGAAGGATCATTCCCTGGAGAAGAACATCATGTTTGGCAAAGTAGAGGGACATCAAAAAAGAGGAAGAACTTACCCTCACCCTCATGGGATGGATGGACACAGTGGCAGCAACAATGGGCTCAAACACAACAACAGTTGTGAAGATAGTGCAGGATTGGACAGTGCTTCTCTCTAGGGTCACTATGAGTTGGATTAGACTTGATGTTACTGAGCAACAAGAAGAAGAAGATAGCTAAGACAAAATCATTTGATGACATTATCTCCATTTTACATATAAGCACATGGAGTTTCTGATAATTTAACTCATTTGCCCAAAGCCATAAATATAGCAAGTAGCAGAGTCTGGATTAGAAGATAATCTTGCCTCATTCCATAGTGCAGGTTCTTTCTTTACATCTGCTGTGCCTGGGAGGAGGGGTTGGTAATGGCCTTCCACATTTTCCTTTGCTCTGACTGACAGATGCCTCAATCTGAGTTGATTCCTGATGCCCACAGTCTGTGGTGTACAATTCAGAGAGCATTATGGAAAAGGTCCATATAGCGGAGTGTGCTGGTAAAGGTGCTGGAAGGTGTCTGTGTCCTCTGCACAACCCCTTTTTGCTTCCTCTATCATAGAAGAATTGATACTTTTGAGTTATGGTGTTGGAGGAGATTATTGAAAGTGCCATGGGCTGCCAAAAGAACCAATAGATCCATTTTGGAAGAAGTGCAGCCAGAGTGCTTCTTGGAGGCCAGGATGGCTAAACTTCTTTTCTCATACTTTGGGCATATTGTCAGGTGGGAGCAGTCACTGGAGAAGGATATCATATTTGGTAAGGTGGAGGGTCAGAGAAAAAGAGGAAGACCCCCAACGAGATGGATTAGCCAAGTGGTAGCATCGATAGACTCAAGTGTGGCAACAGTAGTGAGGTTGGCCCAGGATTGGGCAGTGTTTCGTTCTGCTGTGCATAAAGTCGCTATGAGTCTGTGCCAATTTGATGGCACCTAACAACAATAACACTCCTTCTGATACTGCAGACTTCAGGTCTTTCTTCTCCCATTTTTTGTGTGCATCTGTCCATAGACTCTGCTCTAGCCCCTTTCTAGCAGTAATGTGTGCTATTGGCTCTTTTGAGGTACTACTTGGTGGATTGTTATGGACTAGGAGTTTGGGAGAAATCAGGAATACAGAATGATTGGGGGTTGTGGCTACAGGAACCCCAGTGGTCTTCAGAAAGGGGATATGTAACTTGTTATATCAGTCTGATGTAACTTGTTATGTCCCTCTGATGAGTTAAGGACCTAGGTCCTTTTGCATCAGTAAGTGACAATAAGGAGAGACATAGAAATTGATGTCTCTAGGAGCTGTCGTAGAAACAGTTGTAGAAACTTATGCAAGTCCTTATGTAAATGTATAAACTTGTGCAGAGCTCTTTTGTGCAAAAATCTTCCTACATTTCAGTGGATGTGAGAAGGTAAAGCAGGTGTGTTTGACAGGCAGCTGTGGTCTGGTTTGGAGCCAACAATGATGCTACTTAGCCAATATTTTCAATTTTATGAGACCTTGGGGGAAAGTAAGTTCTCATTTAAGGTGGCAAAACAATGCCCAATTAAACAACCACAATTTTGTATCTCGTTGGCAAACTGATGGGAGAGGGAAGGGAGAGATAGAAAAGAGTGCTGCGATTTGTTTAGGTGCCTAGAAAAATTGGAACGGGATTAACTAAACCACCTGTGAACAGAATGCCCTGCTTGTTCGGACTGAACCCTTGAGCATGTTGTTGGCAGGGAATCCAGATAGAGAGTGCATGTGCGGCCATTTGGGTGATATTTTAGGGCTGGAAGGTAAGGTCTGTTGCTGCTCGTGGCAGGAAGTTTCCGAGTCTCTCCTTGTTAATGCAGATGGTACACAGAGGGGTTTGTGTTGACTATTTGCAGCCTTGTATGCAGGCAAAGACATGTCCGCCCCCTCACTCCCCTCCCGGCACACATCCATTCTCTTCATGGGATAAGGTGCTGCAAGCCAAGTCAGGGAGACATTGATTGCCAAAGGCATGACAGGCTCATTGGATTTGGATGAGAAACGGAATCCTAATTTGTTGAATTAAAAAAAAAAATCCGCCAAACAGAATTTTTGTTTTCTCTTAGGTAGACTATCTTTTAGATCTGCCTTAACTTTTTGTGAGGTCTAGTATCAGTTGGAAGGAGAAATCATTTCTAATACAAATGGAAGTGAAGTGCCCCACCATGCTTGACCCAGTTCTTGGCTTTTTTCAGGTCTGTGGAAGGAGCTTGAGCAGTCAGTAAATTCCCTAATTGTTAGATCATGATGTAGGACTGCTCAACATGGCAGTTTATGTTGATTTTTACCCACCTTTGAAAAATGAGTCTTTTCCTTCTAGGCTGCTGGCTAAATACCACTTAATACCTTGTCTTGTCCAGTCTTATCTTTAGGGTATTGGAGCATGACTCATTTTTATGATTTTAATGAGCTAGAACAGCTAGTTAAATAGTTTACTAATATTTTGAAT
The DNA here is from genome assembly GCF_000296735.1 of Chrysochloris asiatica. Lineage (NCBI taxonomy): Eukaryota > Metazoa > Chordata > Mammalia > Afrosoricida > Chrysochloridae > Chrysochloris > Chrysochloris asiatica. Next base: position 5,153,708 of record NW_006408602.1, on the reverse strand, counting down.
TATAAAAACCTTTAAAATATTTAATTATGGAAAATTTCAAACAAATACAAAAGGAGAAAGAACAATGTCATGTCTCCACCATCCAGCCCCAACAACCCACAACTCAGTGCCAACCCTACTCCATCCATTCCTGCATCTTTTGTTCCCAAATCACTCCAAAGTAAACTCCAGACATGACATTGCCTTATCTGCAAATATCTCCATCTGTACCTCTAAGAGATAAAGACTTTTAAAAAGTACCATTATCAACAGCTAACATTTTAAAACAGTAATTCGTTCATAAAATAACTGTTGCTGCTGTTAGATGCTGTCGAGTTGGTTCTAACTCATAGCAATCCTCTGTACAACAGAATGAAACACTACCCGGCCCTGCACCATCTTCACAATTGTTGTTATGTCTGAGCCCATTGTTGCTGTCACTGTGTCAGTTCATCTCATTGTGGGGATGTCTTCCTCTTTTTCGTGGACACTGTACTTTAGCAAGCATGGTGTCCTTTGCTCCATCCATGTTATTAAGGCCAACTCTACTTTGAGGAAGCAGCTCTTCCCAGTCGTATTTTGAGAGCCTTACAACCTGAGTGACTCTTCTTCCGGCACTGTATCAGACAATGCTCTACTATTCATAAGGTTTTCAGTGGTGCTGTGGGATAGAGCACTGGGTTGCAGGGTCATTTTTTTTTACCACGAGGTCGGTGATTTAAACTCACCAGTTTCTCCTTAGAAATCCTATACAGGGTCACCATGAATTGGAATTGACTCGATAGTGCTTAACAACAATAACCTTTCAGAAGTGGTCCACCTCTCTTTCTTCTAGTCTGTCTTAGTCTGGGAGCGCTCCTGAAACCTGTCCATTGTAGGTGACCCTACTGGTATTTAAAATACCATTGTCAAAGCTTTCAGCATCACAGCAACACACAAACCACCACAGTATGACAAACTGATAGATGAGTGGTGGAATACAATATCTAGCCAATATTTAAAAGTTCAGTTTTCTCACAAATTTCATAACTTTAAAAAACAGCATGTTTCTATGGATCAAGATCTAAATAAGGTCCACACATTACAGTTGGTAGATATGTTTCTGAAGTCATTTTTAATCTACAGACTTTCTCCTACATCTCTCTTTTTCTCTCCCTTGTAATTTATTTGTTAAAGAATCCAAGTTTGTCCTGAATAATTTCTCACAGTCTATATTTTGCTGATTATGACTCTAAGGTAGGTGATGCACAGTTAATGTGCTTAGCTGCTAACTAAAATGTTGGCAGTTCCAATACATCTAGAGGTACATTGAAAGAAAGAGTTGATGATCTACTTCTGAAAAATCTACTCTGAAACACATGGGGTGGCCATGAGTCAGAATCAACTACAAAAGTCTTTATGTGTTAATTAGCATACTCTTTTTCCTTTATATTTCAAATAACTTTTGTAGTTGGATCTAAAGACTTGATTAGGTTCAAGTTCTTTTCCTTTTTCTTTTTGCCTGGACTGCTTCATAATGTTCTTTTATTAGGATATACATGATGTTTGGTTTTATAAAGTTAGCAGCTGTGAATAATACTATGAAGAACATTTATAGAAGTATAAATACAATTTGGTATTTAGTATACAGTTAGTATAAGAAAGGCAGGATAAATACTTGATTTTTTCCAAATAATTTTCAAAATAATGAAATGATGCCCAAACATCCTTTAATGGTGACCCATTTAAAGTACTGTTAGGACTTTATGGTTCCAAACACATTTGTTGGGTTTTAATGCACTGCAGTTACCAATAAATGCTTAAGTTGTTCCATTGTTATGTAGCAAGTCTCTTCACATTGGATTCTGAGTTCTTTTGACATGCCTTTGATAGCTTCTGTGCTTTCTGGTAGGACAAGATGTTCCAGACTTATCTTGTACATTTCCTGCCCTAGTCTTGTAAAGATTCCTGGGTGCTTTGTGCTGCTGGGTTGACCATTGTTTTTAGAGTGTTTAATGTTCCTTTTCCAAGACAGAAGCTTGTGTTATGAACCCAGGCATTACAATGATCATTCAGTCCAAATTCTGAAGTTCAGAATGGTCATAAAGTTCATATTTGGCTCCTGGGGTAGAGCCATGGATGATGTTGGATGTTTTCTTTCTTCTGTTATCTTTTATTTCAGGCAAACTCTTACTAAAAAGAGTATTCTAGTTACTGGACTGATTATCAAGACAGCTTATTTGCCATTACATTTTGTTTCTTTAATTTCTTTCATAGAATTATTTGGAATAATAATACCATATTATTCAAATTTACACACCAACCACTAAAGCCAGTGAGGATGAAATAGAAGAATTCTACCAG
>NW_006408602.1:5148313-5149641 GCF_000296735.1 Chrysochloris asiatica | reverse complement strand
CATCGATGGACTCAAGCGTTGCAATAGTAGTGAGGTTGGCCCAGGATCAGACAGTGTTTCATTCTGCTGTGCATAGAGTTGCTATGAGTCAGTACCAACTTGATGGCATTTAACAACAACAACAACAACAGCAACAATATAGCACAACATTTGTATTCAGGATCCCTCAGGAATAATTCCATCATGATCATTTAAATAATGTGGTCTAATAAAAATTGTCAACAATACTTCCATAAGCATGTGGGAAATGCGGCTTAAGATACATATTTTTCATTCAGAAGTAGAGAAACACATATGTAATCACAATGCAGTGAGACACATTCATGTATACATATTCAAAGTGCTGCCAGATCATCAGGACATAGAAACCAATGCTGTTAGGGTTGGGTTAGTGGGGATTGACCAAGGAAATGACAATGTGTTCTTCAATGATGATTGTGTTCTTAAAGGATGATTGAGAGTTTCCTGGAAAAAGAAGTCAAGGAAAGGATAGTATGGTGATATATAGGGATGCATACACAAAATTATTATTTTTTGGTCATTTTGCCAATTAAAAAAAAATTTTTATTGTGAACCCATTTTTGAAAATGTTATTGATGACTGTTAGTAGGGAAAGGCAGTTTGTCCATGGGAAGAACACTTGGAATGTTTAAAAGAGACCCCCTTAAGTAAGATGTACCCTATGTTACATTGCTGATCATGTATTTTTAACTAAAATTTTACTCTTCCTAAAAATTTTTAGCTACCTTTAGTGACCAAGAATGCCTAAAATTTTTATATGTTTTTGTAAAGTGTTATTACATTTTTTATAGGTGAGAAAAATTCAATCCTAAACTTACCTGGTTTCACTGTAAAATGTTACATGTTGGAAGAGACATCAGAAGAACTTAATCAGAACACTGTTAAAATCAACTGTACTTTAGAGTCTTTAACTATAAACACATTAGTCATAGACTAAAGGAACTGAAAAACTCCTTTTGGACTTGAAGTAAAAATGCCCTAGTTGGCAGAAACTGAAGAGAGCTATTCTCAAGGTATTGTCCTTTGAGTTCATTGGACTTTATTGAGTTCATTGAGGTTGTCTTACTATGGCAATTTGAATTTATGGACTGGTAAAAATTTTATATTTAATAGCTACTTTTATATTCTTTGCTATTCTATTATATGCCTTAGCTTTCTACAGATAGTTTGTCTTAGTGAATGAGTGTTATTTGAAATCATTGTCTTATGACTGACTCTTGTTGTTTTGTTTCATATTTAAGTTTTATTAGGTTGTGTAAATGTGAAGCTTTCCATGTATGTTTATTTATTTATTTATTGTGAACTGA
>NW_006408602.1:5145024-5146718 GCF_000296735.1 Chrysochloris asiatica | reverse complement strand
GGCCATTACTATCGGTGTGTTTAGAGGGAAGAGATGGCTCTAACTGAGGTGGTGTGCATTTAGCTGGGCTCATCTCTTCAGTAAGCCTGATAGAAATGTCATTCCTGTTTGAAGCCCTGGCGAAGAACCAGGTGATGTCTGTGACAAGACAACCATGAGTCTAAAGAGCTTCCTACAGCCACCATCTGGGAACCCAGCAAAGGCCTGGTTTTGGTTATCAATGTGATTGACCTCAATCTCTGACCAAGAGAAGGAAGTGCTGTAGAGAAACCTGAAGACTTTTAGTCTGTAAAAGACTCTAGTCAGGAAAAACTTAATTTCATCTTGTGCCTAGGTTTAAGTGTCCACATTCCAATTATTCTTTAGTGTTTTATACAACCCTGACAGCAGAACTGCCAGAGTTAGAAAGTTAGAAGTTGTTGTTGTTAAGTGTTGTCAAGTTGGTCTGACTCATAGCAACTCTGTGTAGGGTTTCTGAAGAGCAGCTGGTGGGTTTTAACTGCTGACCTTGTGGTTTGAAGTCCAGTGCTGATCCTACAGTACCACCCCAGGAGTCCAAGTAGACTATTGGACAAGTTAGAAATAGACTACATTTAAAAGAGGATTTTTGGGTCACTTCCTCCAGTTGGTCCTTATAGGAACTTTCCTGAGCACATCCCTTAATCATTGCTTTGTTGTGATGTCATATCCCAAGAGTGTTAGAGAGAGTCTGTAAACTATCCTATCTGCAATAGTCCTCTCCCTGCTTTCTGTAAGCCCAGCATGCATATGTAATTCATTATAGCCATCAATGGTGGTTGTGGGAGGAGATTCCTTTGCTCCCTGTGCCCTATAAAAAGGTCATCACATGGAGGCAGAATTTGGAAATTCATCATGGTATCTATGATTTCCCTCACCTGGATGATCCATCCATGTTTGTCTTTTTCTTGTGTTTACTCCTCTTTAAGACTTAATAAAGAGTCTATATAATTAATATCTATATATTTGAAGATAGGCTCTCTTTTCTTCCCTGTAATAACAGGTATGTGTGGCAGATGCTATTGTTGCCTAGTCAATAGCCATTCCCCCTTCCCTCCTGCCATTATAAAGGTTGAGAATAGCAAATAGTTCCACATATTTCCTTGTAGTTGAGAGTAGCCAAGAGATCTAGTTCTGACCGTGAGATACAAGATCAATCTCCTGAACTGCAGTGAAGAGTGCTTCTAGAAATGATAGACAGAGCAATGCCAAAGTAAAATACTCCTTCCCTCCTCCCCTGGAGTATGCCACGTGTATTCATAAGCATGCGTTCATAATCTGGAGCTGAGACAGTCATCCTGGGACCATGAAATAACAAGCCTCAGGATAATCGATCTGCTAAAGATGACAGGAAGTGAGAAAGGAGTAAATGATCTATTTAAAGTCTTTTTGTGAATAATAATAATAAAAATGAATTACTTAACCCACTGTTTTCTAGGGTAGGCAGTTGTTCAAACATAACAAGGGGATACTGAATGGTTTAGTATGAGGCAAGATGTGGGCTATAGTTGTGTTCTTTCACCATACTTAATCAATCTGTATGCTGCGCAAATAATCCAAGAAAATGGATTGTAAGACGAATGTGGCATCAGGATTGGATGAAGACTCATTAACAACCTAAGCTATGCACATAATACAACCTTGCTTGCTAAAAGTGAAGAGAACTTAAAATACTT
>NW_006408602.1:5140948-5144562 GCF_000296735.1 Chrysochloris asiatica | reverse complement strand
AAACAATGGTAGTTTCAATAACCTCATATTCAGGTGACAATTGGACAATGAATAAGGGAGACTGTAGAAGAACTGATACATTTGAGTTATAGAAAAATATTAAAAGTACCATGGACTGCCAGAAGAATAAATAAATCTTAGAAGAAGTACAACCAGAATAATCCTTAGAAGTCAAGATGGCCAGACTTACTCTCTCATGCTTTGGACTTATTATCAGGAGGGACCAGTCACTGGAGAAGGACATCATGTAGAGAGACATAAAGTGAAGGGACAGCAAAAAAGAGGGAGACCTTAAACAAGATGGATTGGCACAGTGGCAGCGGCAATGGGCTCAATATTAACAATGATTGTTAGGACCAGGCAGTGTTTCCTTCTGTTGTATGTAAGGTCACTATGAATTGAAACCAACTTGATGGCACCTACCAACAACAGCAATCTTTACAATAGTATGAACCATTATCCCCATGTTACAGATGAGCATACTGAATCATAGAGAGGTTGGTTAATATACTCCAATCACACAGTCAGTGGAAGAACTGGAATACAACCATACAAACATACTAGCTCAAAATATGGATTATATCTGACAGAATAGGTTGGAGAAACTTAGTCCGTTAATATATAGTGTATGGTTTGGTTTTCTGAAAGGAGATGGAAGACCTGTTTTTTCTTGAGCTCCTTAGGCCCTTTCAGCTTGTTATGGCATTATTTTATTAATAACTGTGTTGTCACTTGGACCCCTTCTCTTGAGCTGTACAGTGGCACAGCTGCGTAGAAAGAGCAATTAAAGTTTAACAAAGAGATGCTAATTGTTTACAGATGTACCAGGGAGAAAAGATTCTCAAAGTTATTGTTATGTTTGCTGAAAGCAGGATTAGAATGGTGGCATATATTTATGGTATTTTTATCTGGTAATCCTAACCGAAATGTGCTGTTGATTGCAATTAACTACAAATTCTCTATATAGTCTTTTTTTTTTTTTTTCTGTACAACCTTGTTTTGCTAAAAATTTCAGATATTTCTCTGTTGTATACACAGGATGATCGTCTTTTCACAGTTCAGAGAGAGTAATGAGAAAGAAGTTGACCATCCTTAAGGAAAATGGGAAAAACTTATATCAGGTTTTCTGAAAGAATGAATCTTGTATTTATGTAGAAGGGTTTATGTTTGTTGATTTTTAAAACCTTTTTCCTGTTTTCTGATTGGGTTCTACAGATCATGTGGAAATCTGTTAGTGGAACTGATAATTTAAAAATCAAGCCATAGTTTTGTCACTTGTGCACAATTAATGTTCCTTTTTACTTATATTTGCTAGAGATATTGTGTATATGATCTATTCAAAGAATGGGGGAAATCCCTGGAATATTAAATTCCTAAAGTGGACTAGTATTCTGAGATTGTTTTTCAGAAAGGGTGATGATCTTTAGGACCACTTCTAGTGCTCACAGTATCTTTGTGCATTAAAAAAAAAATGTATCCTCTAAGTTCACAAATTACTTGTTGTTGTGTGCTGTTAAGTCATTTCCAATTCATTGCAACCATGTATAGGGTTTCAAAGGAGCATCTGGTGGATTTGAACTGCTGGTCTTACAGTTCAAACCCATGTTGAGGTCCGGTGCTTATCCTACAGCGCCACACCAAGACTCCCACAAATCACATGTTGTCGTTGTTAAGTGCCATCGAGTCTGTTCCAGCTCATAGCAACCCTGTACAGGGTTTACGAGGAGCAGCTTGGAAGCTGAAACTGCTTACCCTGTGGTTCAAACCGACCTTGCAGACCAGTGCATTAACCCACAGCGCCACACCAGGACAAATTACATAAAGGCTCCAGTCAGCATGTTGTTGTTGTTGTTAAGTGGCGTTGAGTCGGTTCCGACCCACAGCGACCCTGTACAGGGTTTCCAAGGAGTGACTGGTGAGCTTGAACTGCCGACCTTGCAGTTCAAACGGCTTTGCAGTCTGGCGCATTAACCCACAGCGCCACACCAGTCAGCATAGCCATTACAAAAAAGGTGTCACTTCCCATGGCACAGGCTTGCAGGCATAGAAAGAACTGAATTTCAAATCACATCTGTACACCTGGCCCGCATGAACATCTTTCTTCAAGATATAACAAACACAGCTGTACCTAATGATACTGGTAGCCTGTAGGGAGTTCAGTAAGATGACAAAGGGCATGGTTTTATTTACACTGATATATGATTTTACAGTAAGATAAATTTAAAGATACTATATATGTCTTTAAGAAAGAGGGTACGTACTGGTATAGGCACATGTTTATAAGGCTTAATTAAAAAATATATTGGCTAATTTCTCAGATTTGTCCTTAAGATTTGCTTTTTCTTCTTCTTTTTAAAGCTTTTATTGTGAATTGAGTGATAGTTTACGTGGTAGAACATTGGTTTTGCTTTCAGCCAATCATATTTTTTTCATTGCAATAATTATACCCCCCTCCATGCACCATTTGTTAAAAGACTTGCTCTTAAAATTAAGATTTATTTATTGATTTATTTTTATGTGTAGTAATGATGAAATCCTGTATTCAAGGTACAGAAAGTTGAGGACAGAAAAGAATGAATGAACTTTGTATCATGCTTTCCCTTAATCGTCCTTCGTAGTTCAAGATGCCTTGGTGTCTAAATGAATTTTGTAAAATTTAAAAATTTTATCTTCTACATAGATTTTGAATAAGGACTAGAGTTAATTTGGATTCCCTTGTTGGGAGTTCTGGTGTGGCACTCTGGGATAATGCACTTGACCACAAGGTCTATTTGAAATGCAAGTCTAGTGGTTCAAACTCACCAGCAGCTCCTTAGAAACCTCAGAAATCTATAGGATTTCCTTAAGAGAGCATGAATTAATGTTAGTGAAAAGAGAGTATCAGAACTGGAATCTTTGTAGTATAATGAAAACTTTCGGCTAGGTCTTCCTTGCTCCATGCAATGTCGGTTGGTAAAATTTTTCTTGTATCTAAGACATGAATCAAACAAAACCAAACTCTCTGCCACTGAATCAATTGTGACTCATAGCAATCCTATAAACCTTTTTCATTTTTTTCTTGGCGGAGTGGCTGGTGGGTTTCAACAGCCCACTTTGTGGTTAGCAGCCTTTCATCTAGCTCACAGTACTACCAGCGTTCCTTAAGATGTTAATTTATTTATCTATATATCTATATATATAGGAGGCCTGCTGTGGTGCTGTGGGTTAATGCGCTAGGCTGCAATGTTGGTGTGAACCTCAAGTTCAGTGATTCAAGTTCACCAGCTGCTCCTTGGAAATCCTATACAAGTTTGCTATGAGTGGGAACTGACTTGAAGGCACTTAGCAATAACAACAACATATATAGTGTATGAAGTCCTGATGTGGCACTGTATGATAAGCACTGGACTGCAAGGTTGGTTTGAGCTGCAAGGTCAGCAGTTTAAACTCACCAGCAAATCCTTGGGAACTCTATACAGGGTCATTATGAGTTGGAACCAATTTGACAACACTTAATGACAATAACAACAACAACAACAAATAGATGTATATAGAGAATGTTAACTACTCAATTATTTGTAAAACATTTATATCTTTATGAAATATTTAAATGTTTAAATAAAATTTTATATAAA
>NW_006408602.1:5124357-5140141 GCF_000296735.1 Chrysochloris asiatica | reverse complement strand
ACCCTGTACATACATGAAGTGCTGTCTAGTTGGTCCTACCTCACAGTGACCCTGTATAGGATTTCTAAGGAGCAGTTGGTGGGTTAGAATCACCAGCCTTGTGGTCAACAGTCCAGTGCTTATCCTACAGTGGTATACTAGGACTCCATTTATATAAATATTTTTCAAATAATTGAGGAATAAACATTCTTTATATATTCTGGGGATAGCTCTTTTTATCACACTGTGTTTTGCAAACATTTGCTCCCAGTCCATGACTTCTCTTGCATTGTATTCTTGCATTTTGCATCCTAAGCATATGGCTTTGTAGAAGCAGCAACTGAAGAGCACTTAAATATTATTGGCATTCATTTTTTTCAGCAACAATTTATACATGTATAATTCGGTGACATTATTACATTTTTCAAGTTGTACAACCATTCTTTTTTCCAAGCTACCTCACCATCAGCATATATTCACGGCCCCCTAAGCAAAACTCCCCCTTTTTGTCTCCCTCAAGTTCCAGGTAACTACTATTAATTTCTGGTTTCCATATATTTATTTGGAGTCCTGGTATGGTACAAGGTCGGTTTAAACTGTGAGTCAGCAGTTCAAACTCACCAGTCGCTCCTTGGAAATGCTGTACAGGGTCATTGAGTTGGAACTGACTTGAGGACACTTAAAACAACAACATAGATTTACTTAATGAGCCTTGGTGGCATAGTGGGTCACAAGTTGGGTTCCTAATCACAATGCCAGTAGTTCGAATCTTTCAGGTGCTCCATGGGAGAAAGATGAGGTTTTATACTCCCTTAAAGATTTGCAGCCTCAGAAACCCTATATAGGGTCACTATGACTGTGAACTTGATAGCACACAAGTACTACCACCATAAATGTACTTGTTTTTTAGAACTGAAATAATATAGCATTTGTCCTTTAGCCACAGACTTATTTCGCTCAGATATAATATTTTCAAGCTTCATTTATGTTGTGGCATCTATCAAGACTTCATCTCTCTTTTGGGCTGAGCATTATTCTATTATTTATATATACCACATTTTGTGTATCCATTCATCCATTGATGGATGTTTCCATTATTTCCACCTATTGACGGTTGTGGAAAATGCTGCAATGAGCACTCATGTACAGGTTACTGTTTGTGTTCCTTCTTTTCTTCTGAGTATTTGTGTAAGATTGTGACTGCTGGGTCATGTGGTAGTTCTGTGTTCAACTTTTTGAGGAACAACCTGTTTTCTAGAGTGACTATATTATTTTACATTTCTGCTAGCAATAGATGGGGGTTCCTGTTTTTTCCACAACCTTGTCAACATCTATTGTTTTCATTGTCATTCTAATGGGTATAAGATGGTATCTCATTGTGGTGGTTATTTACATCTCCCAAGTGTGGTGTCATGGAGTCCTGGTGTGGCACTGTGGGCTAATGTGCCGGACTGCAAAGTCGGTTTGAATCCCTAGGTTGGCGATTCAAGCACCAGTCACTCCTTTGAAAACCTATGCAGGGTCACTATGAGTCGGAACTGACTCGAAGGCACTTAACAACAATAAGTGTGGCACCATAGGATAAGCACTAGACTTTAAGGTCAATTTGAACTGAAAGCTGCTCCTCAGAAACCCTATATAGAGTCACTATGAGTCAGAACCAACTGATGGTACTTAACAACAACAACAAGGATAAGCACTGGACTGCTACCCACAAGGTTGGCAGTTCAAACCCACCAGCCGCTCAGGAGGAGAAAGAGGCTCTCTACTTCCCCTTTAATGTAAAGTCTGTCAAATCTTCAGGAGCAGTTTCACTGTGTCCTATAGGAGCACCGTGAGTCAGAATTGACTCCATGGCAGTGGATTTGATGTTTAGTTTTAATGGCTAATGACACTGAGCATTTTTTCATGTGCTTATTGATCATGTGGACATCTTGTTTGGTGAAATGCCAATTCAAGTCTTATGTTCATTTTTTAATTAACTTATTTGTCTTTTTGTTGATAAGTTATAGGAGTATTTTAGGTTTTAGACCTTTATCAGATTCCCCCAAAGTTTTTTCCCAACTCTTAAACAATATAAGCTGTCTTTTCACTTTTTTAATAAACTCCTTCAATGAACAAAAGTAATCCTTATGAGGTCTCACTTATCTACATATTTTGTTTTTTGCTACTCATACTTTTCACAGATGATTTTGCTCATGATAGCTCATCACTAAAAATCAAATCCGTATGTTTTCTTTTAAAAATTTATGGTTTTAGCTTTCACAAGTTGATCCTTGATCCATTTTGAATTTTCTTTTTTTTTTTTGTGGCATTCTTTTAAAAAATGCTTTATTATGGACATTTAAATATATATACAATATTAGTGAGACTAGGATAATGAGTTTATATGTACCCAGTCTTAATATTCTTTGTGTTATGCATTTATTGACGTCAGGTATACTGAGGTGCAGTTTACATACAGTAAAATTTGCTCTAAACAGTACAGTTATATTAGTTTTTATAAACATATATAGTTGTAGAGCACATTCTACATATAGACTATTTCCATCATCCTAAAAAATTACTGTATGTTCCTTTTTAGTCTCCCTCTCTCAGACTTTGCCAATCACTGATCTGATTTCTGCCCCTATAATATGTTTTATTCAGAATATCATGTATATGGAATCAAATAGTATATCTTTTTGATTCTGGCTTTTTGAAATAAGCATAATGCTTTTACGACACATTTATGTATCAGTGATTCATTTTTTTTTACTGTTGCGTATTCCATTTCATGAATGTAATACATTTCTTTACCCATTAGATGGTTGATAGAAATTCAGTTGAGTTTTGAGCTGATGTCCTGTAAGCCTGTCAAATTCACATAGGTAACTTTTTGCAGTTCTGTGGAGTTTTTGTTATAAAATCATGACATCGTGAATAAAAACAGTTTTTCTGTTTTCTTTCTAATCTTTATACATATCATTTCTTTTTATTGCCTTATTGCACTGCCTAGGACCTCTAGTACAAAGAGTGGTGAGAGCAGAAATGTGTGCCTTGTTCCTGATTCTACTAGGAATCCAATGAGTAATGGGTCTTTTACCATTACGTATAATATTAGCTGTAGATTTTTGTAAATGCTTTTGATTAGTGTGAGGAAGTTTCCTTCGATTTCTACTTTGTCAAGAATTTTTATCATGAAATAATGTTGAATTTTGCTATATCTTTTTCTGTATTCATTTAAATGATCATATTACTTTTAGGTTTTAGTTTATTGATATGGTGAATTACACTGATTCTTTCATATTGAGCCAACTTTGCAAATCCAAGATAAACTCCACTTGTTCATGTTGGATTGTGGCTGGATTCAATATACTTATATTTTGTTAAGAATTTTTATGTGAGAAATATTAGTATATAGCTTTCTTTTCTTGTAATGAAATGCTGACCTAATACAATAAGCTGGGAAGTATTTTCTCTTTTTTTATTCTCAGAAAATTTCTGTGTTGCTGTTAAGTGCCGTCGAGTCAGCTCCGACCCATAGTGACCCTGTATAGGGTTTCCGAGGAGCAGCTGGCGAGATTGAACTGCCGACCTTGCAGTTCAAACGGCTTTGCAGTCTGGTGTATTAACCCACAGTGCCACACCAGGAGTTATAGTATTATTTAAATTTTTACTAGAATTCACTGTACCTGGGCTTCACATTTTCTTTATGCAAAGATTTTTAACCATGAATTTGATTTCTTAATAATTATAGGTCTTTTAAGTTTACTTTTGGTTTCAGTGAAACTGCTAAGACTAAAGTTTGACTGAGACATCAAAGCATGACTCTCTAACCCTAACAGTAAAAACAGATTTATGTCAACAAATACGTTAAACTTAGGTGAACTGGACATATTCTTTCAAAGTTCACTGGGCTGGTGCATTGGTCTGCATGTTGTAGGAGAGTTATAGGGGTGCTGTAATTAAAGAGCTGTGAACCACTGGTGTACTGCAAGAGAGTGATGTTTGAATTGAGAGTTTAGAGGTGGTACCGTTTCTGGTAGGAGCTCTGGTAGCGTCGTGGCTACAAATCAGGCTGCAAACTGCAAGGTCAGCATTTCAAAACTACCAACTGTTCTGCGGGAGAAAGATGAGGCTTTCTGCTCCCATAAAGATTTACAGCCTTAGAAATGCTGTACAGGGTCACTATTAGTTGGAACCAACTTCACGGAACATCACCACCACCATTGTTTCTGGTGATGACAAGGTTGAGGGTGTGATAATGGCAGCTGATGGCTGAGAAAAATATCAAAATTCAAGGTGAGGGATATAAGAAATTGAATGCCAGAGTGTTTGTGGTTCATCCAACTGGCTGTTATAATCACCATTGATAACAGAAAAGAGAAAGATTATAGCCAGGAGTTAATATCTTTTCTGATCAAGAGAATTGAATGGAAGGTTGACAGATACAGACATAACTGAATTCTGTGGGTATCAGAGTATGAGTTTTGCAAGGGAAGGGATGGAATGGAATTAGCAGTGACCTTTAGGAGCAAGGAGAATACTTCCCTATTATCTGGTGCTGAGATATGTAGGGTCTTGGAGAACAGCACCTGCATACTTGGGGGATTGCAGAGCAAGGAGTGTCCTTAGAAGCATGCAGGTTTCATTTAAAGAGGTAAAAGGAGTATTTTGAGAAGTGATTGGGAATCCAGGGGAATCTCAATTTTTGTATGATCCATGAGTCTATTGCTCTTATGCAAGTATTACAAACATGCTCCTTCCTGTGGGTTAAAACAGTGCCCAGGAACACCATCTCTGTCTCTGACATCTTGATTTGAGGGGGTCAGGTGAGATGCAGAGAGCCAGGCCTGGACACATTTCTTAATTTCTCCGGGAGCAACAGCATTCAGCGTAGCCACCATCGTTAGAATTTCTGCGCTAAACCTCCAGTGCATAGTCACCTGATGGTGAGACAAGCCTCCAACAACACGATGGTGACATGGGCTCCAGGTTTTGCTGCAGTTGCAACAACCAGGTTGCTAATTAGGCCCAATTGTGTGGGTAGTTTTTGTGCTTTGGACACCTGTCCACTAGGAACTGGACTGAGACCACCAACTCATTTCCCACAGGTCACAGAACAGCTGTCAGATGGTATAATTTGGTCGAGTTCATTTGGAGCTGCTTGCAGAGACTCTGTGAAGCATTATGCTCTACATAATATGCATGATTAATGCTTGTTTATTTGGACAATCCTGTGTTGTAACTAAAGTGGTGGCCTATTTTATGCCAGTTATAATATACCATTCCATTCATGGGATGGAGTTCCATTGAGGGTATGAATGTTCAATCCATTTACTAGGGAACCAACTCATTGCAGCTATTCTGTAAGCTGCTTGCTCCATTTGAGTGATGATACGGTGCTTCACTATTCTGATGAGGGGATCTGGGCTCTTTTCCAGTCTAAAGAGTAGATTGAAAGCAGTGGACATTTGACAGCAGGGGTGTCTTACCCAAACATCCACCTGTAAGAAAAGAATGCAACATGTTCTCTGTCCTGAGGGGCAAGTCTTGCTGCCTTGACACCTTAGAACTGATTGCTATTTGCAGTCTTAGGAAACTGCCTTGTATGCCCCCACACCCATATGCACAAAGACTGTTTGTTTTTGCAAACAAGAAAGGGTACTGAATTGGAAATCCTGGTCTAAGTTTGGCTGCTGCTTCTAATTTGGTGTGATCTTGGACAAATTAACTCAAACTCTCTATGTTGCCTTTAACAAATGTTGGGGTTAATATGATTGGTTGACTGTAAAACCGATGTTCTCCCGTGTAAACTATCACTCAAGTCACAATAAAAACTTTTTTTAAAAAAATGTTGGGGCTGGCTAGGTGGTTTCTTGGGTTCCTTTCAACTGAACCATTCTGTGACCCTGTAATTGTATTTAGTTAGCATTAGCTTCCATGGAAGGAGCCCTCGTGATGAGTAGTTAAGCTTTTGGCTGCTAACCAAAAGGTCATAGAAGTAAAGGTTGGTGGTTCCATGGGAGAAAAGTGTGGTAGTTTGCTTCTGTAAAGATTACAGCTTTGGAAACCCAATGGGGCAGTTATTCTCTCCATTGTTAAGAGCTGGAATCAACTCCATGGCACATAACAACTACAGGTTCTATGGCAGTAACTTTCCGGAAGCAAGCGCTGGCTCGATTGTTCCATCTCATGTCTTGTTAAGTTGGATTGTTTCCTGGGTGCAGGTCCTAGGATGACTGCTGGTTCAGGGGAGGCAATTGTATTTTTGTTATTTATGGATTGTTTATTTGTCTTAGATATATTTTAAATAGTATTTTTTCTTTGATGTTCTAAGCTCCACTTATTGTGCCTTTTTATCCCTTTTATTTGTCTCTTCTACTTTTCTATTTTCTCTCTTATCAGTTAAGTTGCTGGTATTAGTTAATTAGATCTCAGTGAGAGTTAGTTTGTGTGCTTCTTCTCATGCAGATATACTCATATGTCTACATGCATGAATGTTATATATATATACATTTGTAATTTATTGAATATTGATCATATGCCTAAGGGGTCTTTGTGGAGCTGTGGGTTAAGCATTGGGCTGCTCACTAAAGTTGTATTTAAACTCACCAACTGCTCTGCAGGAGAAAGAAAGGCTTTCTGCTCTGGTAAAGATTCAGTCTCAGTTCTACTTTGTCCTATATCGTGTCATTGTTAGTTGGAATCTACTCGTTTCACTGGGTTTTTGGTTTTGGTTGATCATATGCCTGATCATGGTCATTTCATTTAATCAGTACAACAATTGTGAAGGAGGAACTATTATCTTCATTTTATAAATGTAGAAACTGAAACTTAGTGGGTTTAGTCAGCACCTAATTCCATTTAATCTTAAATCCCACAGTGATTCTAATAATAGACAGGAAGACCTTATTACTGTGAGGGGCACTTCAGGCTGCATCGTAGTCAATAGTAGTGGTGGTGTTTTGAACCTCTGGAATGAACTCTATAAACCACTATTTCCTGAATACTTTTGACATATGCATCCCTTTCACAGTAACTTGTAATCTTATACATCCCCTGAGGAACTTAAAAAATATTTTCTGTTTTACAAAAAATGATGTTGAGTAAAAGTGCTTTAATTTAAGAGGATATGTTATAGAAGATCAAGGAACCCTGGTAGCATAGTGGGTTATGAGTTGAATTGCTAACCTCAAGGTCTGCAGTTCGAATCTACCAGCTGTGCTGAAGGAGAAAGGTAGGTTTTCTGCTCCTGTAAATATGTACAGCTTTGGAAACCCTGCATGGGGTTGTTATGAGTCAGAACTGACTGAAGGGCAAACAACCACCAACCATATTACAGAAGGTTGACTTACAAAGTTTATTTAAACCTCATTCCTCATGAATTCATATTATATAAAGGAGCACGTGGATTAATTTTTCCTGAATTATTTATGTGGTGAACAGATGATTTGTTGATAAATTAGTAAAGGATGGGTTGCATTTGGCTCAAGTTGTTTAATATATATTTGCTTGGATATAAAAGTTTAATTTTATCTTAAAGCATCATGACTTTTATTTTATTTCATGTGTTATAATTGTTGCAATTTAGACTTAAACTATTTTTCATAGTTTACATTTAATTTCTAAGAGATAAAATGAGACTGAATGTTTTAGTTTTTTTCTGCAAGCTTTCTAATTCAAAGTAGTACATTGGTAATGTGGTTAGTCTTTATTTTCAGCCAACGAAAGAGAAATGAACAGTTAAGATATTTGATCATTTTGACTTTTTTTTCCCTTTTATTAAGTTCTAGATCCAACATGATGAACTTTATAAGAAACATAAACCGATGACTGCAACCTATTGATTGGGTTAAAAAAACTTTTGTATATTTTATAGAACTATTTCTATTTTCATGCTCCTTAGATGAACCTGCATTTTTGTTTTTAGTGACTGGGCTTAAGTTATACATTAAATACTGTATGATGGAGAATGAAAGCACCTAAAACAGCCTAACAGTCAAAACCTGAAGGCAGCAATCAGTGTTTAGCGAAGTGACAAGTGGCTGAACAACTAGGACTTGAGCACCAATCCTCACTCTGGGTCTTACTCATTTGACGCATGCTCATTTAATGCACAACCTCTCAAACCTTGCTGTTTAACTGGGAAAATGATTTAGACTGATATTTCTTGTATTGATATTTTTGAAAAATATAAATGGAACTGATGTCATTATTCCCTTTTAACTCCTAGTGATTTGAAAGCTGTCAGTTGGGAAACATTGCTATAGTTAGCCACATAGTTTACTCTTGTGTAAGGTAGACCTGTTGTGCAGTCTGTTGTTAGAAGAAAATCTGAGTATAGGCATGGAAGTTTTCCTTATTTCCCATTTGTCTCTTCCTCTTTCTTGATTAGCTTACATCCCCTAGGGAAGCCAGGATGAGACTAGTGAAGCAGGGACAGCTGTAATTAAATCTTTTCTTTCCATGCAGTTCAGGGCACTTATGTTGTACCTCTGCTGCCTCACATGTCCACTAGCCTGGCTTCCTTAGGCACCCATTTCTTTGCATGGACTCTCCCAAAGGCCAATTTCTGGTTTACTGGGAGACAACCAAGCAATAGGTAATCTGGTCCTAAAGAATATGCATATATAGTCATGACGTGTTACCAAGAAAGGATAAAGATCTTTGGCCCATGACTTTCTGAGAACAATATTTTAGCCCAGAGGAGTGTTTGTCTGTGGACACGTACTATCTCCACACCATAGTGAGGGGGACCTCTGCTTGCCCTCCTCTGTGACAAGGTGTCCTTCAGGTCAAGGAGATATTCCCACTTGCAACCTGGGCCTGCTTCTAGGGCTTGTGTAGGTCTTTACTCTGAATTCATTATTCTAAAAGTGGACCCTCCTGTTGTTTGGCCTGAGAAGTGGCTGGGGTACTATTTAGGGTAGTGGTAGAAGCCAGAGTCTGGACATGCTAGATGAGGTGAAAAATTCTTGTATGAGGTCTGTCTGCGTGTGAGAAGGAGCAAGATGTGGAAAGAAAAGGGTGGACTGAAGTGTCAATTCTCCCTTGACCACCATATTTTGGTGTGAGAATCTGAGAATTCTAAATTTGAACCTAGCTTTCCAAGTTGATTTAATGTCATATCTAACTAGGTAGGAATATATTGTTGTTGAGTACCATCAAGTCATTTCCAACTCATAGCGACCCTGTATAGGGTTTCTGAGGAGTGACTAGTGAGTTTGAACTGCTGATCTTGTGGTTCAAACTGACCTTGCAGTACAGTGTCACACCAGGATTGAACAATGTGCTGGTGTTGTTATTGTTAGGTGCTATTGAGTTGGTACTGACTCATAGCAACCTTATGCACAGCAGAATGAAACACTGCTCGATTCTGGGCCAACCTCACTACTATTGGCATGCTTGAGTCCATTGATGCTGCCACCTGGCCAATCCATCTCATTGGGATTCTTCCTCTTTTTCTCTGACCCTCTGCCATACCAAAAATGATATCCTTCTCCAGAGACTTGGCCCTCCTGACAATATGTCCAAAGTATGAGTGATGAACTAGCTTGATCATAAATACTTGGACCTTTATTTGTACTCTTGCCCTAGACTCCATAAGTGCTAGAGTAGGTTTTTCTGTGGTAGAAGGTCAACTTTCTGTAGCTAGCAGTAGATAGACTTATAGTAGAAGGTCAATCCCTGTGCTATTCCTCAAATATCATCATGTCTACATTTGCCCAGGGAGAAGCTGAGCAGGAACAACGAATGAGGTAGATTGATTGATTAATGGTCAGCCACACTTGGTGTGGCCATCTTGTGAGCATCATTGGAAACAAAAGGTGGCCTGCAGAGCAGATTTCACACAGGTGACAGGAAGGGCATGAATCCTCTTGGTAGCGTAGTTGTTACAAATCGGGCTGCAAACCTCAAGGTCAGCAGTTCGAAACTACCAGCTGTTTCGCTGGTTAAAGATGAGGCTTTCTGCTCCTGTAAAGATTTACAGTCTCAGAAACCCTGTACAGGGTTGCTATGAGTCAGAACTGACTCCATGGCACATAGCCACCAGCCACCACCCCTGCTACTCAGAGGGGTGGCCAGCTCTCATACTCATCCATCCCCAGTTCAGACCTTGCTCTTAAGGAATTCAGAGTTGTGTGGTTGTGAGGCACACCAGTGTGAAGGGTGGGGTTGCCTGCTGTGCTGATTTAGTGTGCTGCTTTGGTGCCTGGATTCAGACAGGCTCAGCTCTAGACTTACAGAACTTACAGAAACACCAGACCAGCGTTTAACCAGTCTCCCTGCTCCCAACTGCCGTGTTGTTCCTAACAGACATTGAAACCAACTCCATTAAGGGCCGATGAACTACTTTTGGATTGAGTGTCCTGAACATAGATAACATCAAGGCTGAAAGGAACTTCATCTAGGGTCAGGAACTCTGCTGTCACATCTCTTCTACAAACGCCTCATGAGCTCCTTGGCTTGAAGGAGCCAAGAATTTTCTTGTGTCTGGGTTCAACAGCTGCACTGTTTTTAGTTAGTTTGTTTGTTTTGGGATTTGATTTTTTGTTTGTTTCATTGTTTTTATTTGCTTATTCTTTCTTCTCCTTCTACTTCTCTTTCCATTCCTGTTAATTTTATCCTTTCTAGGTCCAATTTTGTTTTTCCTTCTTTTCTTGTTTTTTATTTGCCCTCTTCTTTCCTTTTTCCTTTTGTTCTTTCTTTACTACTTTCTCTTTACATCTTCTCTATCCCTGGCTTTTCTAAGTATTTATTTTTATTCTTCCTTTTAATTCACTTTTTATTTTTGTCTTCTATAGCTTAATTTTCCTGTATCGCTCTTTTCTTTTTAGCTATTCTGAAGTTTTTTTGTTTTAAATTCCTTCCTTTTATTTTCTTTTTTATAGTTCCATTCTCTGTTTCTCTTTTATCTTTACACTAAATATATTTCTTTTTTTCTATGACTGCTTCCTGTTTTTATTTTTTCTTCTCTTTATTATTCTCTCATTTCATTGCTGGTTTCTTGTTTGTTTATTCTGTTTTGTTTTCTTGGGTGTGTGGGAGGGGTTGTCTCTTTCCCACCTGACAGGAGACAGCAATTGTGCTCATATACCCCAACTGTATCTCTATAGCTCTACCCACTGTGCAAGAGCCAATACTAGCGCCTATACCACCAAATCAATGATAGAAAGAAACAAATACCAACCAAACCCACCCTAAATTGAGGTGCACAACTGGCAAATGAGAATAGTGTACATGCTTCTATTAGCTAACTATACCCACAAGAGATAGTTGATGAGAGCCTAAACACAAATCAACATTCAGTCATCAGTTAAATACATACTACACAATGCTCCAGAGACAATAGACAATTTTAGCTCACATGAATTGAATACTAAGCAGCGTTGAAGACAACAATGAATCTGCGAAATACATGACAAATGGCTCAAACAAATGACCGAGATGCAGAGCCAAAAAACATTTCTGAGGAAGAAAAGGTAATGGAACTAATTGAAAAATAATTCAAAACAATTATATTTAGGTACCTTCAACAGATTGACAGAAAGATTGAGGAAAGAAAGAAGGACACAGAAAAAACTTTAGAAGAATTCAAGAAAACACTGTAAGAACAAACAAATTAAATAAATGTAAATTTTAAAGCAATACAAAACCTGCAATTCTAAATCCAGAAGATAATTCTAAGATTTCAGAAATCTTGAAAGGGCAAAGGGTTTGAAAAGGTTTGAAAGGGCAGAAGATTTGAAGCAATGGAAGCCTGAATTAGTGAGTTTGAAGATAAACCTTTCAATACTACTATGCTAGAAGAACAATCAGAACAAAGAATGAAAAAATCTGAAGAAAACCTAAGAGTTATGTGGGACATCATGAGGAGGAACAATTTATGGGTGATTGGAATTCCAGAACAGGAAGAAACAACAACAACAACAACAACAAAATGCAGAGAAAATTGTTGAAGGGTTTTTGGAAGAAAAGCTCCCTAAAATCATGAAAGACGAGAAGATAAGCATACAAGAAGCTGAACGCACCCCAAATAGGATAGTTCCCCAAAGAAAATCACCAAGACATGTTACAGTCAAACTTTCCAAAACCAAAGACAGGGAAAGAATCCTGAGAACAGCTCAAGAAAAATGAAAACTCCTCTACAAAGGAGAACCAGTAAGACTGAGCTCTGATTTCTTAGCAGAAACCATGCAGGCAAGAAGGCAATGGGATGATATATAAAAAATCTGAAAGAAAAAAATTGCCAAACAGTAATAATATACCCAACAAAGTTGTCCCTCAAATATGACAGCAAGATTAGGACATTTCCTGATAAATAGAAATTAAAGGAATTTGTAATGATTAGATCAACTTTCAGAAAAATTTTAAAGGGTGTTCTTTGGACTAAGAACCCACAACAGCAGATAAACTGAGATTACCATACATGACAACACCACCTAGAATTCAATCCAGATATAGAAGTAATTAAAGTGAAACGAACCTACAAAACTGAAAATAGGGAACCAGAGATATCAATTTATAGTGAGGTCAACTACAAATCAGAAAGAGGGAATAGTGTAGATACAGAGATTCCAAATTGTAGGAAACTCAAGTAGATTTCAAGAATAAATATTGAAAAAATTAATAAATGGTAACCTGTAATTTATCCTGAAATTTAATATACTGCATATCAAAATTAAAAGGAAAATCAGAAAGATTTAGTAAACATTAACACACTAGGTATGAAAATGAAAAAGAAAACCCAGAAACAAAATGAACTCAGTGGAGAAAATTATGTGAAATAAAGAAACCTGCTGCACCACACACACACACACACACACACACAAACTCCAAAATAAACACACAGCACAATGACAGCAATCAATTCATAATTACACTAGTATCAATTGATTAAATGCACCAGTCAAGAGACAGGGAGAGCAGAATGGATAAGAAAATAGGATCCTTCAATTTTCTGTCTACAAGAGATGCATCTAAAGGATACAGACAGCCTAAATGTCCTGTAACAGAAGAATGGCTAAACAAACTTTGGTACATACACACAATAGAATACTACTTAATGTTAAAGAATAATGATGAATCTGAGAAACACATGGATAAGCCTGGAGGACATTATGATGAGTGAAATTAGCCAATCACAAAAGGACAAATATTGTTGAGACCAATGTAAAAAGTTAAGAAAAGAATTTCTTAATAAAAGAAACAAAGACCTTAAGAACTAGATAGTTTTGGTTTACCAATACCATTTGCCATGAAAAAGATCACATTGGAGAGTCCCAGATAGAGTGGGAGAAAACGTGAAACAAAACTCAAAAGTATTTAATGAAAAAGAGAACAGCATACTGGTCAGAAAGAGACTGGAGCAACCTGAGACTATGGCCCTATGCCACCCTTCAGGTCTGGAAAGGAACTAACTCATCCTTGAGGACCAATTTTCAACCAAGCAGTAGATAGGTTTATAGGGAGGAAAACAACACTGATCAGGTATGCTCACCATGGAATGGGCAATCATTCAAAAGCAAAAGGACATTTTCCAAGGGACAAGAAGGTGGGTGGAATGGAAATAGGAACCACAGGGAGGAAGCGAGATAACTGTTGTTGCATGGAGGGGATTGTAATCATTGAGATGAAACAATGTGTATGATTTGTTGAATATAAAGTTGACTATCTTGTCCATAACCCTTCACTCAATTCACAATAAAAAATCTACATTTTAAGACAATCCCTGGGTGATTCTTATAAATCACCAGGTGACTCTTAGTATACACAAGTTCCTTATGCATATAGAAGATTATTTAAAAAAATGAATAAAAAGGAAAGAATCTATGATGGTTACAGGAGGGGAGAGGAAGGAAAAATTATTCATGGGCTAAAACGTAAACACATGTTAACATGGGTGACAAGACAGGCAATATATAAGAAGGAGGTTTGCAGAGGAAAGATGAAAGTAGTGGGAAACAAAAGGAGGAATACAATAGTTAAGTGAATAGAGATAAATTCTGGTAGCTTGGTATATGGTAATGAAGCAAAGTATATGATTTGTTGAAAGTAAAACTGATGATCTGCTCTGTAAACCTTCTCTTAATTCACAATAAAGTAGTTTTTTCTTTTAAACATTTTTGTTGAAGTCAATATGCTATGTTTAAACTACTGTGACCATGTAAATGAATATACACAGCTTAGCCTTGTGTTGTTGTTGTTGTTAAGTTCATTAAGTTGGTTCCGACGCATAGCAACCCTATGCACAACACAACAAAACACTGCCTGGTCCTATGCCAATCTCACAATTGTTAGATTTGAGCCTATTGTTGTTGCCACTGTGTTTATCCTTCTCGCTGGGGTTCCTCCTCTTCTTTGCTGGCCCTCTGCATTACCAACTATGATGTCCTTCTTCAGGGACTAGTCCCTTTTGATAATATATCCAAAGTATGAGAGAGAAAATTTTGCCATCCTTGCTTTTAAGGAGCATTCTGGGTGTACTTTTTCCAAGACAGATTTGTTTGTTCTTCTGACAGTCCATGCACTTTCAATATTTTCTCCAATATCATAATCCAAATGCATCACTTCTCTTCCTGTCTTCCTTATTCCCTATCCAACTTTCACATACATATGAGGTGACTGAAAATGCCATAGCTTGGGTCAGGAAAATACCATACCTGAGTCCTCAAACTGACATCTTTGCGCTTTAACACTTTAAATAGGTCTTGTGAGGCAGATTTGTCTAATGCAATATGTTACTTGATTACTTGACTGCTGATTCCATGAGTGTTGATTGTGGATCCAAGCAAAATAAAATAATTGACAACTTCAAACTTTTCTCTACTTATCATGATGCTATTTATTGGTTCAGTTGTAAGGATTTTCATTTTCATTGAGGTGCAATCCACACTGAAGTCTTTGATTTTAATCAGTATTTCATGTTCTCTTTGCTTCTAGTAAGCAAGAATGAGTCATCTGCATATCACAGGTTGTTAATGAGTCTTCCTCCAATTCTTCTTGGAGTATTTGCTCAGCAAACAAATTGAATAAGAATGTTGAAAGGATACAACCATGGCACACACCTTTCCTGATTTAACCATTTACTAAACCCTTGTTCTGTCCTAAGGACTGGCTTTTGGTCTCTCTGCAGATTATTCATGAAAAAAAATTAAGTGTTATGGAATATCCATTTTTTGGAATGTGATACACACAGTTAAAAACCTTGGCATAGTCAGTTAAGTACAAGTACACATCTTTCTGTTTACTCATTTGTCAGTTTGTCCTACTGTGGTGGCTTGTGAGTTGCTATGATTCTGGAAGCTATGTGACAGTTTTTTAAATACCAGCAGTGTCACCCATGATGGACAGGTTTCAGATGAGCTTCCAGATGAAGACAGACTAGGAAGAAGGAGTGATGAACTACTTCTAAATATTTAGTCACTGGAAACTTTATTACTAGCACAGAAACACTATCAGATATAGTGCCAGAAAATGAGCTCCTCAGGTTGGAAGGCACTCAAAATGAGACTGGGGATGAGCTGCCTCCTCAAAGTAGAGTTGACGGTGATGATGTGAATTGGAGTAAAGCCCGTGGGAGTAAAGCCCACGGGACCTTCATTTGCTGATGGGGCACAACTCAAAATGAAGAGAAATAGTTGTAAACATCCATTAATCATTAGAATATGGAATGTACGGAATATAAATCTAGGAAAATTGGAAATTGTCAAAAATGAAATGGAACGCATAAAAATCGATATCTTAGGCATTAGTGAGCTGAAATGGACTGGTATTGGCCATTTTGAATCTGACAATCACATGGTTTACTATGCTGGAA
>NW_006408602.1:5099251-5115297 GCF_000296735.1 Chrysochloris asiatica | reverse complement strand
CCCTACCCCAAGAGATAGTGACTCCAGGGATGGGGACAGAGATGATGACATGGACAGATAGAGTGTCTGGGGACACTGGACTCAGGGAGGGAGAAGGGCTGTGTGCTGATGGCTGGGGGGAGGCCTGTGTGGTATACCTTTTGGTTGTTTGATGATGCATGGAGGGTTTGTAATCATTACAATGAAATGAAACATGATAGGATGAGTGAAGGGCTGATGTTCTCCCATGTAAACCTCACAGTAAAAACTTAAAAAAAAGGAGAGAGAGATGAAGTCTTGCCATTTGGCTTCTAAGGAGTATTCTGGTTGTACTTACTTCAACATAGATTTATTTGTTATTCATGGTACTTTTGATATTCTTCTCTAATACCATAATTCAAATGCAGCAAGCTTCTAGGATCTTCCTTATTCCCTGCCTAACTTTCACATCCATGAGGTGACTGAGAATACCATGGCTTGGGTCATAGGCACCTTAGTCCTCAAACTGGTATCTTTGCTCTTGAATACTTTAATGAGGTCTTGTGCAGCAGATTTGCCTAATGCAATACGCCATTTGATTTCTTGTCTGCCGCTTCCATAATTAAACATGCAATCTGTTCTTGAGATGGTCTCTAAATTTAGGTGGAATATACTTAATGTCATACTTTGGCTCTCATGAAGTTGTTTTAATTTAATTACAGCTTCAGCCTGGATTTTCTTATAAGCAACTGTTGGTGTGTTCCATAGTCTGCCCTGGGCCTTGTTTTGGCTTATGATATTGAACTTCTCCACTGTTTCTTTCTAGAGATGTAGTCAATTTGATTCTGGAGTATTCCATTTGGTGAAGTCCATGAGTATAGTCACCTTTTATATTGTTAAAAAAAGGTATTTGCAATGAATAAGAAGTCATTGGTCTTGCAAAATTCTATCATGCTATCTCCAATATTGCTTCCATCACCATTGTCATATTTTCCAACTATTGACCAATCCTTCCTCTTTGTTTTCAGCCAAGATCCAAAACCAACTTTTGCATTCCAGTTACCAGTAATTATCAATATACCTTGATTGCATGTTTGATGAAGAAGTTGGTTGAATTCTTCAATTTCATCATCACTGACTTTAGTGGTTGGTGCATAAATATGAATAATAGTGGTATTAACTAATCTTCCTTGTATGCATATGGATATTATGCTATCACAGACAGCATTGCATTTCTTCTAGATAGATTCTGAAATGTTCTTTTTGTTGATGAATGCAGTGCCATTCCTTCTTCAGTTTGTTGTTCTTGGCATAGTAAACCATATAATTGTTGGATTAAAAATGGCCAAAACCAGTCCATTTCAGTTCACTAATACCTAGAATATTGATCTTTTTGCATTCCATTTCATTTTTGATGACTTCCAAATTTTGTTAGATTCATATTTTTTGGAGGTATAGTCTTTTGTTTCTTTTAAAAAAGATTATTCCTAAATGTTTCATCTTTTGGGCAGCTATTGTAAATAATATTGTTTTCCTGATTTTCTTTCCAGAGTTCTCTTTATTTGTGTAAAGGAATTCAACTTATTTGGGGTGGTGGTGGTGGTAGAGAACAGTAAGTAAGGTATGAAGGTTAGTGTTGGGACTATGACTAGGTCTTGCCTAGGCCTCAGAGTTCATTCATTGTTAGGGTTATGATTAGGACTAGAGTTAGTGGTAGGGGTAAGGATTTGACTAGGGCTAGGGCTACAGCTAGGTTATGAGTAAGGCTTGGTCTAGTTTTTAGGGTTACAGTTAGGTTTATACTTACTAATTTAATTTTTTTTCTTGAAATATATTTGATTTCCTTTTCATTTGGAAGTTCTGTAACTGGATTATTTTCTCTTTATTATTATTATCATTATTATTTTGGTTGCTGTTACATTTGCATGTCTTGTTCTTTCTTTTCAGACTTATAAGTCTGTTTTATTTTGCATATTTCTATATCTGAGTTGAGTCTAGGTGATATTGTCATGTCTGTTAATCTCAAGTTGTCAGGTTGTTGACTACTATTGTTGGTTCTTTGTCCAAATAACTCCTTTTAGTATTTTTTGTAAGGTTGGTCTGGTTTTTACAAATTCTTTTAATTTTTGTTTGTTTGAAAATGACCTAATTTTGCTATTATAGTTGATGGACGGTTTTGATAGATACATGATTCTTGGTTGGAATATTTTTTTCTTTCAGAGTTTTATACATATCATTCAATTGTCTTCCTGCCTATATGTTTTCTGCTGATAAGTCAGAACTTAGTTTTATAAGTTTTCCTTTATGGGTAACTTTTCATCTTTCCTGAGCTGCTTTCAGGATTTTTTCCTTGTCTTTGGTTTTGAAAAGATTGATTATAATATGTCTTGTGTTTTTCTTTTGGGGTCTACCAAGTTTGGAGTTTGTTTAACTTCTTGAATGTTCATTCATGATGCTAAGGACATTTTCTTTCAACAACTTTTGGACAATATTTTTCTTTGTGTGTGTGTTTTTTCCTGTTCTGGAATTACAAACACATGTAAGTTATTTCTCTTGATAGTGTCCCCACATAAATTTTAGGTGTTCTTCAAAAAAATTTTTCCCTGACTGTTCCTCTAGCAGATGATTGTTGAGAAATTTTTCTTCAAGCTCAGTAAGTTGGCTTTCCATTGACTCAGTTCTGTTTCTTTACCTTGTAGTGTATTATCTATTTATGAAGTCTTAGTGTTAACCTGGAGCTCTGGTAGCGTAGTGGTTACGAATCGGGCTGCGAACCTTAAGGTCAGCGGTTCGAAACTACCAGCCATTCTGCGGGAGAATGATGAGGCTTTCTACTCCCGTCAAGATTTACACCCTTGGAAACCCTGTACAGGGTCGCTATGGGTCGGAACCGACTTGACGGCACTTAACAACAACAACAAGTGTTAACCTCAAGGAGCTCTGGTAGCGTAGTGGTTACGAATTGGGCTGCGAACCTTAAGGTCAGCGGTTCGAAACCACCAGCCGCTCCGTGGGAGAAAGATGAGGCTTTCTACTCCTGTAAAGATTTACACCCTCAGAAACCCTGTACAGGGTTGCTATGGGTTGGAACCGACTCGACGGCACTTAACAACAACAACAAAGTGTTAACCTCAGGTTTTCTAATTGTTGATTTTGCCTGGCTTCTGTGTTTTCAATTATTTGTCAGTATGTTTCCTGATTTTTTCCATAGTTTTGTATATGTTTTCCTTGATTTCATTTGCAGTTTTCCTGGTCTTTCTCTCAATTTGTTGAAGTTGTCTAATTAGCATTCTTTAAAATTCTTTATCAGATAATTCTGATACCATTTTTTTGTGTTATGTTTTCTGACTCTGTATTTCGGTCACTTGTTTGAGTCACTATTTTGTTTCTTTATGTAAGCTGAAATCACACTGTGGTGTTATATTTATATTTAATTGATGATTTTATATTGGTGTATTATCAGGCACTTACCACATGTCTCGTGGTGGATATGGCAGAAACCAGAAGTGTGAAAGCAATGTTTTTATCAGGAATAGATGTTGGATTTTGTAGAATGCTTTTATGCCTCAATTAACATGACCATGTGGTTCATTTTCTTTGTTTGTATTTATGTGGTGGATTACATTGATTGTTTTCCTAAAACGGAACCATCCTTGCTTTCCTGGCATGACTCTCACTTGGTCAAAATGTATTATTATTTTGATATGTTGCTGGATTCTATTGAGAATCCTTGAATTTATGTTCATGAGGGATATTGGTCTATGATTTTTTTTTTAGTTATGTTTTTGACTGGTTTTGGCATACCTGAGTAGTTTTGATTCATAACAGCTGATAGGTAATGTTCTCTGATGTGAACAGTGATGGCAGGCTAATGTAATTATAGCCTATAGGGAACCAATATTTTTTCTGATATGTTTATCTTGCTAAAGGGACTGACATTGGATGAGAGCTGCCAAAGAACCAGTGGAATAATTGAGCAGACTGAATCTCAGGTTGGTGTTACATCCCAATTTCCTTTTATTATATGTACTTCCAGGAACCCTCCAGACACCAGAGCCTCATTCTGTTCCTTCTATAGGATTCACCTTAGATGAAACCTGACCCCTGATCTCTGGAAGCCTTCCTCTTTTTTTCTACTTACCCAGGGAATATTTGATATAAAGAGTAGTTCTTTCTCCTTTCTTTCATACTCTTTACCTGTGTTACCTCTTTTCCAGTGTAAGGGTAGTTGAAATATGGGATCTTCATATCTATAAATATTAAGTGCTTTTAAACTTTTATACTTTGGATTTGGTAAAGAGAATCCAACTGACTCTTAATTTCCTAATTTTCTAGAATTTATAGAAACTTTAGAGGTAGTTAGGAAAAATGAGGATGTGAACCGTCCCTTTTCCCATTCCCAAATAAGGTCATTCCCTAGGAATCATTCTGCTTAGTTCATGGCAAATCCTAGGTTTTACTAAACTGCATGAAAAGAAATGCTGTTAATAATACCAGGTAATTAGAATTTTTTTTTTAGAAATGTGTAAAAGAAATGTGTAAATTTTTCTCTTTAGCATATTTAGTCCAATGTCTCACTAGTCTTTTAGCAAATATGGCTTCCATGCTGCTTCTACTGCCTTAACCCCATCTTAATCAAAGTTCACTATGAGCCTTGGTGGCTCTGTAGGATAAGCACTGAACTGCAAACCACAATATGGAAAGTTCAAACCTATCAACTGCTCTGCAGGTAAAAGACTTTCTGTTACCATAAAGTTGACTATGAGTTGGAATCTGTTCAATGGCAGTGAGTTTTCCTGGTGTGGTGCTGTGGGCTAATGTGTCAGATGGCAAAGTAGTTTGAACTGCAAGGTTGGTGGTTCAAGCTCACCAGCTGCTCTTTGGAAACCCTATACAGGGTCACTATGGATCAGAATTGACTTGATGTCACTTAACAACAAACAACAACAACAAAGAATCTTTGGTGGCATAGTGGGTAAATATTGGGTTGCTAACCACAAGTGTGATGGTTCAAACTCATCAGTTGCTCCTTGGGCGAAAGATGAGGCTGTCTGCTTCTGTAAAGATTTACAGTCTTGGAAATTCCAACATACTGGTGTGGTTGCCCTGGACTGCTAACCATAAAGTTGGTGGTTCAAATCCACCAGCCACTCCTTGGAAACCCTGTACAGGGTCTCTGTGTGTCAGAACTGACTTAACAATACTTAGCAACAGTTACAACATAGGATCACATGAATCAGAATCAACTTTGACTTGAATACAGCATCTTGTCCCTTTAGCCCCATCTTTAAATAGAAATTATTTCCTATAACAGACTGAGAGAAAAGACATTACTTTATTATAATTATTGTTGCAATAATAACTAACATCTCTATAGTACTTCATAGTTCATAAAATCATCTCTAATCCTTTTAAGAACCTTGTATGGTATGGCAGACTGTATTCTTCAAAGATAGAAAATATACCTCACTCCTATCCTCTTCTTATAATGCAATATTGACCTATCAACATTGCGTTATTAGAGGGAGTCACTCAGAAATTCCTATAATGACAGTTGTTGTTGTTGTTAAGTCCTGTTGAGTTGGCTGTGACTGATAACAACCCTGTATAGGATTTCCAAAGCTGTAACTCTTTATGGGATCAAAAAGTTTCGTCTTTCTCCCATGGAGATGCTGGTGGGCTCAAACCACTGACCTCATGTTTAGCAGTTCAGTGCTTATCCTACAGGGCCACAGCACTCCTATTATAATGACATATGATATTATTATTATTCCTATTTAATTGTTTAGAACATTGGATTCAGAGCCCAGCTGAAACTCATGATGTGGTAGAGCTGGGTCAGGTGTTTATGTCTTTGACTAACTTTCTGCTGTATTCTGCTATAGGAGAAGGTACAGTCATACACATGAGTTATATTTCCTACCTTGGTTTTTAGTAATTCAATTAAATAAATTTAGAGAGATGACTTCTTTTCCTCTAGATTCTAGAACTCTTGCCCACCACTCTACCTGTACATAGCTTTCACACCTTCTGTTATGGTATTCGACAACTACTCATAGCTCACAGCTTGCTTCTTACAGTGTTATTTAGGCTCAGAATACCTAAATAATATCTAAAAAACTTCTCAAGTTTCAGAGGCTATGCAGTTGCATTACTTTAAGGCTATCATGGGGAAGGATCATACTGAAGGGAAGAAGGACATTTTGTTGTTTTATGTGGCTGCTCATTTAAATGGATGATAGCCTGGCACCAGTGTCCTGGTGAAACAATTCAATGAGCTTGTGAGTGGGCAGAAATCCAGTCCAACAGATGGTCATGAGAGAAGGGACCATGCACTGTATGATCATCAAGTGTGCTTGCCCAGGGCAGCAGTCCCTGCCAGAAAGGTCCAAATGCCTGCCCTTAGAACTGGAGTCTTATTTTTCTGAGGATACTTAAAATAGGAAAAAAAAGAATACAGAGAAAAAAAATCAACAAGAACAACAAATTTCTTATTTGAGCTGGGAACAAAGAAGAGAGATGAGTCATGGTAAAAACAGTCTTTTTGGATTTAAAATGCTTGATCCTAAGGCAATCATCTGAAACTACATACATACAAATGTACACACATGCAATAGGATCATACTGAATATTCTGTTTGGTAATATGCTTTTCTTTTTTCATTTACCTAATTGCTACTACCTTTCTAGGATGATAAACATTTTATTACATTATTTTAAGTGGTTACATGGTATTTAATTGTGCAGATAAGTATTTCATGAGAAAATAGACATATTTTTTCACCTTTAGCAAGTTGTCCTTTAAAAAAATAATACCTATTATAAACATGTTTAATAAACATACTAGTAACTAAATTTTTGTGCATACCCATGATGTTCTTAGGATAAATTCCCAGAAGAGGACAAAGATAATATATATATATGTTTAAAGCTTTTGATGCTTCTGCTAAATTGCCATCCCAAAATAGTTGTATAAGAGTGTGATGTCCCTGTAGTTTCTGCAACACTAGAAATTACCATAAACTGTTAACAATTGGTGGGTAAAAGATATGTTACATTTGCTCTTCTAATTAGCATTTCTTTGGTCTAAGAAGGTTGGTAAGATTTTAAAAGAGTATGTAAAATTGATTTACTGTCACTTAGAGAAGGAATCAAGGCATTAGTCCATTCAATCAGTAAGAAGGCCTTGTATTAATGACAAATTGTTGTTATGGGGACTTCATGCACAGCAAAACAAACAAGTTCAAGTCAGATTCTGGAGAGGCTGTAGAATGAGGGATATCATTGCTGATGGATTTTGGTGAAAATTTTATTCCATAAAATATCCACAAGACACCAGAAAGAAGTTACCTGTTGTTAATGTTAATTGACTACACAAAGACATTTCACTATGTGGATCTGAACAAAGAATGGAGAACATTACTAAGAATAGGAATTCCAGAACATTTAATTGTGCTCATGCTGAACCAGTACCTGTTATCTGAACAGGAAAAGGGGATATTGTATGACATAAAATTGGAAAAGATGTGTGGCATAGTGGTATTCTTTCACTTTACTTATTCAACTATATGCTGAAACAATAATCCAAGAAGCTGGCCTATATGAAGAAGAACATGGCATCAGGATGGGAGGAAAGCTCATTAACAATGTGTGATATGCAGTTGATAAAACCTTGCCAGAAGTTAGATGACTTGAAGTACTTACTGATGAAGGTCATAGACTGAAAGCCTTCAGTATGGATTGCAGCTAACAGTTTTTAAAAAAGAAAATCCTTTTAACTGGGCCCATAAACAACTGGTAGTATAGTGGTTATGAATCAGGCTGCTAACCGCAGGGTCAGCAGTTTGAAACTTCCAGCTGTTCAGTGGGATAAAGATGAGACTTTCTGCTCCTGTAAAGATTTACAGCCTCGGAAACCCTGTACAGGGTCTCTATGAGTCAGAACTGACTCCATGGCACATTAACAACAACAACATGAACAACATTGTGATAAATGGTGAAGAAATTGAAAGTTGTCAAGGATTTCATTCTTCATGGATCAACAACCAATGTTTATGAAAATGCAGACAAGAAATTAAAGGCCATGTTTCATTGAAAAAATATGCTGTTAAAGCAGAGGTGTCTGCTTTTTCGATGACACACATTTTCGATGACAAATGTGTGCCTAACCTAAGCCATGGTATTTTCAATGTCCTCACATGTATGTGAAAGCTGGGTAATGACAAAGGAAGATGGAAGAATAATTGACATATTTGAATTATGGTATTGGTGAAGAATATTGAATATACCATGCCCGAAATGCGAAATAATAGACAAATCTGTTTTAGAGAAAGTATAGCCTGAATATTCCACAGAAGTGAGGATGGCAAGATTTTTGTCTTGCTTACTTTGGATATGTCATAAGAAGGGACCAGTTGTTGGAAAAAGACATCATGCTTGGTAAAGTAGAGGGTCAGTGAAAAGTCACCTTATGATTAAGCGACTGGTGAGCTTAAACTGCCACCTTGAGATTCAAACTGACTTTGCAGTCCAGTGCATTAACCCACAGCACCACACCAGGACTCCACAGACGCCATTTAATTTTAATCCGTTAATGAAATGGATGGACACAGTGGCCATAAAAATGGACTCAAACATAGCCAAGATTGTGAGTATGACACAGGGCTAGGTAATGTTTCCTTCTGTTATACATAAGGCCAATGTAAGTTGGAGCCAACTCAACAGCACCTAAGGACAACAGCAGTCATTACTTACGATAAGCATGTATTACTTATTTTTGTCAAAAAGAAAAGATGGATGAATTTATTTTAAATCAAGTTAGAAACAATCACAACATTATAAAAGTTGGAAATAGAATGAAAAACAAATCCAAATCCAGCTGAGAATACATTGCTGACCTGATGCCAACTAAAAGGCTGGACATTTGTGTCCTCCCAGAGACACATTGAAAGAAGGCCTGGTCTACTTTTGAAAACTATGTCATTGAAAACCCTGTGGAGCACCACTTTACTCTGACACAAATGGTAGCAACTTGATGACAACTGAATTACTGGTTTACTGAATCGACTCAGTAATTTAAAAAGTATTGGGTTTTGAGAGTCTTAAAGGGTGGGACCACAGCAAGAGGGTTGCTGTAATTCACCAGGAGGTGCCCATTTTAAGAAAAGAGCAATTTGTGCTGTTAAATGGAGAAACAGTGGGAATACTCACCTTTCCCAAACAACTATTGTATAAAGAGTTTCAATTCTTGAAAACTCTGTTTTAATTTACATTAGAGTATATTAACTATTTTAACTGGAGGGAGTCCATTGGTTAAATTAATTGTAAGTGCTATTTGGTGTTAAGTGCTGTTGAGTCACTTCCAACTTTATAGTCTCAATTGTTGTGTTGTTAAGTGCCGTCTAGTTTATTCTGACCCATAGCGACCCCGTGTAAGGTTTCCAAGGAGCGACTGTTGAGCTTGAACCTCTGACCTTGAGCTTCAAACCAGCTTTGCAGTCCAGCACATTAACCCACAGCGCCACACAAGGACTCCATAGGTGTCATTTAATTTTGATTGTTACTATTGGGCCAGGTTGTTTTTGCTCATTATAGGGTATTTTAGGACAGTGGGCACTATGTCTGGAATTTAAGCAAGCTCTGATGATTAAGGTGAGACATAACTACTTGCCTTCTATTTTCTAATTAGTAACTCTCTTAACATGTTAAAGAGTACTGTTTTAAATTTAATGGCATCTCCCGGTATAACTATAATTTGAGCTACAGTATTAAGACTGTGGAGTCCTGGTGTGGCACTGTGGGCTAATGCGTCAGACTGCAAAGTCATTTGAACTGCAAGGTCAGTGGTTCAAGCTCACTAGCTGCTCCTTGGAAACCCTATACAGGGTTGCTATGGGTCAGAATCAACACGACAGCACTTAACAACACAACAATTGAGACTATGAAGCGTCCTGCTGTGGTGCTATCAGATAAGCTCTGGACTGCTAATCGCAAGGTCAGCTGTTCAAATCCACCAACTTCTCCTGGGAAACCCTATACAGGGTCGTTATGAGTTGGAATCAACCCGATGGCACTTAAAAACAACATTGAAGTAATGAAGGTTTGCCAATTAGTGCGTTTCAGCAAATGTTAAAGTTAATTCAAAACTTATGTTATAAAAGTGCAAAAGTCAATTGTTGTTGTGTTGTTGTTAGGTGCCAGCA
The DNA here is from genome assembly GCF_000296735.1 of Chrysochloris asiatica. Lineage (NCBI taxonomy): Eukaryota > Metazoa > Chordata > Mammalia > Afrosoricida > Chrysochloridae > Chrysochloris > Chrysochloris asiatica. Next base: position 5,105,138 of record NW_006408602.1, on the reverse strand, counting down.
TGTCAGTACTGATTCATAGTGACCCTATGCACAACAGAGTGAAACACTGCCCAATCCTGGGCCAACCTTACAATTGTTGCTACGTTTGAGCTCACTGATGCTGCCACTGTGCCAGTCCATCTCATTGGGGGTCTTCCTCTTTTTCTCTGACCCTCCACCCTACCAAACATGATATCCTTCTCCAGAGACTGCTCCCTCCTGACAATATGTCTGAAGTATAAGAGACGAAATCTGGCCATTCTGGCTTCCAAGGAGCACTTTGGCTGTATTTCTTCCAACACAGATCTGCTTGTTCTTTTGGCAAGCCATGGTACTTTCAACATTCTCCTCCAACACCATAAATCAAACACATCAATTCTTCTATGGTCTTCTTTATTCCCTACCCAACGTTTGCATGCATATGAGGTTACTGAAAATACCATGGCTTGTGTTGGACACACCTTAGTCCTCAACTGACATCTTTGCTTTTAACACTTTAAAGAGGTCTTGTGCAGCAGATTTGCCCAATGCAATATGTTGTTCGATTTCTTGACTGTTGCTTTTATGAGTGTTAGTGGTTGATCCATGAATAATTAAGTCATTGGCAACTTCAATCTTTTCTCCATTTATATCGATATTATTTACTGGTCCAGTGGTGAGGATTTTTTTTTTTTTTTTTTTTACACTGAGGTGCAACCCATACTGAAGGCTGTGGTCTTTGATCTTCATCCATAAGATTTCAGTCCTCTTGGTTTTCAGCAAGCAAGGTTGTATCATCTGCATATTGCAGGTTGCTAATGAGTCTTCCTCCAATCCTGATGCCACTCAAACATTCTTGGAAGATAGGCCTGACAGTCTGTTTCTGAAAGGTCACGACCTTGAAACCCCTCTGGAGCAGTTCTACCCTGACATGCATGGAGTTTCTAGGAGTCAGAAACAACTCAAAGGTAACTAAGAAGAACAACAAAACGTGAGCCAGCTGCTCTTAGTAGTGTGACCGCAGCATGCCACATGGTGACTACTTTCTGTTTTCATGAGAGGCCACTCAATGGGCTAGTGTATTGCACAGGGTAGAACTCTCCCCCTTGAGTCATCTATAGAAGAGTGGACAAAACCTGGCTGAGACATATAACTAGGGTCACAGGGTATGAACGGTTCCCCTGAACATAGTGCTTGTCATGGCTTATGTTAGAATTATACCACATGATTTCATCTGAGACATACAGATAGATAGGTCCAGGTCAAGACATGTGATCTAGGGACACTTTTTGAGAGTCCCAATCCCATATTTCTGTTCCCTAAAAGCAAGTTACAGAAACTTCTGACTTAAGTTGATGACATCTATAACAGAGACTTGGAGTCCTGGTGTGGTGCTGTGGGCTAATGCGCCAGACTGCAAAGCTGTTTGAACTGCAAGGTTGGTGGTTCAAGCTCACCAGCTGCTCCTCGGAAACTCTATACAGGGTCACTATGGGTCAGAACCAACTCGAAGGCACTTAACAACGACAACAACATAACAGAGACTTTGTGGGACTCAATAAATGCAGCACAAAGCAGTATAGCTACTTAGCAAGTAAAATCTAGAGAAGACAAGCTTCCACTCCCCACCCCATGGAGGTACTGGTCATCACATAGATGTCCTGCCCACAGTGCCAAATGATGGAGTCAGCTCATAGATGCAGAATGGTCCCCCCTTATCCAACATTTGGTTGCCTGTCAAGATTGATAACATGTACATGCACCAAGAGGGTATGAAAAAGTTTTACCCACATACCAAAGTCTTTTAGGGAGAGCAGGGTAGGTTCCCAAGTAGGTCCAAAAATGACTTGGGAGAACAGGAAAAAACTGAAGTTGTATTGTGGCTAGGGTGAGGTTTTCCAGAGAGCAGGTTGGGCTTCTGTGGTTTGAAACCTCTCCCTTAAAGCATCAGAGGGAACATCTGGCTTGTCTTATCAGCTTCCCAGATGTGGAGTGAAAGGGATAATGAAAGTGGTGGGGATTGAAAGCTGTCAACAAACATCAAAAATTATTATAGATAACATCGTAATGATCCAGAAAATGAAAGATGATATTATAACTCTAAGACTAATTTTATAGGCTAGAGAAAATGAATGATTTTCTAGTAAAATGCTAATATTACTCCAAAATATTAGAAATTCTTGATGGATCAACTATTATAGAAGAGATCAGAAAAGCAAAAGATTGATCATTTACAAATGCATTATGTTATTATAGTTGTATTACTTAGTACTAGCTAACTTTTTTAAAAATAAAAAGCCATTTTTACATCATAAGTAGTGTACTTTACAAAAGTAACACAGAGTGCATTATTTGGCTTGCATTCAAACTGCATGACTTCAAGTTAAAATGAATAAAGTGTATGAAATTCATCATCTGCCTCCGCTAATACACTTTGACTATTACATTCAACAACAGCATGAACAGTGTGTATTCTTTTATTTGTACACTAAAGGCTGTGGGTTAACATTTCTCCCTAATTGATTATACAGAGTGAATATGAAAATACATAACAGGTCCCAGTTATCTATATACAATAGCGTATAAAATAAAATCAGATGTATTCACTTTCAATGTAGATAGCTATCCTCCACAATTACTATGCTCTCTACTCCCTGCCTGATTTTTTTCTTCTTCTTGTTGTTATTGTTAGTTGTCATCAAGTCATTTCACAACTCATGGTGACCCCATGCACAATGGAGGAACTCTACCTGGCCCTGCATCAGTCCCATGATCAACTGTGGGTTGGACCACTATGGTCGATAGAGTTTTCACTGGCTGATTTTTGGACGTACATCACCAGACCTTTCTTTCTAGCCCATTATGGGCTGGAAGTTCTGCAGAAATGTGTTCAGCATCATAGGAAGTCTCTGCTCAGAGCTAGCTAGCTTTTAAAAATCAGTTAGTTCTATTATTAAACTAATCTGGAGTTACAAATTTATGGACATTACATCACTCATCATATGGAGCCAGCATAACTTTCATATTAAGTCTTATTAAAGAGTATAAAAAGGACTAGCTTCATTTATAAACATAAAGGCAAAATTCTTCACAAAAAAGTACTAGCAAATTGAATCCAGCAGGGTATTAAAAGAATATCCCACAGACAAGGAGGGTTTATTGTAGGAAGCAAAGAATTGTTCAGTAATAGAAATGTAACAATGGGATCCCTCATACCAACAAATTGAATAAGAGAAACCGTATAATTATTATCAATGGTTACCCCAAACATATATGTTCAATTTAGTAATAATTCCTTTTAAAAGGTTTGACTGAATAGGAGTAGATAAAAGTTACTGAAGCATGATAAAAAATAATTGCTCCAATCAAAAAGAAATATTAATTGGTGAAATGTTTGAGGCAATTCCCACTAATAATCAGAACCAAAAATGAGCATATCAACTATAATCATTATTATTCATCATTTACTCAAAGGCCCTTTGCTTTCTAAAGCTGCCACTTTATTTTCTCAGATTTGTCATAAACATCAGAAGGCTTAAAGCAGTTTTCAAATGGGAAACTATTAGAAATTAGGCCTTAGAGGAGCTGACTTACAGGCATGGCATGATAGGTGAATGCTGGGACCAACTCAGGCAGGACTAGATATGAGTGTGCAACTGAGAAAGGATGGTTTTGAGTAGACAGTAGCCAAGAAGATCTCAAGGTCCCAAGACAGGTGAGTTTTTAGAGGTCAAATTCAAAAGTTGGGTATTGTGTCTAAGGCAAAATATGTTTTTTTGGAGAGAGGTGCCATAATGGCAGCTGAGACACTTCATGCCATCCCTCTTACAGCAAAGATCTAAGAAACTAAGCAAACAAGATACAGAAGACAATCCTGTAATCCCAAACATCAGATGACTGGATAAAGAATAAGATCAATTGCTGATTGGACAAAGAAACTGACTGAAAATAATGAACAAGAAGAGACAGAACAGCGGAGCCCTGCCAGGTGGTCACAACATGGCCGTCTTGAGATAAAGAAGCAATCCTGGTGAGAAGTACAAAAGGCAACTACCCAGAATCCATAATTAGATATAGAGTAACTGTGTAGACATACCCAGAATCCATAATTAGATATAGAGTAACTGTGTAGACATACCCAGAATAGAATAAAATAAGGCCCTGATTACTGTCTGTTGCTAACAGGAAGAACCAGCCATCCTCACCTGATGATTAGAGGAGCATGCTACCCTTCTCCCCACCCCATCGATAATTAGCAACACAACCCCTCCCATATCCCTGCAGACACAACTGCTGATGACCAAGGTGAGTTCCCATCATCCCCAGCCCCAGCTGCCATCCTCTTCACTGCCTTGACCACCACCTTTGCCTGATGGACCCACTGAGTGGTAGCAGGCCACCTTGGTATGACGCTGGCTGCTTGCCTCACCCCTTCCATCTGCCAACCCAGCCAGGTGGCAGTGAGCCACTCCAGTGTGGCAGTATCCATTTGCCCCAACCTTCCCACATGTAGATCCCTCTCTCTTCCTGCACCTGATGAGAGGTGATGGCAACAGTGCTTGCTGTTTCCCTTCCTCTCACCCTGTCCCAAAGAGCTTGAGGTGGTGGGACTGCGTATGCACCATCCATCTCTTTCCCTCTCCCCTCTCAACTGGAGAGCCGTGGCAACTGTATGTATGCCCGTGTTCCCCACCCCACCCCTAGCCTGTGCCCCACCTGACATGACCCCCTATATATCCACCTGGTGGTGATCCCTCCCACTTGCCCTTCCCACTGCTCACCCACCTCCCTCCACATGCCCCATCTGCAAAGGGACTATGAGTGCATGCTTGGCCAAATTAACAAAGTAAAAGGAGAAGATGCAAATGACACAAATAAAAAATAAAATGAGTGGCATTACAACAGAACCAAATGAAAACAGTATGGAGCATTCTTAAAAGGTAGAAGTAGAGATACCATAGGATCCAATTATTCCACTATGTATATGACGGAGTTCAAGAAGTTTATGGGAAAATGGCATTAAAAATGGAACTTTTCCATGAACTTTTGGAAGATGCTTTATATATCTTAGAAAAATAACAGCTGTGATAAGAATAAATATATACATACTCATGTTAATTGCAGTGTTATTCACAATAGCAAAAAGGTGGCAACAACCTAAGTGCTGTCAATTAATGGATGAATGAATAATCGAAACTATGGTACATACACACTGCAAAAGTAATAAAAAAGCACCAAGCATTCTTTCAACTAACCAGCACACTCTACTTAGCAGGGTTCAATAAGTTGTTGCAATGACCACACAGAACTCAGACACCATACTCACAGTTAGGGGTTTATTAGGGATGTTAAAAAGTTTCAATTTAGGGTCAGAATGCTTAGGGTACAGTTCTTCCAGTCAGGACAGCCTCTTCTCAGCCTTAGCTACAGGTAGGCCTCTTTCTGCTGGGGCCATGTCACAAGTTCTTTTAGGGCTGCTGATAAATAAGTACCACTCTACCATAATCCTCCCACCACTCGTCTGCCAGTTTGTCATAATGTGTTGGTTTGTGAGTTGCTATGATTCTGGAAGCTATACCACCAGTATTTTAAATACCAGCAGGGTCACCCATGGTGGACAGGTTTCAGATGAGCTTCCAGGTGAAGACAGACTAGGATGAAGGAGTGACGAACTACTTCTGAATATTTAGTCACTGAAAACCATATGAATAGCAGAGAAACCTTGTCAGATATAGTGCTGGAAAATGAGCCCCTCGGGTTGGAAGGCACTCAAAATGCTACTGGGGAAGAGCTGCCTCCTCATACTAGAGTTGACCATGATGACATGAATGGAGTAAAGCCCGTGGAAGAAAAGTCCGTGGGACCTTCATTTGCTGATGGGCCACAACTCAAAATGAGGAGAAAAAGCTGTAAACATCCATTGAAAATC
>NW_006408602.1:5088601-5098901 GCF_000296735.1 Chrysochloris asiatica | reverse complement strand
CTTGTTCAGGGTCACTATGAGTCGGAACCGACTCCATGGTACTTAACAACAACAGGAAAGACCAGTTAATACCACTATTATTCAAATATGACAACCCTACAATGTCCTCCTAATCTGTGTGGTGGAGTCCTGGTGTGGCGCTGTGGGCTAATGCATCAGACTGCAAAGTCGTTTGAACTGCAAGGTTGGTGGTTCAAGCTCAGCAGCTGCTCCTTGGAAACCCTGTACAGGGTCTCTATGGGTCAGAATCGACTCGACAACACGTAACAACAACAACATAATGCCCTGGAGACCAGAGACAGTTTTTGCTTACATGAAGAAAAAAGAGAGTATGCTCAAGCAAATGACCAAGATACAGAGCCAGAAAAATGTTTCTGAGAAAGAAAAGGTAATGGAACAAACAGAAAAAGAGTTTAAAAAAATGATATTTGGGTATGTTATAAGGATCGACAGAAAGATTGAGTAAAACAAGGAGAATACAGAAAAAACTTTAAAAGAATTCAGGAACACACTACAAGAACAAACAGACATAATAATGCAAATTTTGAAACAATTCAAAACATACAATTAGACATATAAGATTTCAGAAATGGACAATACATTGAAAAGGCAGCAGAGTAGATTTGAAGCAATGGAAGCCTGACTTAGTGAGCTTGAAGGTAAATCTCGCACAAAGAAAATGAACTCAGCACAGAAAATTATATGGAACAAAAAAACCCAGTATCACCATAAAAAAAAACAAAACCAAAAAACCACACAGCAAAATGACAGCAATCAATTCATACCTATTGATAATTACACTGAATGCAAATAGATTAAATGCAGCAGTCAAGAGATAGTGCAGAATGGATATGAAAACATTATCCTGTAATATGCTGTCTACAAGAGACACATCAGACAGATGGAGACAGCCTAAATGCCCATCAACAGAAGAATGGTTACAGCAAACTTTGTACATACACACAACAGAATACTATGAGTCTTTGAAGAATAAAAATGAATCTGTGAAACCATGGATAAACCTGGAAAACATTGTACTGAGTGAAATTAGTCAATCACAAAAGGACAAATATTGTATGAGACCAATGTTGTAAAAAGTTAAAAGATTTTCTTAATAAAAGAAACAACCTATGATAGCTACATGGGGAAGGGAAATTATTGACACGCTAGAAGGTAAGACACATGCTAACATGGGTGACAGGGCAGGCAATATACAACAAGAGGGAAGTTGGCAGAGGAAAAACGAAGGTAGCAGGAATGCAATAGTTAAAGTGAATACAGGTAAATACTGTTAACTGTTGGCTAGTGGAGGGGATTGCAGTCATTTTAATGAAGCAAAGTATATAATTTGGTGAATGTAAAACTGATGATCTGCTCTGTAAACCTTCACTCAATTCACAATAAAATGTTAAATAAAATCGTGCTACAAAATTACAGAAACCAGCATTAAACAAAAATATCAAAACGTGTCGCTACTATTTTTCAGGGAGCTCTGGTAACATAGTGGTTACGAATCAGGCTGCTAATCTCAAGGTCAGCAGTTCGAAACTACCAGCCTTTTGTGGGAGAAAGATGAGGTGTCTGCTCCCATAAAGATTTACAGCCTTGGAAACCCTGTACAGGGTGAGTCAAAATCGACTCGATAACAACAGCAAAAACCCTTTCTAGAAGCCCTGCTGTGGTGCTGTAGGATAAACACTGGACTGCTAACCACAAGGTTGATAGTTCAAACTCACTAGCTGGTCTTTGAAACCCTGTCTCGGACACTCTATCCATGGTTGCTATGAATAGGAGCTGACTTGACTGCACATAACAACAGCAAGTCTTGCCTGAAGAATTTTGCCGTATTCAATTTATACAACGTCAAAACTGTAGTTTTAGCATCTTTGAGAAACTCAAGTCTGTGCCTTCTAAATGGTCTTTGAGTTTGGGGAACAAAAAGAAGCCTGACTGGGCATGATCGGGTATTAAGGGTGGGTTGGGGTAAGCTTTCACAATAATTCTTACAGCATAGACCTTTCAACTTTCAAAAAATTGAGCAGGTTCTTTGTCATGAGCAGGTTCTTTGTCATGATGTCAAGTTCTCAGTGTAACTTTCCTGGTGTTTTCCTCCCCAATGCAGTTTTCAATTTTCTTACAACTTCTCCTTAATGTACCCCCGTAATTGTCCTGTTACCTTTGGGAAATCTGTCAAGATTTCCTTAATCTTTCTGATGTGTGAGTTGTGGTTCGAGATTGTGGCTTCACAAGAGACTGGATTTGAGTTCGTGATCAAAGTGTACCACATCTCTGGGGATTCAAGCAGCGTTTCTCACAGACCATCTGTATTAGAATCACCTGAGCTATGTCTTTAACATGGAGCCTGTGTTCCATCTCAAGCCTTCTGATTAAGAATCTCAAAGGCAAATTCAAGGGCAGAGACTGGAAATCTGCATTTTAAACAAGTTCTTCAGGGGTTTCATGGGCACCTTCAAGACTGAGACACTACAGAGAGATAAACAGCACAACACATGTTTTTAGGGTATTTTTGCCCCTTTACATACACCCTTTCTTATGTTTTGGTTATGTGTTCTTAAGTCACAAAGAGATGTGTTTTTGATGATTGCAAGGGGTCCTGCCATGTTATGTCCTGACTCTAGCAGTAAATTTGAAGAGTTGACTTGTAAACGTGTGGCTATACAACCCACATTGCCATCTAGTGACAAATACTTTTAATTACAGCTAGCTGTGGCACAAATACTTGAACCTTGAGGAGTAATTTGTCTCAGATTCAAATGAATTAACTTTCTAAATAGATGTTGTTTAATGTATACAATTGTTTCTATTCACAGTGGTATGTCTCACTGTCAGGGGACCATGGCATTGTATTACAAGGTTTCTTGGTAGATCAAGTTTGTCTACTGGCAATTTCCTCTGTGTACTTTCTATCTACCATGTACTCTGGTGGTGAATGATTCTAAATTGCCCTAACAATTATGAATATGAACTCTAGGTAGGTCCTTAAAAAAATTCACCCTTAATAAGTGAAATAAAATTTTTTTTATTGAAATAAAATAAATTTATAAAGGAATATAATACTAAAAAATAAATTTAAAGAGGGTAATTTCATGATATTAGAAACAATTTGAGTGGGTGCCTAAAAGATTTTGAATAAAATTTAAACATGAATTAATATTTACCTATATACATTTTGCAGTAAACTTGGAATAGTATTTTACAAAATTCACTATGCTCTTGAAATATTAATTAATATCAATGATAATTGAGTAAGATATTGAAGCTTTGTTATTGTTGTGTGCCGTGAAGTCAGTTACGACTCATAGCGACCCTGTACAGGGTTTCCGAGGCTGTAAATCTTTACGGGAGCAGAAAGCCTTATCTTTCTTCCGTGGAACAGCTGGTAGTTTCCAACTGCTGATTTTGAGATTCGCAGCCGGATTCATAACCACTAAGCTACCAGAGCTAATAAACTGAGTATATTCTTGTGATTATATAGTTGAGGATATCTGTAGCTATTATTTAGGGTTTGTGAAAAATACATAGTCATGCTTATGTCTACATGTTGTTGTTGTTGAGTGTTGTTAAGTCTGTTCTGACTCATAGCGACACTGTATAGGGTTTCTGAGGAGCGGCTGGTGGGTTTGAACCATTGACCGTGTGATTAGCAAGTGCTTATCCTACAGTCCCACATCATGACTCCATTGTTTTTATATAAAGTATTTCTAATGAAATCACAAGTTTATTTCATTACTTTCATATAATTGCATGTTCAGATACTTAGTAATGAAACTATTTAAATTGTGAATATGATAAAAATTTAATAACATTCTTGGATTAGACAGTGATTGCTTTAATGATGGCTATTTATTAAGATCTGGCCATGATTAAAAAAATGTTAGAAAAGTGTTTTGAGCTGCAAAATGACAAGGAAAATGAATTTTTAACAGGGGTTATCAGATGAATGGTTGTTACTTCATTTTCTTAGAATAGTCGAAATCCCAGGGTTTTTTTTTTTTTTTTAAACCTTGTATTACTTTTTCTTCTGATCTATAAAGTAACACATGCTCCCAACTTTGTTTTGCTCCCTGCTGCCTTCTCGTACCTAGAAAAGTACTTGGCACTTTGTAGACGCGCAATATAAATTAGTTGAATGCGTGAATGAATGTCAAACGGTCAAATAATATGGAGGTGGTGGTGGCTGTGTGCCGTGGAGTCGGTTCTGACTCATAGTCATGACCCTGTACTGGGTTTCCGAGGCTGTAAATCTTTACAGGAGCAGAACGCCTCATCTTTCTCCCGCGGAATAACTGGTAGTTTCGCTGACCTTGTGATTCGCAGCCCGATTCGTATCACTACGCACCCTCGGAAACCCTATACAGGGTCGCTATGGGTCGGAACCGACTCGATGGCACACAACAACAACAACAACAACAACCAGAGAAGTAGTTATTGTTCAGTGAGGTGGAGTAGCTTCTGACTCATAGCAACCCTGTATAGAGTTTCTAAGGAGCAGCTGGTGGGTTTGAACTGCTGGCCTTGTGGTTAACAGTCCAGTGCTTGTCCTACAGCGTCACACCCGGACTCCAATGATGAGGTTGTTGTTAAAGTGCCGCTGGCTCTGTTCTGATGCTTAGCCACCCTGCTTAGGGTTTCCGGGGAATGGACAGTGAGTTTGAACTGCCGATCTTGCTGTTTAAACCGACCTTGCAGTCAGTCCAGTGTGTCATACCAGGACTCCCCAGTATGAAGTAGAACTCATTATTTAACTCCACAGAGATAATTGCTGTGAACACTTTGCTGTTGATTTCTCTGGATTTTTTTTGCGGGCATTTACCTGTACTTAGGTACTTTGTGCAAGGAGCTCTGGTAGCGTAGTGATTAGGGATCGGGCTGCGAACCTTAAGGCCAGCAGTTCGGAACTACCAGCTGTTCTACGGGAGAAAGAAGAGGCTTTCTGCTCCGGTAAAGATTTACAACCTTGGGAACCGTACGCACAGGGTACCCTCGCTATGAGTTGGAACCGACTCCACCGCACATAACAACAACAACAACAGGTACTTTGTGCAGCTTTAGTTTCTCATTACATGTACGACTACCCTAGCTTACTCTTTTAAATAAATATATAATATTTGATTATGTAATTAATCACCCTGTATTTAATCAAATCAGCCTTCCACTGATGGTACATGTGGTTTGTTTCCAGCTTTTTATTTTTTGCAAATATAAACTTTGGTGCAACAAATGTCTGTGTATAATTATTGAACAAGAGAATATATTCATGGAAGCAGAATTGCTGAATCAAAGGGAAGAAATACTTAAAGTAATCTACATTGCTAGATTTCCCTCTAAAAGCAAGAGACAATATTAGAATTGCTTTCCATCAATACTTTTGCCAATAATGAGTAGAAGCTTATCTTAATTGAAAAAGAAAACAATACCAGCCTGATGAATGACATCTGAAATCTGAATATTCTGTGTTAAAAAAGTGTTATCTGCTAGCAAGATGATAGGGGTTTCTGAAAGTATTGATTTTTTCTTTTCTTTGTGGTCTAACTTTTGAATTACATTGTAATTAAAGTTCAACTTCATTGAATGCTTATTTGATCAATTGAGTTTAATTAGCATAAGCTTGAAAGCACCAAAGTTTAAGATAATAATTCATAGGGCTCACAGTTTTTCAAAGATTACAGTCATCAATATTGTATACCAATTTTGCAATACCAAATCTCTCAGCATAAACTTTGCTATGCAAATGATATTTAACACTTAAAAGGACTATGTAATTTCTTGAAGAAAAATGTTGCATCTTGTAAAAATAGATTAATTATTAAGGAGAAAGACATCAGTTCCACTTTACAACCTTACTGAAAATTAGTAACATCGGTGACATTTACACTTATTCTTCTTACCATTTGTTTTCTAAAACATTGGACAAATAATATTATGGTGTAAGAAAGAGGTGCAGATGAAGCAATACTTTTTGATGTGTTTTTCTTTTCTTGTAGTTTGGTGAGTAGGGTGACTGGAACCTTTGCATCTTGTGTTGCATAGTAAGACCAATACAAAATGATTGCAGCTCATGTAAAAGACAGGATAGCATGTTTTCAGTTTTAATGGGGACACTCAGAAAAGTTCCAATTCTTCTTGACATTTCTTATAGCCAAGTAAAACATGGTCTAGGTTGGAGTGTCTATTATAAAAATAAAAGAAGAGCAAGTCAATTATATTTCAATGACTTGAGTAGCCAGCGGTCCTCATTAAAATGATCAGGAAGATTGTAGTGTTGCTTTTCTCTGTGTAGAGGCTGATTAAGTTGTGTAAGAATGACATGGCCTTTTGGGGTGCAAACTGGAGTGTGCCTTAGCACCTGGAGCAGAAATTGTTGACACTTTCCAGAGTAAAATGTGTACTATCATAACAACAACAAAAATTTTATCTAATCAGATGATAGACTCTGAAATTTAACTAATTCAGAATTACTTAAGGCTGCTGTATAAATTTTTATTTTGTATTTTGCTGCAATAAAAATGTCCTTCGGTATGGCAATCATGAGATATACTTTTCTTTACACTTATTCAGTCACCTGTCCTTTATTAGAGGAATGTTTATAATGCAAGTAAATACATTTGTTTAAGGAATATTTAGTTTATTAATTCATACTATTTTTTTTTTTTTTTAAAGCCTATTCATTCCTTCTTTTCGGGGATGAAGGTATAAAGTAATCCTAGAATAATTGTTATTTCTGTTTCTTCTTTGCTACTACCATGCAAAAGAACAGTACAGTCTAATACTGTTTATTAAAGCAATGCAGTTTAAGTAGACCAACCCCATTGTTTAAGAGAATGGACCTATTGCTTGACTTTCATATTTTTAAACAGTGTAGAATAACAGCCTCAGATTCTAAATTAGATTTCTATAGTAAATATCAATGTCACCAAACTCCTCAAGTGGGTACTGCATATATGAAGACCCCAGTCTTCATGTATTGGTAGTTGTAATATATGTGCCTATATATGTGCACATAAGGAGTTCTGGTAGCATAGTGGTTACAAGTTGGACTGCTAACCTCAAGGTCAGCAGTTTGATAATACCAGCTGTTCTGCAGGAGAAAGATGAGGCATTCTGCTCCCTGTAAAGATTTCCAGCCTTGGAAACCCTGTAGAGGGTCGTTATGAGTCGGAAATGACTCCACGACATACTACCACCATCACCTCTGCCATAAATGCACATACACACATATGTAAATGTTTTAAGTGAAAGATCTACAGAATTTATTACTAGATTCAAGCTTATGGCATAAAATTACCAAACTTTTAATTCTTACAAGATAATGAAATGTTCATAATTATATTTTCATACGTTATCTATCTTTTCTAAATCAATTGATTTCAGGAGTTGTATTTTATGTTACTTACCTATGATTTGCATAACATTCTAAAAAATAAAATTGTCTACATTAAAAATACAAATAACATTAAAATGACAGCAACCTCCTTTGATATGTTTCAGATAACTGAAAAAAGTTTTTTCATAGTTACATTAAGTATTTAACTCAAGGCAGATTTTTTTTTTGTGGGGGAGTATACAAACTTGCTCTCTCTGTTGTTGTTACTTTGAGTGGTCAAGCCAGTGAAAACTTAAAAGCTATGTGTTAGTCTAAATGTAGCTAAAAAACAAACAAACAAACAACAACAGAGAGAGGGAACTCTATTAGAATTTTATTCTTAATCAGGCTTCATCCTTTATCATTAAAATGACCCAGAGAAATGTTCAATTGTTGCTGTTAGGTGCCCTCTAGTCAGGTCTGAATCATAGTGACCCTATACAGAGTTCTGAGAAGCAACTGGTAAGTTTGAACAGCTGACCTTCTGGTTCACAGTCCAGTACAGATTCTACAGTGCCATACCAGGACTCCAATAAGTATTATATTATGAATATCACCTTTACTATAGATGGTACTACTGTGGGGACATGGAGAATAGTCACAGATATCAAATGATTTAAAAGTTTTGAGCTTGATTTACCTCATGCTAACTACAGTAGTAAGGTTGGTCCAGGATCGGGCAGTGTTTCATTCTGCTGTGCATAAGTTTGCTATGGGATGGTACTGACTCGATGGCACCTAACAACAATAACAACAGTCCTGGTGTGGCTCTGTGGGTTAATGCGCCAGACCGCAAAGCTGTTTGAACTGCAAGGTCGGTGGTTCAAACTCAACAGCTACTCCTCGGAAACCCTATCCAGGGTTGCTATGGGTTGGAACCGATTTGATGGCACTTAACAACAACAACAACAACAAGAAGTCCTGGTGTAGTGCTGTAGGCTATGCATGCCAAGGTTGGCAGCTCAAATCTAACAGCCCTCCTTGGAAACCCTATATAGGTTCACTATGAGTCCATGGCACTTAACAACAACAGTCAATAAAAGCACAAGTCAGGCCTCTTTTATGCTGTAATGTTACAATTTCACTCCTACTAAATAACCACACTGCAAAGTTGATGGCACTATCAAGTAGGTTTCAAAATAACGGGTAGAGAAAAACAGGTTATCATGAGGGCCTTCCCCCCTTTCCTATTCTGACTTGCAATTCATGGGGAAAGAAAGAATACAATGGGTTGCAGCCTGGGTTAAAGGAACCTAATTATGAGTCTCTCAAATACACCACAGAATTTAGCAGCACACAGATTTTGTAATATCATTTTTCCCTGTAATTTTCATGTAATTTATGCCTTGAATTAATAAAATTTGAAAAATGTCTGTATTCTTTCTGTATTCAAAGAAAATAAAATATCTACATAAAAGCATTAAATAGGTTTCCTTTCGTATCTTCTTTGCTTCTGATCTTAGAGTTTAAATGCTGAAAATATTATATACATACAGTCAAGTAAATTGGTGAAGAATCACTCTTCATGAAAGTGCGGGCTTAGGAATAGCAAAGATAGAGGTTGTTGTTGTTGCTGTTATGTGCTGTTGAGTTGGTTCCAAGGAGCAGCTGGTGAGTTTGAACCACCAACCTTGTGATTCAAATGGACCTTGCAGACCAGTGCTTTATCCCACAATGCCACATCAGGACTCCAAAGATAGAGTTAAGAGCTGTATTTCCCAAAAGACACTCAAAGTGTGTATTATATGTGCATGTTGTTCTTGTTGAGAACATACACAGCATTTGTTGTTATTGTTAGGTGCCACCAAGTTGTTTCTGACTCATAGAGCCCTAGTGCACAGTAGAATGAAACACTGCCCAGTCCTGCGCCAACCTCTCAATTGTTGTTACACTTGAGCCTATTGCTGCTGCCACTATGCCAATCCATCTTGTTAGAGGTTTTCCTTTTTTTCTCTGAGCCTCCACTTTACCAGGCATGATGTCCTCTCCAGGGACTGGTTCCTTCTAATAATATGTCTAAGGTATGAGCATAACGTGCATCAATTCAACAATTTCTGCATGTACGATTCAGTGACATTGATTATATTCTTCAAATACAATTTGGCACAACCGTTCTCATCCTCTTGAAGAGCATAAACTCACTGCCCCCTAAGGTTCTTATCTAATCTTTTGAGTTGCTTTTGTTAATTTGATTCCATATGTATAGTTCTTAGAAGATCATAATGCTCAAGGCAGACATTTTCTACTTATTAAGCTAAATTACTGTTTGATTTTAAGAAGACTTCAGGGAATATTTTTGGTTATGGTGTGGTGCTGTGGGCTAATAATTTTTTTCCCTTGTCCTGGACTGTAAGGTTGGTTTGAACTGCAAGGTTGGTGGTTCAAGCTCACCAGCTGCTCCTTGTAAACCCTATACAGGATTGCTATGGGTGAGAACTGACTCGATGGCACTTAACAGCAACATTGTTCATTTGAGTAATTTAATCCCTTCAAAACTCTATGTCTAGAATTCCGGGACTAGTGTGCTGTAACCATCAAAAGGTTGAGAAACATTGATCCACGCTGTACTGCTTTTGAATACAGAGATTATTTTGAGAGGGATATAGTCTCATAATGATAGTCAAGTAAATTTTGGCAACAAATAAGTAGGCTTTTTGATTTCACGATTCCTTAAAGTCTTTAATACACTAAAGTGCATTTTGATTCTGGGTTAGGTATTCTGGTCTTCTGAAGCTTAATTTGTCTTGCGTTACTTTTTGGGAGGAACAAGGAGTTTGAGGTACAGTTTAGAAAACTGACTGGGAAAGGCTGCATGATTTTCCTCTTCCTCTTACTCAATAAACAGAATTGGTGTGGCACATCAGGGATTCAAACTCATCAGTCACTCCTCAGAAACCCTTTACAGCATCCCTATGA
>NW_006408602.1:5072500-5081141 GCF_000296735.1 Chrysochloris asiatica | reverse complement strand
TTTTTACACTTTTGGTGAAGTCTTTTTATGCACAAGTCACTTTTAAATGGAGAAGTCATCCATGGATATGCATATTGAGTTAAATGAGAGCTTGTCATTTGATATTGGATTTCTTGAGACAAGTTAGTGATGAAACTAGCAGAAAAGGAAAACTAACAACTGTAGGTTTTAATTTTCTCTCTTTTCTTTAAAAAATATTTATTGCATTCTAAGTATAATAATATATTCTTCTCCAAATGTTTAAAGTTTAAAAATTTGGGAATAAGTTATAGGACATGAAGTTATATGTCAAATGTTTTCACTTCAAAAAGAAATATAACTATCTAATGTTACCAATGAGCTTTTAAAAACTAGGTCTATTCTGGGTAGCCTCAGAATAATTGGTCTTTTAGTTGATTTAACTAACTAAGCTAAGCCAATAAGAATTACCTAGGACATGCTTTATATTTTATCTTATATTAGAATGCTTTCTTAATGAATGAATGCATAGTATCTTTAAATAGTCCTATATGAATATTCAAATACATCTGAATGCTTTGCTGTTCATTTCAATAATTCTCTGTAGAAATATCCCCACATATCAATAACTACAGAGGAGACTTTTAAATTTAATTAAAAGAAATGCAGCAGACTCATGAGGTCTCTTAATGATTAAATAACTATGACTTAAAATAATGTGTTAATTTTGCCAATTTATAAGGATATAGTTTAAACTTTATGAAAAGCTTTCAGGTTTACTTAGGGACAGTCACAATCCATAATATTATATTTTGAATAATTTATGCTTTGTGGGATTTGCCAGTGTATGAGGAAAACCACTGGTGATCATTTATTCATTTGTGACAGGGTTTTTAGTAAATCCAAACTCGACTCCTAGTGTGCAATGTGGCACCAACACTGGACTTCAGATCACAAGGTCAGCAGTTCAAACCCACTAGCTGCTCCTCAGAAACCCTATACAGGGTAACTATGAGTCAGAACTGATTTGATGGTATGTAACAATAACAAATTGAACCTTGTGGCTGGTTTTAGCTCAGTAGAAATGTTCTGCAAGGTAATCTATGAGCACATTATATTGACTAAATTAGAGATCAGGTAAATTGATTTGAAGAGAAAAAGGAAAGAAGATGTTACAATATTGATGCTGTGATTCTGTTTTGTTGTTTTATATCACCTAAATACTACAGTTGGATATTTAATAGAACTTTAATGTTAATTTGTCATAATTAACTGATTTTTATGTTAAGCATGTTTAAAAGAAAATGACAACTGGAAATAAAATTTAAATCTCTGAAAAGATATTGTTTAGTCAATTGAGGTCCAATTCCTGACATCTTAACTGTGATAGTGCATATAAAAAGACAACACTTGTACAGAAATTTAGATACGACACACAAAAGTAATCCTGTTGTTTGGTGAGTTAACAATCATAGGAGGGTGACCCTGTTGACTTTTCCTTGTTTCCTTCATGAAATGTTACTTAAAATTTATATTTCATCATTGTAATGTGTATACGGTCCTCAAGTATGAGAGTTGTTGAATAGAATTAAAAGGCCATGTGGTTTTAAGGTGTTCTTTGCAAAGAGCATGTACAGATTTATACAAACACGATATGAGTATAAGGAAAGGAAAAAATAGATCCCACAACAAAGAATTATGTGGCCCTAATGTTAGGCGTCCTGGTGTGGTGCTGTGGGTTTATGCATCTGACTGCAAAGCCATTTGAACTGCAAGGTCGGCAGTTCAAGCTCACCAGCTGCTCCTCAGAAACCCTATACAGGGTCGCTATAGGTAGGAATCGACTCGACGGCACTTAACAACACCAACAACAGCAACAATGTTAGTAGGGACTCCTGGTGTGGCGCTGTGGGTTAATGCACTGGACTGCAAAGTCTGCTTGAATCAGTTGGCCTGTGGTTCAAGTTCACCAGCTGCTCCTTTGAAACCCTATATAGGGTCGCTCTGGCTCGGAACCAGACTTGACGGAACTTAACAACAACAATGCTAGTAGTGAGAAACCATGCTCTAGTATAATTACCTGTTTCTTCAGTTGTTGTTGAGTGCTGTTGAGTCCATTCACCCTGCCTTTCCTGTTTCCATTTCCATCTCACCTGCTTCCCTACTCCATCTTGTCCTCTTATCTTCGCTTTGGCAAAAACATTGCCTTTTGACCTCCTATAGTTGACTATTCTAAGGAACACATTCCTAATGGGTGTTATTAAACAATAATAACAAGTCAGTTGTAGATTGAACCTGACTCAGTGGCACTTAACAACAAAATCATCTATTGTTTAGCTGAAAGGTGACCTCTGGGAGTGGCTTCAGTTCCAGGTTAGAAGGCTGCCTTAAGGAGTGAGTCTGGGGGTTCCACAAGTCTCTATCAGTCCCTTAAGTATGGTCATTTTTATGAATATGAGTTTTGTTTTATATTTTTCTCCCATTCTAATCAGAACCTTCTATTATTTCCTTGTTCAGAGTGGTTGCTATTGCTATACTGGTACCATCTAGTTCTTTTGGTCTCAGACTAATGGAGGCTGTGGTTTCTGAGAGCCATTTGTTCTGTGGACTAATTGCTTCTTTGAGTCCTTGGCTTTCTTTAATCTCCTTTGCTCCAGTTGGGAAGAGACCAGTAGTTCTATTTGAGAAGGTCACTTCTAAGCTTTTAAAACCCCAGATGCTACTTTCCAAACTAGCATGTAGAACATTATCTTTGTGAACTGTGTTATGTCAATTGACAGACATTGTCCTTAGCCTTCAAGCCCAGTTACTCAGTTCCACAAGGTGTCTGGATAGGTCTAAGAAGTTTTCTTAACTGTGCCCCATATTTGTTCTATGAATATATAGGTTGTTGTTGTTAACTGCCGTCGAGTCAATTCTGACCCATAGCGATCCTATATAGGGTTTCCAAGGAGAAGCTGGTGAGCTTGAACCACTGACCATGCAGTTCAAATGACTTTGCAGTTTGATGTATTAGCCCACACCAGGACTCTGAATATATATGTAGCAGTATGAATATTCAATACAAATGCCCACAACTATTATATATGGGAGTTCTGGTGTGGCACTGTGGGTTAATGTAATGGACAGCAAAGTCACTTTAAACCACAAGGTCAGAGGTTCAAGCTTACCCGCTGCTCCTCAGAAACCCTATACAGCGTTGTCATGGGTCGGAATCGACTTGACGGCACTTAACAACAGATAATATATATTTATGGACATGCAATACCTTATTGCCTTTCCCTTCACCAGAATTTGTCTATTCGCTTTTAAAACAAAAATTTAGTCATCAGATTCACACACAAAACATCTAATAATCTATGGCAATTAAAAAAAAATCAGTAATAATCTTAGGTTTGAATTTCACGTATTGTTGTTGTTAGGTGCCATCAAGTCGGTATTGACTCATAGCTACTCTATGCATAACAGAACAAAACATTGCCCGGTCCTGCACCAACTTCATAATTGTTGCTACATTTGAGCCTGTTGCTGTTACCACTGTGCCAATCCATCTCATTGGGGTATTCCTCTTTTACAGATGCAGATTGCCAGACTTTTCTACCCAAATACTTGGGGTTAACAGCAAAGTGTTTTAGCTACTGTACCATTTGACTAAATAAGTTGTTGTTGTTAAGTGCTGTCAAGTCAATTCCAACTCATAGCGACCCTGTATAGGATTTCCAAGGAGCAGCTGGTGAGCTTGAACCACCGACCTTGCAGTCTGATGCATTAACCCACAGCACCACACCGGGAACCCTTGACTAAATATGTTGTTAAGTGCCATCAAGTCGGTTCCGACCCATAGCGACCCTGTACAGGGTTTCCTAGGAGCGACTGGTGAACTTGAACTGCTGACTTTGCAGTTCAAACAGCTTTACAGTCTGGTGCATTAACCCACAGCGCCACACCAGGACTAAATATACTGGTATTCAAATATCTAAGGAAAGAAACAAAATATTTATTATCTTCTGCTTTGTTAACTAGAGTATAAATTCTCAAGTTGGGGATGAGTATAAAGAGCAAATTGTTTCATATGATAATTTTTTGTTGATGTCTGAACAAATGACTAAAACCAAATTTCCACTTTATTTAGTAAGCTCTGGCCTTGTGTAATAGTCATTGAATTTCTTGTTAGCCTACTAGAGGGAAAAATTCTAGTACAGCATTATTAGAGGATTAACTGATTTTCAAATAATATAATATCAGTATTTGAAAATGCACGTGTGTGTTGCACCTAAATATATATTATCATTTTATCATAGTTCTCTCCGATTTTTACCTAATATTTATAAAAAGTACTAAATAGTAAAATAATTCTTTAAGTAATTAGCCTAGCGTTACCTAAATATATATTTGAGATGATAAGTACAGTTATTTAATAAGAATTTATAAGGGAAATAAAGGATATTAAATAAAAATAGCATTAAATTTTCATTTATATATAAATAAATGCAATGGAAATTTTTATGAAGTTAAAACACACTTTATTATCAGTTGTCATTTGTTGTTAAGTGACATCAAGTTAGTTCCGACTCATAGCAACCTGCATAGTTTCTGAGGAGTGACTGGTGGTTTTGAACTGCCAACCTTGTGGTTCAAACTGACCTTGCAGTCCAGTGCTTATCTGACAGTGCCACAGCAGAGTTCCTTATTATCAGTAAGTGATCTATGAAAGTTCTTTGTGTTAAACTATAATATAGCAGCTTGAAATAAAAATGAGATTATAATAAAATTTCTTGTGAAAATTATTATTTCAGATAAAAGATTAGTGAACTGATCAGTGTAAAAATCAACTACCTGGTGTGGTGCTTCAGTATATCCATTATTTCCCTTACAAATTCTGTGTAATGGATGAGCTTGGAAGATATGATGCTGAGTGAAATTAATCAATCACAAAAGAACAAATACTGTATGAGACCACTATTGTAAAAAGTCAAGAAAATATTTTCACACTAAAAGAAACATTCTTTGGTGTTTATCAGGGATGAGAGACAAGGGAGGGTAATTCACTGGCTAGAGGGTACACATGTGCTACCTTGGATGACAAGGAAGGCAATATACAATAAGAAGGAGGTAGGCAGAAGAATGATGAAAGCAGGGGGAGGAAAGCACAGGGAGGAATGCAAGAGTTAAAGGGAACAGTGGTAAATACTGTTTTATACACTATCCTGCAGTTGCAGTGATCTACAGGTAGATATTTGAATAGAGGCACAGGCTGAACAGATGTGGGAGGGAGAGTGGGAGTATAGCCACAAATCTATAAAGGTTTGACAGAGAGTATTTGTACACGGGTTGTTGTTGTTAGGTGCCATCGAGTCGATACCAACTCATAGTGACCCTATGCACAACAGAATGAAACACTGCCTGATTCTGGACCAACCTCAAAATTGTTGCCACGCTTGAGCCCATTGATGCTGCCACTTTGCCAATTGATCTCGCTGGAGGTCTACCTCTTTTTCTCTGACCCGCTACCTTAGCAAACATGATATCCTTCTCCAGTGACTGGTCCCTCCTGATAATACGTCTGAAGTATGAGAGATGAAGTTTGGCCATCCTGGCCTTCTATGAGCACTCCAGCTACACTTCTTCCAACACAGATGAGTTGGTTCTTTTGGCAGCCCATGGCACTTTTAATATTCTCCTCCAACACCAAAACTCAAATGCATCAATTCTTCTACAGTATTCCTTATTCACTGTCCAGCTTTCAACATGCATATGAGGTTATTGAAAATACCATGGGTTGGGTCAGGCGCGCCTTAGTCCTCAAACTGACATCTTTGCTCTTCAACACTTTAAAAAGGTCTTGTGCAGCAGATTTGCCTAATGCAATACGCTGTCTGATTTCTTGACTGCTGCTTCTATGAGTGTTGATGGTTGATCCAAGAAGAATGAAGTCCTTGACAACTTCAATCTTTTCTCCATTGATAAGAATGTTGTTTGTTGGTCCAGTGGTGAGGATTTTTGTTTTCTTTACACTGAGATGCAATCCATGCCAAAGGCTGTGCTCTTTGATCTTCATCAATAAATATTTTAAGTTTTCTTCACTTTCAGCAAGCAAGTATCATCTGCGTATCTCAGGTTGTTAATGAGTCTTCCTCCAATCCTGATGCCACGTTTTTCTTCATATAACCTAGCTTCTTGGATTATTTGCTCAGCATACAGGTTGAATAAGTATGGTGAAAGAATACAACCTTATTGCATACCTTTCTTAATTTTAAACCATTCAGTATTCCCATGTTCTATTCAAACAACTGCTTCTCAGTCCATGTACAGGTTCCTCATGAGCACAGTTATGTGTTCCGGAATACTCATACTTCACAGTGTTGTCCACAGCTTGTAATGATCCACACAATCAAAAGCCTTTGTGTAGTCAATAAAGCACAGGTAAACATCTTTCTGCTATTCTCTGCTTTCAGCAGATGCCATTGGTATTTTAAATATCAGCAGGATCACCCACGGTGGACAGGTTTCAGATGAGCTTCCAGACGAAGACAGACTAGGAAGAAGGAGAGACGAACTACTTCCGAATATTTAGTCACTGAAAACCTTATGAATAGCAGAGAAACACTGTACATGGGTATTTACCTTTAATTGCTATTAAGGTGCTACTTAATATATAATATAAGAACCTTACAATAATATACATCCATTTCTTCCCTGTCAATCTGTTATGCTATTAGATTATTACACATTGTACTTCTACAAATGTTATAAACTCTACATTACATTGTTATTTTGTTATTATTTTTATTTAAACAATATTTAAAGAGATTTAGAGCATAAAGAAAAAATGTCTTATATATTTACTAATGTAGTTACCATTTCTGATGCTTTTCATTCTTTTAATATAAACCAGTCCTAAAGGACTTTAAAAACAAAAAAAACAAAACATTGTTTATAATGTGGGTTGCTGGTTGTAAATTCTCTCAACTTTAGAATTCAGAAAAAGTTTTTTTGTTGGTCTTTATTCAATTTTTCTTTTAATTGTTATTTGGGTAAAGGTTTACAGAACAGATTGGTTTCCCATTCAACAATTTAAATACTTTTTGTGTTGAGCATTAGTTGCAACACCTTCAATGTAACATTCATCTCCGATAGGAAGAGGTCTATTTTTGCCCATTTCAAAGAGAGGTGACCCAACAGAATGCAGAAATTTTTGGACAACATGATGAATATAACATGCAAATATAATTTTGCTGAAGATAATTGAAAATGGTTGCAATAGTTCACCAATAGGGAACTTCCAGACATTTAAGCTGGATTCAGAAGAGGATGTGGAACTAGTGATAAAGCTTTTGACCCTGTGGATCATGATAAACTGTGAATAACATTGCAAAGAATGGGTATTCCAGAACACTTAATTGTACTCTTGAGGAATCTGTACTTAAACCAAGAGGGAATATTGAATGATTTAAAATCAGGAAAGGTGCACATCGGTTGTATCCTTTCACCATACTTATTCAATCTGTATGCTGAGCAAATAATATGAGAAGTTGGATTATATGAAGAAGAATGTGGCATCAGGATTGAAGGAAGACTTATTATTAACTTTTGATATGCAGATGAGATACAACCTTGCTTGTTGGAAGCAAAGAGGATTTAAAATACTTACTGATGAAGATCCAAGATTACAGACTTCAGGGTGGATTGCACATCAATGAAAAGAAAACAAAAATTATTATAACTGGATGAGTAAATAACAACAAGATATATGGAAAAAAAGACTGAAGTGGTTAAAGACTTCTTGTTGCTTGGATATACGATCAGCACTCACGGAAGCAACAGTCATGAAATCAAACAATGTTATCACATTAGGCAAATCTGCAAAAGACCTCTTTAAAGTGATAAAGAGTAAAATTATCAGTTAAGGGATTAAGGTGTGCCTGAACCAAGTCATGGTATTTTCAATTGCCTCATATGCATTTGAAATTTGGACAATGGATAAGGAAGACTGGAATAAGGAAGAATGAATAGGAGAAAAATTGATGCATTTGAATTATGGTGTTTGAGAAGAATATTGAAAGTACCAAGGCCTGCCAGAAGAACAAAAATCTGTTTGGGAGGAAGTGCAGTCAGAATACTCTTTAGAAGCCAGGATGACAAGACTTTGTCTCTCATACTTTGGGCATGTTATCAGGAGGGACCAGTCCCTGGGGAAGGAACTCATGCTTGGTAAAGTAAAGGGTCAGTGAAAAGGAGGACGACCCCAGTGAGATGAATTGATGCAGTGGCAACAGCAATGTGCTAAAACAAGAATTGTGAGGATGGTGCAGGACTGGGCAGTGTTTCCTTTGTTCTGTTCTGCATAGTGTTGCTATGAGTCAGAATAACTCGACAATTCATCTGGTCTTTGATGATTAGGGTCTAATGCATCAAATTTGTTCTTGAGATGGTTTCTAAATTCAGGTGGGATATATTCAAGGTCATATTTGGCTCTTTTGGAGTTGCTTTCATTTTCTTCAGCTTTAGCCTGAACTTGCATATGAGTAATTGATGGTCTGTTCCACAGTCTGCCCCTGGTCTTGTTTTGGTTGATGCAGTCAATTTGAGACCTGTGTATTCCATATGGTGAGGTCCAGCTGTATTATTGCCTTTATGTTGTTGAAAAAAGATATTTGCAATAGATAAGTCATTGGTCTTGCAA
>NW_006408602.1:5061578-5072400 GCF_000296735.1 Chrysochloris asiatica | reverse complement strand
TGCAGTCAATTTGAGACCTGTGTATTCCATATGGTGAGGTCCAGCTGTATTATTGCCTTTATGTTGTTGAAAAAAGATATTTGCAATAGATAAGTCATTGGTCTTGCAACATTCTATCATAGAATTGTGATCGACAGCGTAGTTTCTATTACAAAGACCATATTTTCCAACCACTGATCCTTCCTCTTTTGTTTCCAACTTTCACATTCCAGTGACCAGTAATTGCTAATGCATCTTTATTGCATGCATCATCAATTTTAGACTGAAGGTGGTGGTGGTGGTGGTGTGCCGTTGAATTGGTTCTGACTCATAGCTACCCTGAATGTTTTTCCAAAGGTGTAAATACTTACAGGAATGGAAAGCCTCATCTTTTCCCCTAAGGAGTGGCTAATGGATTCAAACAGCTGAACTTGTGGTTAGTAGCTCAATGATGTCACCATCTAGTTATTTTGGTCTTCTAGCCATGGAGACTGATGTTTGCATGGTTTACTAGTCCCTAGACTAATTGTTTCCTTGTGTCTTTACTTTTCATTATTCTTTTTTTTCCTCCAGACAGGGAGAGACCAATAGTTGCACCTCAGCTGACTACACAAGAATTTTTGATACCCCAGTTGCTACTTACCAAATTAGGATGCTTACCCCACATTGTCTTTGTGAACTTTGTTACGCCAGTTGACGTTAGTGTCCCTTGAAACTATGGTCCTGAGTCCGAGGTTCAGCAACTTAAGCCCTTAAGGCTTTTGGTTATGTCTAAGTTTTCATTACTTTGCCCCCTGCACACTCCAGCCCTTTCATGGATATATTTGTAGCAAAGGTACAAATATTCTCGTCAAATCTATATATATACATATATATATATTTGTGGGTATACTTTCACTCTTCCTTGTTTTATTACAGGATTGTGTATATAACAGTATTTACCTCTGTGATGTTGTTTATTGGTCCACTTATGATATCTCTTGTTTTCATTAACCTGAGTTGTAATCTGTACTGAATGAGGAATGGAAACAGGAAACACAGGGAGGAAATGGGATAAGTGATATAATGTTGAGGGGATTGTAATCAATGAGATGAAACAAAACGTGTGTGAATTGTTAAATGTAAGACTGATGATTTGCTATGTAAATCTTCATCCAATTCATAACAAAAAGTTAAAAAGACAGTAAATGTTCCTGATCATTAGGGTAATCATAGTTAAATTCTGTTGAGTTGGTTCCCACTAACAGTGACTCTCTGCACAACAGAAAGGAACAATGCCCAGTCTTGAGTGATCCTCATAATTATTGTTATGTTTGAGCCCATTGTGATAGCTACTGTGTCAGTCCATGTCGTTGAGAGTCCTCTTTTTTGCTGACCTTGCCAGAAGGAGCTCTGGTAGCATAGTGGTTACAAGTCAGGCTGCTAATCTCATGGTCAGCAGTTCAAAACTACCATCTGTTTCGTGGGAGAAAGATAAGGCTTTCTGCTTCCATAAAGATTCACAGCCTCAGAAACCCTATGCAGGGTTGTTATGAGTTGGAACTGACTCCACAGCACATAACAACAACAACATACCTTACCAGGAGTCCTGGTGTGGTACTGCAGGCTAATGTGCTGGACTTCACAGTTGATTGGAACTGCAAGGTAAGTGGTTCAAGCTCACCAGATGCTCCTCAGAAGCCCTATGCAGGGTTGCTATGAGCCAGAACTGACTTGATGGCACTTACTGACAACAACAACATACCTTACCAATGGAGTCTTGGTGTGGCTTTGTGTGGTAATCACTGAACTGCTAACCCCAAGGTTGGTGGTTCAAACCCACGAGCCATTCTTTGGAAACCCTATACAGAGTAGCTATGAGTCAGAACTGACTCAATGGCGCACAAAAACTTTAACATACCTTACCAAACATGATATCTCTCCTTATAACACATCCAAAGTACACGCGGCAAAGTCTTTCCATCTTCACTTCTAAGGAGCATTCTGGTTGTACTTCTTCCAAGACAGATTTTTTTGTTCTTTTGGTAGAGTCAATATTTTTCACCAACATCATAGTTCGAATGTATGGATTCTTCTGATCTTCCTTATTCAAATACCATGACTTGGGTCAGGTGCATCTTGGTTTTCAAAGTGACATCTTTTCTCTTTAACATTTTAAGAGGCCTATTGTATCAGATTTGCCCAGTGCAATACATCATTTGATTTCTTGACTTCTGCTTCTGTGAGCATTGATTGTGGATCCAAGGAAAATAAGGTCCTTGACAATGTCAATATTTTCTCCATTTATTGTGATGTTGTTTATTGGTCCACTTATGGTTTTGCTTTCTTTAACTTGAGTTGTAATCCTTTCTGAAGGCGGTAGTTTTTGATCTTCATCAGTAAGTGTTTTAGGTTCTCTTCATCTTCAGTAAGCAAGGTGTATTACCTATAAATCCCATATCCTGATGCTGAATTCTTCTTCATATAGTCCTGTTTATTGGATTATTTGCTCAGCATACAGATTGAATAAATGTGCTGAAAGGATACAGCATACACCTTTCCTGATTTTAGACCATAGAATGTACTTTATTCTGTTTGAATGACTCTTGATCTATGTACAGTTTCCACATAAGCACAACTAAGTGTTCTGAATTCTGAGTCTTTGCAATGCTATCCATAGTTTATTATGGTCCACATAGGTGATGCCTTTGCATAGTCAATGAAACCCAACATCTTCCTGGTATTCTCTGCTTCCAACCAAGATCCATCTGATCTCAGTGATGATATCTCATGTCATGTCCTTTTCTGAATCTGGGTTTCTGGCAGCTACTGTTGATGTACCGCTGCAACTGTTTTGAAATTATCTTTAGCAAAATTCTACTTACATGTAATGTTAGTGATACTGTTCAATAATTTCTGCATTCTGTTGGGTCATCTTTCATTGGCATGAACACAAATATGGATTTCTTTCAGTTGGTTGGTCAGGTGTTTAAAGTTTCTTAGCATAGATGAGAGAGTGCTTCCCAAGCTGCATCAGGTTGTTGAAAAATTTCAGTTGGTATTCTGTCAATTTCCTAAGCTTTGTTTTTCATCAATGACTTCCGTGTAGCTTGGACTTCCTTTAATATCTTCACATGCTACCTCTTGATATAGTTGTTCATTAGTCATTTTTATTGTTGTTAAGTGCTGTTGAGTCAGTTCTGATTCATAGTGACCCTGTATAGGGTTTCTGAGGAGTGGGCTTGAACTACTGACCTTGCAGTTAGCAACCCAGGGCTTATCATACAGGGCCACCAAGATGCAAGTAAGAACAGAAATGAGGTATCATCTCATCATAGCAATAATAGAAAGTTCAATAAGATGGAAAACAACAAATGCTGGTGAGGATTTGTTGTTGTTGTTATGTGCCGTGGAGTCAGTTCCAACTCATAGCAACCCTGTACAGGGTTTCTGAGGCTGTAAATCTTTACAGGAGCAGAAAGCCTCATCTTTCTCCAGTGGAACAGGTGGTAGTTTTAAACTGCAGACCGTGAGATTAGCATTGAAATTCTCATACAATGCTGATGGGGCTGTAAAATGGTACAAACACTTTGGAAAATGGTATGGTGCTTCCTTAAAAAGTTAAAAATAGAAATACTGTTTGATCCAGAAATCCCATTACTAGGTATATATCCTAGAGAAACAGGAGATAGAACACA
Organism: Chrysochloris asiatica; assembly: GCF_000296735.1. Lineage (NCBI taxonomy): Eukaryota > Metazoa > Chordata > Mammalia > Afrosoricida > Chrysochloridae > Chrysochloris > Chrysochloris asiatica. Next base: position 5,068,744 of record NW_006408602.1, on the reverse strand, counting down.
AATAGATGTGTGCATACTCTTGTTCATTGAAGCATTATTCATAGTAGCAAAGGTGATGGGACCTAAGTGCCCATCAACAGATGAGTGGATATGCAAATATGGAACACAATGGAATACTATACAATGGTAAAGACTAACAAAAAAAAATCTGTGGAACAACTCATAAAGTGAAAGAACACAGAGGACATTATGCTGAGTGAAATAAATCAATCAGAAAAAGAAAATATTGCATGAGATCATTATTATAAAACGTTAAGGAAAGTTTTATGCACAGAGAGAAGCATTCTTTGGTGGTTACCAGGGATGTGAGGGGAGGAAAGAAAAAATAACTAACTAGTTGTTGTTGTTAAGTGCATTCAAGTTGATTCTGACTTATAGCAACCTTGTATAGAATTTCCAAGGAGTGCTGGTGAGTTTGAACCATAGCCTTTGAGGTGAGCAGTCCAGTGCTTCTCTTACAGCACCACCCACATATTAAGATGGGTGAAGGAAAAGATGATTAACTTTCATTTTTGAAAGATATTTTTACTGGGTGTTGAATTTTAAGTTGACAGTTTTCTCTTTTCGTATTCAAAGATGTTGCTGCACTGTCTTCTTGTTTGCAGTGCTTGTAATGAGAAGTCTACTGTCATTCTTATCTTTGTTTCTTTGTAGGTTTCCTTTATCTGACTGTTTTAATGAATTTTCTCTTTATCATTGTTTTGAACACTTTTATTATAATGTGCCTTGTCATTTTCTTTATGTTTTTATACTTAGGGTTTGTTGAGCTTCTTAAATCTGTGAGTTTATTGTTTTCATCAAATTGGAAATTTTGTGCCATTGTTGTTGTTAGGTGCCACCCAGTTGGTTCTACCGATTGAAACACCACCTGGTCCTGGGCCATCATCACAGTCCTTGCTCTGTTTGAGTCCATTGTTGCAGGCACTGTGTCAATCCATCTTGTTGGTGGGCTGCTTCTTTTTCACTCACTCTCCACTTTACCAAGCATGTTGTCCTCCAGGGATTAGCTCCTCCTGATACCATGGCCATATTTCAAGAGGTGAAGTCTCGCCATCATCACTTCCAAGGAGCCATGTGATGGTACTTCTTCCGAAGCAGATTTGTGTGCTTTTCCGACAGTCCATGGTATATTCAATATTCTTTGCCAACATCACAATTCAAATGCATCAATTCGTCTCTGGTCTTTCTTAACGAACTGTCCAACTTTTGCATGTATATGAGGTGATTGAAAATATCCTGGTTTGGGTCAGGTGTACCTTAGTCCTCAAAGTGGCTTCTTTACTCTTTAACATTTCTGCCAGTAGTCCTTATATATTTATATTTTTCTTCAAGTATTTTTTTATTTCTTCTCTCTGGGGACTTTAATTACATACAATGTTAGTTTGATTGTGGTTGTCCCACAGTTTCCTGATGCTTTGTTTACTATCATTTCTATCCTGTTTTCTTTCTGTACCTAATTTTGGATTGTTTTTATAGCTACTTCTCAAGTATGCTCATCTTTTCTTCTGCAATGCTTTAATCTCACCTTGTGTAATTTTCATCTCACACACTGTAGTTTTCATTTCTAGACATCAATTTGAACCTTTTAAAATATCTCCCATTTTTGGCTGATAGTCTCTGGGGAAAAAAAGAGGATACAAAAATAGCAAATTTGCTGTTACTGTAGGTGTCTAAATCCTGTATTTTATTTAAGTAGCAAACAGCCTAAAGTAACCTGGTGCTACACACCCTGCCCTGTTACTCTTTTGGCATCAGACAGGAATGAAAGGAACGTAGATGCCAAAAGATACTCTGAAATTTGCTCTTGAATGTAAAGCAGCTAAAGTGACTATAAGAAGTGAAGATGTAAAAACAACTGAACAGATCATTTCAAAATACAGTTCGAGAAGACAAAGCTAAGTATTACAATGAAACATGCAAAGATTTCAGCATTTCACAAGCTGAAAAAAACCTAAAGAATAAATTCAAGCTTTTGTTTGCAATACGGAAGCTTTCTATGGGGAAAATATTGAACGATGCCGGAAGCATCAAAAGAAGATGGAATGAATACACAGAGTCACAGTACTAAAAATAATTGGTGGACATTAACCACTTCAGGAACTAGCATGTGATCAAGAACCAATTATACTGAAGGAAAAAGTCCAGGCTGTACTAAAGACATTACTGAAAAACAAAGCTTGAGGAATTGATGGAATACTATTTGAAATGTTTCAACAAACTGATGCAGTGATGGAAGCACTCACTAGTGTCAATAAATTTAGAAGACAGCTAATTGGCCAGCTGACTGGAAGAGATCTAAACTTGTGTTCAATTCCAAAAGAATTCAGAAATTATCTAGCAATATCATTATAATCACATGCATGTCAATTTTTGCTGAGAATAATTATTAGAAAGCAGTTGCTGCAGTACATCAACAGGGAGCTGCCAGAAATTCAAAACAGATTCAGAAGAGGATGTGGAATGAGGGATATCATTATTGACATCAACTGGATCTTGGTTGAAAGCAAAAGAATACCCGAAAGATGTTTGATGTTGTTTGTATTAAGTGTTGTTGAGTCAGTTTTGACTCATAGTGACCCTGTATAAGGTTTTGGAGAAGTGATTGCGAGTTTGAACTGCTGACTTTGCGGGTTAAACTGACCTTGCTGTCCAGTGCATTATTCTGCAGCACCACACTAGGTATGTTTACTTGGGTTTTATTGACTATACAAAGGCATTTGACTGTGTGGATCATAACAGACTATGGAGAATATTGCAAAGAATGGGAATTCCAGAATACTTAGCTGTGCTCATGTGGAACCTGTACATAAACCATGAGGCAGTTTTTCAAATAGAACAGGGATGCTGTCTGGCTTAAAATCAGTTTGAGGACTAAGGTGTAACTGACCTTAAGCCATTGTATTTTTAATTGCCTCATATGCATGTGAAAGTTGAACAATGAAAATAAGGACTTAAGACTGGATGCATCTGAGCTGTGATGTTGATGAAGAATAATGAAAGTACCAGGACTTACAGAAGAATAATCAAATCTGTGTTAGAAGAAGTACAGCCAGAATGCTCCTTGGAAGCAAAGGTAATGAGACTTTGTCTTGTGTACTTTGGATATATTATCAGGAGGGACCAGTCTCTAGAGAAGGATATCATGCTTGGCAAAATTGAGGTTCATCAAAAAAGAGGAAGACCTAACATGATGGATTGACACAGTGGCTGCAACAATGGACTCAAACAAAACAATGATTGTGAGGATAGTGCAGGACTGAGCAGTGTTTCATTTTGTACATAGTTATTCATATGGTTAAGGAGCTCTGGTAGCATAGTGGTTACAAATTGGGCTGCGAACTGCAAGGTCAGCAGTTCAAAACTACCAGCTGTTCCACAGAAGAAAGATGAGGCTGTATGCTCCTGTAAATATTTACAGCCTTGGAAACTCTGTACAGGGTCTCTATGAGTCGGAACCAACTCTACGGGACATAACAACAATAACATGCATATAGTTAAGGATCTCTGGTAGCATAGTGGTTACGAATTGGGCTGTGAGCCGCAAGGTCAGCAGTTCAAAATTACCAGCTGTTCTGAGGGAGAACGATGAGGCTTTCTGCTCCCGTAAAGATTTATAGCTTCGGAAATCCTGTACAGGTTCGCTATGAGTCGGAACCGACTCCATGGCACATCACCACCACCACCATGCATATGGTTGCTATGAGTCAGAGCCAATGGGATGGCACCTAATAACAACACGCATTCTAGACTGTCTTGACTATGCCCAAAGGACTTTATGTTACCCAACAAAATAATTAGGAGTATTCCTTGCCCATAGAAAGAACTATGTTGTCATTTTTAGAAAACAAAAACATTTTTCCCTCATTCCTACTATATTATGTTATGGATTGAATTGTTCCCTGAAAATATGTGTCATAAATCTTAACCCCTACACCTATAGTTATAATCCCATTTGAGAATGGGTCTCTGTGTTATGTTAATGAGATAGTATCAGAATAGGGTGTTTTAAAATCAGCCTCCTTTGAAATATAAAGAGAATATTGAACAAGTGACCAAGAAATGAATAAGAGACATTTCAGAATGCGTTTGAAGGATGGGCAGGGACTTCTCAGGTGTGGCTGAGAAGTATAAGTGGGTTTTAGATGAGGAAACATGAGCAGAAACATTTTGGGGAATATGGTGTAGATTGCATTGTCTAATATGGTTAGTGGAGTCTGTAGTTGGTGCAAATGGTTAAAGTTCTTGTCTGGTAACAGAAAGGTCAGAAGCTTGAGTTCACCCAAGGACACTTTGGCAGAAAGGCCTGGAGAGCTACTTCTGAAAGTCAGAAAGCCCTATGGAGCACAGTTCTGCTCTGACATCTATGGGGTTGCCATGAGGTAGAATGACTCAATGGTCACTGCTATTTTTAACTTTTAATATGTGTATTTGCAAGACAGTATTCCTGGGTACAACGTAGTGGTTACAAATTGGGCTGCAAACCCGAGGGTCAACAGCTCGAAACTACCAGCTGTTCCATGAGAGAAAGATGAGGTTTTCTGCTCCCGTAAAGATTTATAGCCTCGGAAACCCTGTACAGGGTCGCTATGAGTCAGAACCGACTCCATGGCACATTACAACAACAACAACATACCAGGGTATAAAGATTTAGTTTTTAGCCCCCTATCATTCAATAAATGCTGAGACCAAACTTAAACATTCTTCCTGTCTGGATCTTTACTGCTAACTATTTTCTGGTTAAAAATCAAAGTATGATAGAATCACGACTATGAGTGAAAATAAACTCTGGAGCTGAATGCCTTTGGTTGGATTCAAATCCTGCTGCCACATTCATAAGCTGAATTCTGCGTAATCTGCCTTTACCTGCAAAATGAGTATTGTCCAGTGATACTCAGGGGTTTTGCAAGATGAAATGAGACACTGCTTTGAAGGAGCCTATTGTTGGTTATGTGCTGTCAAGTTGACTCCAACTCGAAGTGACCCTCTCTGTCCAGAATAGAGTGAAACACTGCCGAGTCCTGCACTTGTATCATAATTGTTGTTATATTTGAGCCCATTGTTGCCCACTGTGTCAATCCATCTCTTTTTTGATGACCCTCCCCTTTACCAAGCATGATGTTCTTCTCCAGATATGGGTACTTTGCTGTCAATGTGTCCAAAATATGAGAAAGGAAGTCTTACCATACTTGTTTCTAAGGAGCTGGCTGTACTTCTTTCAGGACAGATTGGTTTGTTTTTCTGGCAGTCTATGGTATAGTCAATACTCTTTGCTAGTCGCATAGTTCAAATGTATTGTTTCTTCTGCAGTTTTCCTTATTCATTGTCCGGCTTTCACGTGCATGGGATGTGATTAAAAATAATATGGCTTGAGTCAGGTACACCTTAGCCCTCAGAATGACATCTCTGATCTTTAAAACTGTCTTGTGCAGCAGATTTGCCAGATTCAGCACATTGTTTGATTGCTTGAGGGCTGCTTCTATGAGTGTTGTTGGATCCTCACCATAAGTAACCACACAGGTATACTTTTCACAAGCTCATCCCAATCAATCCTCTCTATAACCATACTTTGCAATGACTGCATGCTAGTACTAATGAGCATTCTGCCTCAGATGCATATTGTTAATCATATGTTGCTAAAGGTTATGTAGCTAATCACAAGGCTGGCGGCTCAGACCCACCAGCTGTTCCACTGGAGAAAGGTGAGGCTTTCGGCTCCCATAACCATTTATAGCCTTGGAAACCCTAGATAGGGTTTCTATGAGTTGTAACAGACTCAATGACAGTGTGTTTGGTTTCTTTGTTTATTTTTGGTTTGGTGATAGAGGATTGGGTTGCTCCTGGGGCCTGATACTATCTCAAGGAAAAACCTTCTTGTTGTTACTATTTTCTATTGAAATAAATGATGCAAATAGTTGAAAAGGCTATAAAAGTATCATTTTGTCCATCATTTTCATTTTACTTTTTATTACTGAATGCCAGTTATTGTAGATATTCGTTAACTGAGCTTGTTTTCAACATCATTAAATCCCAGAGTGTATTTGGCTCAAGTATGCTAGATGAATGAGTTTTCTTTTTACTTAGGATATTTTCTTCTATTTTATTGCCATTACTAAAAAAAAAAAAAAAATGTAGTCTTGGTGATGTAACTGTTATGTGCTCAGCTTCTGACTGAATGGATGGCGGTTCGAATCCATTCAGGGTTCTCTGGAAGAACAACCTGAAGATCTGTTCCCCTAAAGCTTAAAACCCAAAACCAAACCCTGTTCTATTGAGTCACCTCGGACTCATGGCCCCTATAGAGCACAGTGGAACTGTCCCACGGTGTCTCTAAGACTGCTATCTCGACAGAAGCAGACTGCCACATCTTTCTCCAGCAGAATGGCTGATGGAGTCAAACCACTTTGGGGTTAGCAGCCGAGTGCTTATCCATTGTGCCACCAGTATTCCGTCTATAAAGATTACAGCCTGAAAACCCACATGGGGCAATTCTACTTTGTCATATGCGTTTGCTCAATGTGTCGAAATCAACTGTACAGATCTTACCAAGTATTCAAAAGAGTGTTACCAAATACACTTATAAAGTTGCTTGAATGCTCTTTCAGACCCTCCCCCCCCCTCCGTCCTGGGCCTGTGGAATAACAGTAGAAGAAGTCACTTCTTTCCCCTCCTCTAGGACATGGGAGGTGGATCATCCCACTGGGTGGGCTGCACAGTGTGTACAAGGTCTGGAGTGACCCAGGCTCCTTTAAGAAGATAGATACATTTCATAGTTGTCTGTATCTGGTTGTTGGAATTCAGCTTCATCACTGGGTAGTAATTTAAAATTTAAAAGTCTAAAGCATTAATTAATATGTAATTCTATCGCCATAAAATAGCCACTGGTGCTTTGGGGATTTTTTTTTCTATTCATATTTTTAAATAATTTATTATATCTTTGACTTCAAAAGAATCAATCCATTATAGGAAAGTTGGAAAATAAAAGCATAATTAAGAAATTATCTTCCTATTAAATATAATATAAATTAGCAGTATTGGTATTGTGGCTTAATGCACTGGACTGCAAGTGCATTAATCAGATGTTTGTTGGAAACTATATATAGGGTTGTTAGGGGTCAGAACCTACTCAGTGGCCCTTACCAACAACAAACAACAGTAGCATCATATAT
>NW_006408602.1:5055906-5061402 GCF_000296735.1 Chrysochloris asiatica | reverse complement strand
AGAAAGCCTCATCTTTCTCCCGCAGAGCAGCTGGTAGTTTCGAACCGCTGACCTTAAGGTTCACAGCCCGATTCGTAACCACTACGCTAGTTTTGTTATTTTAATTTTATATCATATTGGGAAGTTTATTTTGATGTAAATGTCTTTTTCCATATTTCATATTATTTTGTTAGGATATATTCTCAAAAGTGGAATCATGACATAAAAGATTATTAATCTTTGAAGTGATTATAAATATTACTAAATCATTTTCCGAAAAGTTTATATTGATTTATACTTGCAGCAGAAGAATATGAGCTAGTCTGTTTCACAACATCCTTACAACAACTAATAAAAATATTGCTAATTCAATAGTTGCAAAATGATATCTTAAGTTTTAATCTATGACTTTGATGATTAATTAAATCACATAGTTTTCAAATAAACTATATATTCTCTTTATGTCACTCATTGCTCATGTCCTTTATTCATTTTTTTTCCATTAGGTTTTGGCATTTTTCCTATTAAATTATGTAACTATGATTAATATCTCAATGTTATATTTCCTCTTAGTGCTTTTATCTCAATGCATGTCCTTCATGCATTTTCTTATATTATTTTTATCAAAAGGAAAATAAATTACAAATCATTTTAATTAAAGTGTACAATGAATCCTAGATTTTTTTTTGACAACTAATAGGATTTTGTGTTATGTGAAAATGTGGTATAGATATTTGTGATAATATCTCAATGGTAAATACACATTATATCACTAGTTTCCTTTTCATTTGAAAAATATGAGAATTTCATAGTTGGTTGCTAATCTGGATTTTAACAGGCAGTTTTTATTTTTAAATAGGAAATATATATATGAAATGTTGACACATTAATTGACCATAATTGTAAGAATTGCTGGTTATTAATTTATTTTCAGTTTTTGTACATGAAAATGTGAAACTGCCCAAGTACCATGGTCAATTACTGCCCATCTGATGTGACCTAATTAGTATTGTGAGCAGCGGACACATGGAAAAGCAAATGGGGACACATGCTAGGGATAAAATTGGATGTGACATGAATACTAATTTTTACTTGATATTGTTTGATTCATTAAAAAAAAGTCTTTTATAAAAGGAGAAAGGACTAGAATTAGATAGTTATTGCATCTTTATGTGACAGGAGCTGAGTCAGGTGCTTTTATGAACATTTATTTAATCCTCATGAGAACTCTGTGGAGAGGACTATTATCTCCATTTTACAGATAAGGAAGATAAGGAAACAGATTCAGCAAAATGGAATCAGTTGTCCAAAGCTACATGGCATTGTTAAAAGCCATCAAGTTGGTCCCATTTCATAGCAACCCTGTATAGGGTTACTGAGGAGTGGCTGGTGAGTTTGAACTGCTGACCTTGTGGTTAGCAGTCCAGTGTTTATTCTACAGCATCACGTCAAGACTCCCAAAGCTACATATCCTGTATGAAACAGCCAGGGTTCCAAACTAGCTTCTAACTCTAATGTAACTTTCAATAAATTGGTTTAATTTTTCTTTTTGATTTTAGTTTTACAGTATAATTAATTCCATTCTAAAATTAAAAAAAAAAAGAGGAAGGGATTTTCAAAGGAGACTAAACATATACACACATATATAAGTTAGAGTTGAGAAAACACACATACTTAAGTTAGATTTGATTTTTTAGAGCAATTTTAGATTTACAAAAAAAATTGAGAAGAAAGTTCAGAGTCCCCCTATACACTTTCCACTCCTGTGCACAATTTTCCCTGTTATTAATGGTCTGCATTAGTGTGGGCAGCAATGGTGTAGGGACTGTGTCTGACATCCTGTAGCTTCACAGGGGAGGAGAATCACCATCAGCATCAGTCCAAGATGGATTCCTTTGAGAAGGAGGTTAGACACGCCTCCAGTTTCAATTCTGACACCAGCGGTCCCTCCCATGATATTCTCTGCTGTGTTTGATGATTCTTTGCAACGCCACACAGAACTCACAGACACTCCTCACAGTTACGGGGTTTATGAGGGAAGTAATTACAAGTCAGGGTCAAGAACAATCAGTATACAATTTTTCAATCAAGACAGCCTCTTCTCAGTCATGTCTGTAGATACAACTCTTTCTTGCCTTGGGCCTATCAGCCACACAGCCCTTTGGCCTTTGCCCTGTTCAGGCAAGTGTTACAAAGCTCTTTTAGTTCTGCCGATTATGTGCTCAGAGGTAATGCAGTCTGCCAGCAAGACTCATGCCTGAAGGACACTGTAATTTTATTTTAATATGTATTACAAAATTTGGGAGTCCAGATGATACATTGTTATCTATCAAGGGAGATTTAGAATAATGAGTAAAGAAAAGGGACTGATATATTTGGTTACTGTCCAATTAGTATATAAAGATTCTTCATAGAATCTAGTCATCATCCCTCTATTCATGTCTGGGAATCACCTCTTAATGTTCTTTAATGTCACATATGCAATTATTAGCAAATTTTATATTTCTCACTGTCAAAAAAAAGATAGCAGTGCTATTATTAAAATAATATGCATCTTCAGAAATTATTTGCATTGAAACAATGAAATTTCAATTTGCAGTTTCCTAATACCATTCATTCGTTAACTAACTATTTATTGTAATACATATTTGTTGTTGTTAAGTGCCGTTTCCAACCCATAGTTGGAAAGAGTCGATTCCAACCCATAGCAACCCTGTATAGGGTTTCCGAGGAACAGCTGGTGAGCTTGAACTGCTGACCTTGCAGTTCAAACACATTTGCAGTCTGGCACATTAACCCACAGTGCCACACCAGGACTTCAATACATATTTACTTATATGTAATTATTGTGTAATTTATATGTCATTGTTGTTAAGTGCTGTCGAATTGGTTCCAACCTATAGGAACCCTGTATAGGATTTCCGAGGAGCAGCTGGTGAGCTTGAACTCACTTTGTGGTTCAAAGCTGGAACTTAGTGGTTCAAAGCGACTTTGCAGTTCAGCACATTAACCCACAACCACACCAGGACTCCACAGTGTTTCCAAGAGAGGCTGGTGGGTTTGAACCACCAACTTCACAGTTCAAACTGACTTTGCGGTCCAGCGTCACACCAGGACTCCAAGTCATCACACCATTGTTGCTGTTGTTAAGTGCTGTCAAGTTGGTTCTTATCCGTAGCGACCCTGTATAGGGTTTCTGAGGAGCAGCTGATGAGCTTGAACCGCTACCCTTGTGGATCAAGCTGACTTTGTAGTCCAGTGCATTAACTACGAACAAGTCATTTTTGACTCATATGGACCCTATGTGCAACAGAACTGATCCTGTGCCATCCTCACAATCGTAGTTATGCTTGAGTCTGTTGCTGCTGCCACTGTGCCAAGACATCTCATTGGTGTGTGTGGGGGTGTCTTCCTCTTTTTTGCTGACCCTCCACTTTTCCAAAAGTAATGTCCTTCTCTAGGAAACTCATGATAGCATGTCTGAAGTATGAGAGATGAGGTTTTGCCATCTTGGCTTCTAAGGAGCATTCGGGCTATACTTCTTCCAACACAGATTTGTTTGTTCTTCTGGCAGTCCATGGTATTTTTTAATAAACTTTAAAAAAAAATATATTTTATTGTGAATTATGTGATACTTTATATGGAAGAACATTAGTTTTTACATTCTTCCAATCATATATCATTTCATTGCCATGGTTACAATCCTGTCCATGAATCATCAACCAACCAAAGGGTACACCCTACAAACCTGGCGCCCCCTGCCCCCTGATCATCAGCATACAGCCCCTTTCCCTCTCTGGATCTAAAGTCCCCAGCTGCTCCATCTCTCCAGGTCATCGTCTCTACCTCCATCTCAGGCATCACTGCTTCTCTGAGTAGGGTCCCGCTCTCTGCTCTTCTCCTTTCATGGTCCCAGGAACCTCCGTTCCTAGACTGAAAAGTTAGTCACTCCTCTCCTTGCTACAAAACGTCTACCTTTAATTTCCAACCCTCACACTCAGTCCAGATAACTATTATCCACTATTGTATCACAAGAAACCTATCCACATTTCCTTTCATCAGCGCCACCTAAACAGATTGGATACTACTCAGTGGAGATTCTACCTTCCTCCATGCCCTCTGGATCTAGGAAAGCTTGAAAGCTTGTAATCCAGTCACTTCCTGCCTTTGTAGCCCCCTTTGTAGCCCCTGCATTTTGGGTAGCCAATGTCCAAGTTGCCCATCCCTGTCTACTCTGTGTATGGAGGGGGTGGGAATGACCCTCGCTGTAAAGATTTGTTCCCTCTTTTGAGCTACTGCATCCATAGGTGTAGGTCAAGTTCATCAAATTGTATCAGATTACTCTTTTTTTTTTCCTCTTCTTTCTTCTTCTAGTTGAGCTCTGATCATCCAGTCATTGAAGCCAGGTGAAGTGGATATTATCTGCAAGTGTGGGTGTTCTTATGCATATGCCTTCTCTTCTTATCAACTGGACGCTTCACTCTCCACTCTAGTCCTCTTTGGCTATGTCTCTGACTCTGGGCCCAAGAGTCCCCAGGTCTTGCCACACTGCTGGCCAACCAGGTCTCTACCCAGGTTCACAGGAGTCTATTGAATGTGGTAGGCCTTAGCTCACAGCTTCATTGCTATTTTTCTCTCACTTCCCCTTATTGGTGACGAGCGTGGTCACCAATCAGAGTGTGTATTCCCACTGAGTCTTAGCCTTGGAAGGGGGTTTACTCTGAGGGGACCCAACCACTTGCCTTGATATCTCCTGGGTGAGCAACTTGCTTGTTCTTGTAGTAATCAGTTGGTCTGCCTATGTTTTTTTGTATTTTTCCTGTTGGTCTTTCTTTCAAGAAGTATCTTCTGTTCTTCTAGCTGCTCCAGGCTGGTCTGCCCATCCTTTCAAGTAGAAATTTCCCACCTCTGAAGATTCTGGATGCTGTTCAGAATTCCACCTATAGCCTTACATAATGCAGAGGCTCCACAGGAAGCCTCCTTCACTGGGCGTGTTGTAGGTATTCCAATCAGTTATAGGCAGAAGATGGACTTACAAGCTGTCTATGATGATATTTCTGGCTATTCCTTTCTCTCCCCCTTACTATACTTTTTAATATTCTTCTCCAGCATCATAACTCAAATGCATCAACTCATTTATAGTTTTCCTTATTCATTGTCCAAGTTTCACATGCATATGAGGTTATTGAAAATACCATAACTTGGGTCAGGCACACCTTAGTCCTCAAAGTGGTATCTTTGCTCTTGAACACTTTGAAGAAGTCTTGTGCAGATTTGCCTAATGCAACACATCGTTAGAGTTCTTCACTGCTGCTTCAATGAGTGTTGATAGTTGATCCAAGTAAAAAGTATATGTAATTATATAGTAAAATAAATAAACAATTTTGGTTGGTTATGTCCCACGGAACTGGTTCCGACTCATAGTGACCCTGTACAGGGTTTCCAAGACTGTAAATCTTTACGGGAGCAGAAAACCTCATCTTTCTCCTGCGTAACAGCTGGTAATTTTGAACTGCT
>NW_006408602.1:5048350-5055098 GCF_000296735.1 Chrysochloris asiatica | reverse complement strand
CAAGTGTGGCAACAGTAGTGAGGTTGGCCCAGGATTGGGCAGTGTTTCATTCTGCTGTGCATAAGGTCACTATGGATCAGTACCGACTCGATGGCACCTAAAAACAAACAACATAAATAAACAATGATTTCTTTATTACTTGTATTTAGTGTTTATTACATCATTATTCATGCTGCTGCATCATCTACTAGGTCTTATGTGAATATTGTTGCAGCTGTTAGTTGTCATTAAATCCAATTCAAACATGGTACCCATGTGGTAACTCCATTCTCTGGCAGTCTGTGGAACTTGGAATATTCTTTTCCAACACCGTAATTCAAATGCATTGATTCTTCTATGGTCTTCTTTATTCATTGTCTAACTTTTATATACATTTGAGGCAGTTAAAAATGCCATGGCTTCGGTCAGTTGTACCTTAGTCCTGAAACTAATTATCTTTGCTCTTGAACACTTTAAAGAGGTCTTTTGCAACAGATTCTATATAGTGCCTAATGCACTATATCATTTGACTTCTTAACTACTGTTTCCATGAGTACTGATAATGGATTCAAGCAAAAAGATGTCTTTGACAACATCAATCTTTACCCCATATATCTTGATGTTATTTTTTTGTCCAGTGTGAGGATTTTTGCTTTCTTTACATTGAGGTGCAACTCAAACAAAGGCTGTAGTCTTTGATCTTCATCATAAGTATTTTAACTCCTCTTTGCTTCCAGCAAGCAAGGTTGTATTATCTGCATATTGCATGTGTAATCCTGATGCCACATTCTTCTTCATATCCAGCTTCTCAGATTATTTTCTCAGCATACAGATTGAATGACTATGGTGAAAGGATACAACCCTGGCACACGCCTTTCCTGATTTTAAACTATTCATTATCCCCTTGTTCTGGTCTAACAACTGCTTCTTGGTCACTATACAGGTTCCTCATGAGTACAATGAAGTATTCTGGAATATCCATTCTTTGCAATGTTATCTATAGTTTGTCATGTTCTACAGTTGAAAGCCTTTGCATAATCAATAAAGCACAAGTAAATACCTTTTGGTATTCTCGGCTTTTAGCCAAGATCCATCTGATATCCACAAGTATATACCTAGTTCCATGTCCTCTTCTGAATCTGACTTGAATTTCTGACAGTTTCCAGTCAATGTACTGCTGCAATTGTTAGTATTGGAGAAGTCCTCATGCTAAAATATGTATGGTGTATTCCGGATTGAAGGAGCCCTGGTGGTACAATTGTTAAGTGCTTGGCTGCTAACAAAAAAGTCTATGGCTTAACTTTTTCTCTGCAGGAGAAAAGACCAAGTGATCTGTTTCCTTAAGGATTACAGCCTAGGCAACTCCATGGTGCAGTTCTATTCTGTCATAAACTGTTGCTATGAGTCAGAATACACTTGACGGCACACAACACCAATATCATCACACTGGATTGAAGGACTCCTGGTGGAATAATGGTGATAGCTAACTGTTAACTGAAAGGTTAGTTGTTTGACTCAACCAGCTACACTGCACTGGAAAAAGACTTGGTGACCTGCTTCGGTATAGAGTACAGCTCAGACAACCCCATGGGGCAGTTCTACTCTGTAACACACTATGTCACCATGAGTAAGAATCCACTCGATGGTACCCAACAACAGCACTGTGATGAATCGTTCAGAGCACTTCAAATGGTGGAATAGTTGACGCTGAGCAGGAAGGGGCTTATCAGGGCCAGACTGAAGGAGACTTAAAATTAACTGAGCCAATTAATCTATTATCTTGTAAGGATAGAGGGCCATTAAGTTTTCTTGAACATGTAAATGGCATGATAAAAACTGGGAGCAGGTAGGATTTTTTAAGATCATAAAAGGAGACCTTGAAACAGTATGAATACAACTTGGAAGCCAAATAACTGATAAATTTGAGTTCTTAGATGTCTTTATGATCCTTCTCATTGAAGTGCTCAGAGATCAGTAACAACAGTTCTCTAAAAATTAAACTCATTTTTCTTAAATATTTGGAATCTAGTTTCTGCCCTTATGTACCTGTATGACCTTATAAAAAGTATTCAATAAATACTGTATGACCTTATAAAAAGTATTCAATAAATTACAAAAAAGTAAATAAATCTGTTCATTATGATCCAAAAGAATATAGGCTTATTTACTTGCATGTGCTCATCCCACAGAACATTTTTATATTTAATAATGGAATCCTTAATGGACTCCAAATCTAAAATGGCAATAAACATATTTGGTGGTAGTGTCTTATTATTAATTTCATAATTTTAAAGCAAATTTGAGAAACATGGTTTATTAAATCTATAACTGATATTCAAATACAACTTCATTTCCTGGCACCAAATTGTTTCCTCTGCCTTCTGTACCCTATTTTCATACCTCTATTACTACAAAAGAGGAACCATTCATTTCCCAGAAGGTTTATCAGATAACTAATTATAACATCAAGTGGGGTGATGTTCTGAGTATTCTGAATGCTAAATAATGAGAAAAAATAATCCAATAATTATGTAAAGTAGTGGGTGTTAGCGTCCACTCTAGCCTGATGGTGGTAGTAGTCGGGAAAAGCTTCAAAGTAACAATGCACATCCAGCCATTGATGATATTTTATTCTTCTGTTCAGAGTTTATTTCATGACAAAAGTCCAGTGGGCTTAGTCTGTGTTTGAATTACACTGGCCACTTATTGGCAGGTATTGTGCACTGCTGTTTCACGTGTGCTGCAAGCTCTCCGCACTATTATCCTGGTCAACAAAAGACAATTACTAAATTCTAAAAAAGCTTTAGATGAAACTGCCATGACAATCAGCGTAGATAATCAGAGTTATAATCATGTTCTGTTGGAAATCTGTGGCCATCAAATGAAAAGAAACACAGTGCAGTCTTTGAAGTCCATTTTCATGTAAACATGAAATGGTGCTGTCAGGTTTTTGCCACAGGTTTGAAGTGTAAATGTGCACCATCAGCTCAGGGTCAAGAAACGACTTACAGTTTTCATGTGAATATATTTGCAAAATACATAATCTTACAGTTTTGGGGCCAAATCTATTAAGGATATTGGAATATTATACTTTTTTGCTTATTCAATAGGCACACATCATGATATTTCTTATGACATAGATGGGTTTCATATGGCATGTGCTCAGAAAAACAGCAACTTAGACACAAAATCTGATAACTGGCTGCAGCACGAGGCAGATGTTGGTCCTGCATCCTAGCACGAGGAGCTACAAAAGGGTTTGTGTCAGTGTGTTTCTGAGGGAACACAGTTTCAGAAGCAATTGTGTTATGATATTGTTAATATTTGGGATGACTCTTGGCATTCACTGAGGGTGGAAATGTGATGGTGCTACCAAGAATGTCAAAGACTATGTTTTCTTATCAAAAGTAACAAAAGTAGATTCTAGGCTATGGCATTGTAGAAGGCAGGTACACTAGGCTTAGATTAGTGTGAATTCAAGAATGCCATAAACCCCAGTTACATAAAAATACTTCCTTTTGCTTGTCTGACATTGGGTCTTATATCTCTGTGATTTGAACCATTCTTTTAAGCCAGGATTACTCAGTATTGACACTAATAACAATGTGGGCTGGGTAATTCTTTTTGTGTAAACTATCCTGGTGTGGCGCTGTGGGTCAATGTGCCAGACTGCAAAGCCATTTGAACTGCAAGGTTGGCAGTTCAAGCTCACCAGCTGCTCCTTGGAAACCCTCTACAGGGTTGCTATGGGTCGGAACCGACTCAACAGCACTTAACAACAACAATAATCCTGTCCATTGTAAGATGCTTATACAGCATCCTTGGCTCCTAAACACAAAATACCAATAGTATTCCCTGGTTCCTCCCAGTTATGACAAACAAAAATGTCTGCAAAAATTACCAAATTCCCTCTGGGGGCAAAATTACCCTTATTGTGAACCTTTACATTAAGAGAACCTTAGAGACTCTAAGGAGCTCTGGTAGTGTAGTGGTTACAAATCGGGCTGCTAACCTCAGGATCAGCAGTTTGAAACTACCAGCTGTTCTGTGGGAGAAAGATGAGGCTTTCTGCTCCCGTAAAGATTTACAGCCTCGGAAACCCTGTCCAGGGTCACTATGAGTCGGAACCGACTCCACAGTACATAACAACAACAAGCGACTCTAAAGATGGTCCTTGTTAAATGCAAAATGTACACTACCATCCAAAAGATAACAATTACAAACTGCATTCCTCAAACCTGTGTAATTCTATACATCTGATAAAATATATATGCACTTTGAAGGTTTGACCAGTTGTACTGTCTTAAAGACTGTAGAAGAATTAATATGGTTGCGTCATTGCAAACTTTTCTTGTATACATTTCACCACAATAAAATGCCTTTAGCTTTCTGCCTGTGGACGGTGCGGAGGAAGCATCGTTAGTCTTTTTTCCCCTCACTGCCATCATGTCTAAGTCAGAGTCTCCTAAAGAGCTGGAACAGCTGTGGAAACTCTTCAGGTGGATGCAGCCATGAATGCAAGGCCACACATGGTGGATGGAAGAGTGGTGGAAACAAAGAGGGCCGTTTCATGAGAAGACTCTCAAAGACCAGGTGCTCACTTAACTGTGAAAAAGATTTTTGTTGGTGGCATTAAAAAAGACACCAATGAGCATCACCTAAGAGATTATTTTGAGCAGTATGGTAAGATTGAAATGATTGAAATCATGACAGACAGAGGCAGTGTCAAGAAGAGGGGCTTTGCGTTTGTAATCTTTGATGACCATGACTCTGTAGATAAGATTGTTACCCAGAAGTACCATACTGTGAATGACCACAACCGTGAAGTACGAAAAGCCCTGTCAAAGCAAGAGATGGCCAGTGCCTCCTCCAGTCAAAGAGGTCGAAGTGGTTCTGGAAACTTCGGTGGTGGCCGTGGAGGTGGTTTGGGTGGGAATGACAATTTTGGTCATGGAGGAAACTTCAGTGGATGAGGTGGCTTTGAAGGCAGCTGTAGTGGTGGAGATGGAGGCAGTGGAGATGTTTATAATGGTTTGGTAATGATGGAAGCAATTTTGGAGGTGGTGAAAGCTACCATGGTTTTGGCAATTACAAAAATCAATCTTCAAATTTTGGACCCATGAAGGAAGGTAATTTTGGAGGCAGAAGCTCTGGCCCTTATGGTAGAGGAGGTCAATATTTTGCCAAACTTCGAAACCAAGGTGGCTATGGTGGCTCAAACAGCAGTAGTAACTATGGGAGAGGCAGAGCTTTTAATGATACCAGGAAATGAAGCTTAGCAGGAAAGGAGAGCCAGACAAGTGACAGGGAAGCAACAGGTTACAACAGATTTGTGAACTCAGCCAAGCACATGGTGGCAGGGCCTAGCTGCTACAAAGAAGACATGTTTTAGATAATATTCATGTGTATGGGCAAAAAAAACCCTCAAGGACTGTATTTGTGACTAGTTGCGTAACAGGTTATTTTAATTTCTGTTCTGTGGAAAGTGTAAAGCATTCCAGCAAAGGGTTTTAATGTAGATTTCTCTTTTTTCTGTACCCATGCTGCTGATTGCTAAATGTAATATTCTGATCATGATGCTGAATAAATGTCTTTTTTTTTTTTTAAATGTGCTATGTAAAGTTAGTCTACTCTGAAGCCATCTTGATAAACTACCCCACAGTGTGAAGTTTAGAATTCCTTCAGGATGATGTCAGATTCCATTTAATTTACGTATATAACCTTAGAGGACTGCTTGGGGGCAGAGAAGCCATTTTCAGAAACCATGGTATAGTTGAACTGACAGTTACTATGTTAAGAACCTGGAATTCACCATTAAATGGTCACCCAAGCAGTTAAAAAATTCATTTGGTAATAAAAATGGTTGTTGGCACATCTTATGCAATATATCTAATTTGAATGAATTAATGGTATCAAATAAAATTATAGATGGGATTGAAATTTATGTATCATCCATGATCATGTGTATTCAATAAAAAAGATTTAAAGTCTTGAAAAAATGTTTTTAAAAATAATAAAATACAAAAGTAATAAAATGCAACCATGTTACCTGAGAGAAATAATAAACCATTTCAAGAGCACAATTAGCTAATTGTCTGGCAGAAGAGCAGGACCAAGAATGAGATGATGAGTGAGTCAGGAAAGATCCAGTGGATAGAGAAATGTCTAGGATGAAAAAAATGATGATGGTGGGATCTGTATTAGGGATCCTTGTGCAGCCTAGAAATTCTTGTGCACCCTAGAATAAGAGCGGTATTTACTGGCCTTCCTTGTAGGTGTATGAATATTATCTTATCACAGACAGTGTTCTGCTTCAAGATAGATCTTGAAATGTTTTTTTGATGATGAATGCTGTGCCATTCCTCTTAAAAATTTCATCCCTAATATAGTAAACCTTATGATTATCAGATTCAAAATGTCCAATACCAGTCCATTTCAGATAATTAATGCCTAGGATATCGATCCTTATGTTCTATTTCATTATTGAAAATTTCCATTTTTCCTAGATTCATAATTTATGCATTCCATATTCTGATTGTTAATGGATGTTTACAACTGTTTCTCCACATTTTGAGATGTGCTCCATCAGCAAATGAAGGTCCTGAAAGCTTTACTCCATTCATGTCATCACAGTCTTTGTGGAAGCGACTTTGAGGAAGAAGCTAGTCCTTAGTCCTATTGTGAATGCCTTCCAACCTGAAGGGCTCATCTTCTGGCACTATACCTGACGATATTCTTGTGCTGTTCCCAATGTTTTCATCTTCTGGCA
>NW_006408602.1:5044199-5048231 GCF_000296735.1 Chrysochloris asiatica | reverse complement strand
GTTTTCAGTGACTAACACTTCAGAAGTGGTCTACCTCTCCTTCTTCCCTAGTCTGTCTTAGTCTGGAGGGTCTGCTGACATCTGTCCACCTTGAGTAACCCTGCTGGTATTTTAAATACTGGTGGCATAGCTTCCAGCACTACAGCAACACACAAGCTACCACAATACAACAAACTGACAGATGAGTGCTGGCTAGAAATGTCAGGAGATAGAAAAAGTGGGGCACATGGCACAAAAAGAAGTGAAAAGTACTGGAGTACTGTAAGAACACTGGAACACTGTAAATCCTTTACAAATGCTGATAAATTTGTAAAATTAACTTTTGCTATAATCAAGCATAAATATACTAATGATGATGTCTGTTAGACAAAAGCAGAGCTGAATAGGCAGAACAGACTACAATTCACTCTAAGAGGCGGGAAGCACAGTTTGAGTCATAATGGTGTCAAAGACACATAAAAAAATATCTTGACTGGATTCTTTTGCTTCTTTAGCATGTAGAAGCCTGATCTGAAGAAAGTTAAAAAAGAAGCCAAATCCATTTTCCAGAGAGTTGATTTTGACTCGTAGTAACCCTTTATGAGCAGATAGCCTCATCTTTCTCCTGTGGAGCAACTGGTAGATTTGAACTGTTGACCATGTGGTTAGCAGTCCAATGCTTATCTCACAGTGCCACCAGGGTTCCTGAGGGAAATTACACATCAGACTTTTGCCCTAAAACAGTTACACTTGGCTGCGGTCAGTAGACTGAGCCTGCAGTGAACATGATTGGAGGAAGACCATCCTTTCTAGTTAGCTGATTGAAAATGGAAAGGCACTTGAAAGTTTTCCAGAAACACACACTACAATAAAATATAGGAACCACTCAGCTGTGGGCTGTGTGATAGTTAAGGTTTTGCGTCAATTTGACTGGGCCAGGATTCTCAGTGGCTTAGCAGTTTAGATGTAGTAACCTCCCATGATGAGGTATAAAGGAACGTAATCACTTCTATAATGAGGTCTGCTATGAGCAGCCAATCTACTGAAAGGATGTTTTCTCAAGGTTGTGGCCTGTTTCCAATGTATGGTATACTCAGGCAAAGCATGCTGCTTTCTGTTGGGTCTGGATCCTATATTTGGCTTGTCATTCAACCTGCAGTTCTTTGGACTTGAGTCTTTGGCCTGCTCTATTGTCTGTCATTCCTGGGAGTTGTCAGCAGCTTGTCATCTTGTCTGCCTGACCTGCCTGCTTGCCATCTAACCTGCTGATCTTGGTTTAAAGCCCTGCAGCTACCTGAATCAGAAGCCTTCAGTCTGACATCTGACCCATGGTCTTGGAATGTGCCAACCTCTACAACTGTGTGAGCCATTTCCTTAATATGTTGTTGTTGTTAAGTGCCATGGAGTCAGTTCCAACTCATAGCAACCCTGTATAAGATTTCTGAGGAGCAGCTAGTACATTTGAACTGCCGACCTTTGCAGTTCAAGCCAACCTTGTAGTTTTTATAGGTATGTATCGCTCTGAGTTGGAACCGACTCCATGGCACATAACAACAACAACATATATGCGTCACTGGTTTTTCTTCTCTAGAGAACCCAGCCTAAGACAAGCTCCATTATTTTAGAACATTACCCTTCCAGATGTGTATGGGAAATAGACTCAGGGCTTAAATGCCAACAACGGAAACATTCTAGATTTCCCCCTTCATTTCTCTTCCTTCTTATCACTATTATTATAGTGTTTTCAATGTTTCTACCATATCAACCTCACTATTTGGTTAATTATAGAAAATGTAGAAACAAAAAAGTAAAATATGTACTCAAGTTCTGGCCTACTATTTTTCAACTCTTTCTCCTCTCTTTTTAGTCTTTTTCTTTCATTCCTTCTTCTCTACTTTCACCAAACAAGTTTCAAGAAACACTTAATCTCCATATGTATGGTAAGTTTTGGGGATAATCTCAAATTCAGTTACATATGAATTTCCTAAGTACCTTTGTACTTGCTAAACATAGATGTTTCTTTTTTGATACTTTGTCATTATATCTATCTGAAATGCAAAATCCTAGGGCAAGGGATTGATTACAAAGCAACATGAGGAAACTCTTTAGGAATGATGGAAATATACTGTATATATTCATCAAAATTTACTAAATATATACTTAAAATTAAGGAACCCTGGTAGTGTAGTGGTTTTGCATTGAACTTCTAATTGCAGGGTTAGCAGTTAGGATTGAACAGCCACTCAGTGAGAGAAAGATGAGGCTTTCTGCTCTGGTAAAGATTTATAGCCTGGGAAATCCCGTACAAGGTCACTATGAGTCACAACTGACTCAACAGCACACCACCACCATCATAGTTAAAATTAGTGTATTTTTTTCTATGTAAATTATACTTTACAAAATGACTTGTTGTTGTTGTGGTTAGGTGTCATCAAGTTACTTTTAATTCATAGCAACTTTGTCAGAGACCGGCAACGTATTATAGCTGAAATTTACCTCACATTGCTCCAGGAGAAGACGTATAATGGAAGAGACACCAAATAAAAGACTCACTAGAATTTCACTGTAATGAACCTTACTTACTTACTCGTCTGCAGTCAAAGTCCTCCTCACGAAGTCATGTGCAGCCAAATGAGAAGGAATACAAATTTGGATCTGTTTGTCACAGTTGAAAAAACAAAACAAAATAAAAGGCTAAGATTCCTGTTTGGACTAGTCAAACTACCAGGGAATTGAAAGTGTATTTAAACATTTCATTACCCAGAAGATGGTATCTGAGGCAGACAGCAGACTAAAGCCCCATAATATTAGATTTTCATTAGTAAATATTTCAAATTCTTACAACTGTACCAATAAGAAACATCCTAATAAATGGAGAAAATAATGAAGTTATCAAATGTTTCATTTTACTTGGATCCACAATTAACACTCATGGAAACAACAGTCAGGAAATCAAACAATGTATTGTATTGGGAAAACATGCTGCAAAAAATTATTTAAAGTGTTAAAAAGCAAAGATGTCACTTTGAGGATTAAGGTGTGCCTGCTCCAAGCCATGGTATTTTCAGTTGCCTCATTTGCATGCGAAAGCTGAACAGCAAATAAGGAATACAGAAGAAGAATTGATGCTGGTGAGGAATATTACATATATCATGGGCTGACTGAAGTACAGCCAACATGTTTTTTGGAAGCAAGGATGATTAAAACTTCATCTCATATACTTTGGAAATGTTATCAGGAGGGAACCAGTTCCTGGAGAATGACATCATGCTTGGTGAAGTAGACAGTCACTGAAAAAGTGGAAAACCCTCAAGGAGCTGGACTGATGCACTGTTTCCACAATGAGCTCAAACCTAGCAACAATTGAGGATAGTGCAGGACTGGTCAGTGTTTCTTTCTGCTGTTCATAGGTTTGTTATGAGTCGGCACTGACCCAACAACACCTTACAACAACAGCAACAATGATGGTTGGGTTTTTCATAGCAAAGAGAAGTAACCTGATATAGCCTTCCCACTTGGGAAGTCAATCAGATTAATTCATCCCACAGCTGTCATCCTACAATACTAAGAGTGCGTCTTGTGGGTTTAAAAGATTCTTTAGCTAGCCCTCTTGGGTGGTTTTATTTAGTAAACTACAAGTTATGCTAAGATTGAAGGTTAAATTATGGGTTAGTAATTGTGACTTCCTGTCATAACAAACTATTACTCAATTGTTCTTATATCCATAGATCAAGAGCAACTCAATCAGATAGATCCCTATAGGGGAGAGATCCAAAGGGACAGGCCAGATTTTCTTGAGGCTGAGATGCATCATTCATCCAGCAATAAAACTTGTTGAGATGGTTAGTATAAGCATCTGCTCTAAGTATGCATTAGGGGAGGCATGACTATAGTGAAACAAAAAGGATACAATATAAAGAAGTTCATTTTTAGCCATGGTCCAGGGATGTGGGTCTGCTGTTGCCTCAGATGCCACCTTCTTCTAGCTAATGAAGTGTTTAAATTCACTTTAAATTCTCTGGAGTTTGACTAGTCTAAACAGGAATCTTAGCC
>NW_006408602.1:5029360-5032359 GCF_000296735.1 Chrysochloris asiatica | reverse complement strand
TATATATATAATTATTATTATTATTATTATTTTTTTTACTATATTTGAAAGGCAGTTTTCATAAACAACTACCTATCAATGAAATTCGAAAATACTGGGTACTTCCTATTCCTAGACACAGAATTAAATGGGAAAGTCTTAAGGCAGATGTTAAAGAGGAAACATAATGTTGACTTCTTATCTGGCTCAATCTCAGACCCCTCTTCTATTTTTGACACAGTTACTAATTTCTTTTCCCCTATTCCTTACTTGTGCTGTTTTTGCATGGTAGGCAGCACATATTTTGGTGAAATAATTGTATTGGGGAATTTATACAAGTAGGGAAAACAAGATCAAGGATATTATGCTGTTTTGGGGCCTTCAAGTGAATTGTGCCTCATAGCAACCCCGTATGACCATAGAACTTTCCCATAGGGTTTTCTTGGTTGCAATCTTTAAGAGAGTCCTGGTGTGGCACTGAGGGTTAATGTGCTGGACTGCGAGGTTGGTTTGAACTGTGAGGTCAGTGGTTCAAACTCTCCAGCCACTCCTTGGACCAGCCACTCCTCGGACCAGCGGCTCCTCGGAAACCCTATACAGGATTGCTGTGAGTCAGAACAGACTCTAGGCACTAAACAATAATATTCTTTAAGGGAACAGTTCGCCAGGTCTTCCTCCCATGGATCTGCTAGGTTCTAAGCTTCAGTCTTTCATTTAACAGCCAAGGACATAATCATGTGGCACTGTGGGTTAATGTGCTGGACTGCAAAGTCTGTTTGAGCTGCAAGGTTGGCTGTTCAAGCCCACCAGCTGCTCCTTGGAAACCCTATACAGGATCGCTATGGGTTAGAACCAATTCAATAGCACTTAACAACAACATTGAAACTGAGAGAAAGATTTTAATAGGGTTTCAGTTATATGTGTTTTAACACCTTTTAATTATTGTTCCCAATCATTACTGCCCTAACTTCTCCCTATGTACCTGCTCCTGAGAAAGGCAGCTGAAGGACTTAGTGGTGTCTTGTTGATTAAAACTCAGAAAAAGAGGCAAATTGGGAGGAGGAAAACCAGAAGAGAGAGTGGCTGGCGCCCAGGTGTCTTCTATGACACCGGATCTTTGAAGGGAAAAAAGGGAGTTACTCCCAGAGGGTAAGGGACCTTGAGCTGGTGGAGTGCACATCGCACTTCCAGAAGGGAGGAGGCAGTTAAGTTCTGAGAAAGGAATGTGGCAGTAATAAATGTAATATCCAGGAGGGTATAAACACTCCTACTGTAGGGGAAGCAAATGTAGCCTTTGGAGAAGCATTCTTAGACCTTCCAGATCTGTGAATAAAACACAAGTAGATTCTTACCCCGTCTTTGTTATTGGCTGCAGCGACTGTGGGTCAGATTTTGTCTGGTAACAAAATGAAGAAAGGGACTTTGCTGGTTAATTTTTTTAGGGTTTAAAACTCACTTGTCTATACTCTGTGATGCTGGGGATACATTTCTCCTTTGCCAGATGGTTCCCTGTTATTTTCTGCCAAAATGACCCACTAAAGAGATTGGAAATTGGGACTTGCTTCTTCCTGTTCCTATTATTATCACCACAACAGTGGTTCTTCAGACAGTTGATTCCAGTAGTGGCAGTTCATTCAGATCCAGGCTGGATCCCCACCCTCCTAAGACTCCAGCACTACTCACAAATAGCACCCCTCCTTAGAGGTCTGGTGCCCAGTTCTGTGAGCTCTGGGTTCTCGTTTCTACACTACCAAACTTTCCCCTTTGCGTCCCTTATTCTAAGACGGCTCTTGTAGTCACTAAGTTTGGTAATACTGCAGTGATACCTCTAGCTGTAAAAAGTGATGCCCCCTTTGTATTTCCAGTTCCAATACTAGTTAACCATTCTTTATGTTAAATATCTGCTGTATTTCTGCTTCTTGACTGGACCCTGGTTAACACAAGGATTAACACCAGGCTGGTTTTATTTTATTCACATTTATTATATCTGAGTGTTATGATTTGGCCAGTGCTTTACAATTTTTGCTAGGTTACTTCTGGTAGAATGCTAGCTTACCATTAGATATTGTGAGAATAAAAGTGGGTGGCTGAAAGTAGGGCTCAGAGCAAGAATCGCCACTTCAGGCATAAGTGCTTGCTCTGAGACCTGCTTCAGGCTGGAGCCATAAGAAAAACCAGGCATGGCTAGGCAAGTCCCCAACAGAATATCTTAAAAAGACACAAATGCAGGGTAAAGGACACACTCGTAAAACTGTCACAATTGAAGAATTACAGGCCAGGTGGCCAGAACAGATAACAGATGAGATGATGTCAGCAGGACTTGGAAAAGTCCTAGTACTATAGGTTACTTATGTGATGTTATGTTTAAATCTATTGGATCCCGTGGTTTCTGTGTGCTCCTATTGGATAAAAGTTGTAATCCTAGTTTGCATATCTCCTTCCCATGGTGTGTCCCAAAACCCTATATAAGGTGTGGTTTGTGAACTGCTTGGGGTTGAGCTTTGGTGAGCTGATGCAGTAACACTGCTGTAACACTGCTGTAACAACGCTGAACACTACACTGCCAGCCGACACTCGACCCTAGCATGCTAGCTTGAATAAAGCCCGCCTGCTTTTGCATAATCTTTGTCTCTTGGTCTCCTTATTGGGTGGTGGTCTCGGACCCTAACAATATACTGAAAATTGGAGTCCTGGTGTGGTACTGTAGGATAAGCACTGGACTGCAAGGTTGGCTCTTCAAACCCACCAACTGTTCCTCCTTAACAACTTCTGTAAAGTGCTGAGTTGGCTCTGACTCATAGCAACCCTGTTTCTAAGGAGTGGCTGGTGGGTTTGAACTACTGACCTTGTGGTTAGCACTCCAGTGCTTATCCTATAGTACCACATCAGGACTCCTCAACAAGAAGACACTGAAAATTAAAAATAGAATTTACCTCCAACAGCACTTCAGCAATTTGTAATTTCTATGAAGATTACTGAATATGGTATGTATATATAATAATAAAAGTATTGCTATTAAG
>NW_006408602.1:5021713-5029260 GCF_000296735.1 Chrysochloris asiatica | reverse complement strand
CACGTTAATTTGTGGGAAGGAATAAGTATAAGTATGGTTCTTTACAGTGAAATTCGAATGAGTCTTTTATTTGGTGTCTCTTCCATTATGCTTCTCCTGGAGTAATGTGAGGCAGATTTCAGCAACAATAGGCTACAGGTCTCTGATGTCCTCCATGTTTTTTATTTAGTTAAGCATTTTATAGACACTTCATGTACAAATAAGGAAAAATCTAGATGGAATTAGGAAAACCTCTAGCAGGTATATTCACTAAAGCATCTTTTAAATGAATCACAGCCTCTCATTCATCTGCTGTAATTTGAAATGAATTAAGCTCAAAGGCTTTTAAATATTTGTTTAAAAGTTGAAGCAACAAAGAAAAATTGGAAATCCAGGGTTGACAAAAGCCGTAGAGTTCTAGAAACACATTTAACTATTTCTTTGTTCCAGATATAGGAAAGAGAAGAACAGTTTTTTTTTTTTTTCTTTTAAGTATCAATTTACATGCTTTCTGTAGAAATTAGGTAGCTAAATATTTAACAAAAGATGGAGTCAATTATAATTTTTCTCTGGATATCTTATGTCAACCGACAGCCAGAGTTTTAATAAAGCTATGTTTTATTTATACTTATTAGCACTGGACTGTGAACCCCACGGTCAGCAGTTCAAACCCACCAGCTACTCTTCAGAAAACCCACACATGGTCTGTATGAGTTACAACGGACTTGACGGCACTTAACAACAACAACAACAACAACAATAACAATTACAACTGTCAACAAGGCCACCTTGCTGGGAGGTTGAGCAAACTAGCAAATCATCAACATATCGCAACAATGTGAATTTATTTGCAAATTGTAAAGGCTGTAAATACACATGCAAGATCTGAAGAAAAAAAAAAAAGGAAAAATAGATTCAGTAAGTCCTGTTATAGTCCAGGCAAATTGTTGATTTTATTCAGCTAAAAGCAAACAAATATTGGCTTTCAGAATGCACAGGAACAGCAAAAAGGAGCTATAAAGATCAACAATGGTAAAATGAGTTGCTTCGGAAAGCACATTGGAAAGTTATAAATGAAGAGTGAGAACTACCAGGAACCAAGGACTAATAATACCATTCATTGCACTCAAACCTTGAACAAATCTCCAGTCCCTATAATTTTTTTTTGTTTTGCGTTTTTAAACAGAAAGAGCAAGACTGTTATAAAGGCTGCTACAAGGGACAATTAAACCTTTAGAAAAGAAATTTTGTATAATGGGAGCTATTCCTTCTTTTGCTTATAGTTTGAGTAGATACTGAGGAGTTTTTGGTGGAGGTTTTGATAGATCTGTTTTAATTTAAACATCTCAGTTGACAAAACTCAGCCTACATCTGTGGGTGTAGTAGCCCATAACTTTTTTGGACCTAGGGAAAAGATGTCAGAAGGAAGAGGACTAGACAGAACTGGATTATGGGAAACATGACAAGCACTTGCATGCAGCATCCAATGACTTATTTTTACCTGAATATGCTCTAATTCAGAACCTACCTCTGTCAACTTAGGTATATTGGACAAACTCAATAATATTTCCCCTTGTTCATTAAATTGTAAATGGAAATTCCATTTGGAAAAAAGATCCCTTCCCAATAGATTTATAGGAGTATCAGAACTAAGCAAAAAATGGTGTAAATCTTTAATAGGATCTAGAGATATTGGAATAAGCTTGGAATGAATTAATGTCTTTTCCTGATTGGATACCCCCTCTGCTTTTGAGGTCTTGTACTTTAGGGAGAGGGCTGTTTTAAACAGGTGGGGTTCATAGCAGGCAGGTTAGCTGTAGTGTCACAACAGTAATTATGTGAATCAGTAATCATGGGAACAAGCTGGTATAAACTGGGGAGACCAACAGATATTTTACATTATTCAGAAAATTTGGAGGTGTCCCCATGGAGTTTAGAAAAATCTTTCAAATTGCTATGTAATTCTGAGTGTGTCCATGGGGTGAATGTTATATGTTGGAAATCTTCAGTGTCACTGCTGGGGCGAATTTTAAAGGAAATTTCAGGCAAGGGCTTATTTGAGTTGAGAGATGTGTTTAATGTAGTGGGTTTTTGTTTTGAGAAAGGGGAATTCAGATACAGTGTTATCAGAGGAGTAGGAGGTGAAGGAGGAATATAAAAAGGTAGCAGCCAACAGGGAAGCAGAAAGAAGTGGGAGCAGCTGGTAAGGGAGTTGTTTGACACTGTAATTCTTTAGTCTGTTTAGTTAATTTAGAGCCAGTGTCCTGCAAGGAAGCAATTTTACTGTCTTGATGTTTCTTTTTGTTATTGCTAAGTGCTGTCCAGTGATTCTGAATCATAGAGACCCTGTATAGGGTTTCCAAGGAGCAGCTGGTGGGTTTGGACTGCTGCCCTTGTGGTTTGCAGTCCAGCACCACATCAGGAGTCTGCTGATGTGTCTTAAAGACCTCAATATAGCATTCAAAATAGGCATCACAGTGGGATCTTCGGTTCTCTAGCTTACTGTGCAGAAAAGTTAACTTAGATCAAAAGGAGTACAAAGTCGCCACAGATTTTCCAAACTGTCTTGAGTGATGTTGTGCCAGAGAGACAAGAACATAAATGAGGAAGAACCATAGTGCTTGAGAAGTTACAAGGGTGAATCAAAAATTATCCTCACTCTGATGATATTAAAATTCCCATCCATGTCCACAACTGATGACAACATTGAGCATGTATGTGAAATGATTCTGTCAAGCTGATGAATGACAGTGGATTATGTGGCAAATCATTAGCAAATCATCCAAGGCTCTGCCTATGAAATAATCTATGACAGACTTGGGTTTAGAAAAGTTTGAGTGAGATGGGTACTTACACAACTCACAGAAGAGCATAAACAGAAGTATTTGGACATCTGCAGACAAAATTTGGACAATTATTTGAAGGAAGGTAAAAGTTTCTTTAAAAAAAATTAATTACTGGTGACGAGACATGTATTTATCTCTATGAGCCTGAGAGTAAACAGCAGCATATGGAATGGAAATATCCTCAGTCATTGACCAAAAAAAAGTTCAAAAGTCACCCATCAGCTGGAAAATTGATGCTTACAGTGTCCTGAGATTCTTAAGATCCAGTATGGGGACACTGACAGGAAAAAGTTCAATAATCAACAGTGCTCATTACAGTGAGATGCTCACTGAAGAGCTGAAGCCTAAACTTCAGATTACATACAGAGGACTGCTAGTAATCTTGCATGATAATGCAAGTTTGCGTACCTCTGCCCACACTGTTGACACTCTGCAAAATCTTCATTTTCAGGTGTCAAAGCATCCTCCCTATAGTCCTGATCTTGCTTTATCAGGTCTCCTGAAAGCAGCCCCTTGAGGATGAAGATTCACCGCTGATGAAGAAGTGAAAACAGAAGTATATTCGTGGCTTGCAGCTCAGCCTAAAACATTTTTTAGCAAGGGAATATGAAAGCTTGTTGATAGATGGACAAAGTGTATTGAAAAGCAAGGAAAGTATGTCTAAAAATGATGTATTTGTCTTCTAAAAGTTGGTTAAAATAAATTCTACAGCCAGAGTGCAGATAATTTTTGACTCACCTTTGTACATATCCCAACTCTCCCTTTCATACCAATTCACCTTATGTCTCTGTCCATGTATCCACTGGCAGAACATTGTTGTTCCAAGTTTGTGTATATATTGCTATTCACCTCTATCCCCGTTAGTCCTTGCATACCTCCTTGTCTTTACCTGCCTTCATCATTCTTCTGCCATTCTCCCTTTTCTTGTATACTATCCTCCTTATTCTCAGCTCAAGATCCTTCCCCGTTCTCAGTTGGAGTTGGATGCCTCTCATTTCTGCTTGGTTTGATCTTGCACATGGTTCTTTTAATTTGCATGTGCTGCATTACAATTAACTTCCTTATTCAATGTCTTTTCACTAGACTGGCCATCTTTTGGTTCAGAGACTATGTCCATTTAAACTTCTGTTCCTTAGGATCTGGCACATGTCTGCTATCAAGAAGAAGTTCAGTAAATATGAATTGGAAATGACTAGCCAGGCCTATGACATAAAAGGTATATGGGATATCCCTTATGAATCTTGGGGCACTGCTCAGTTACACTGTAAAACTCCATAAAAGATCAAAATCAGTTTCTCTGTAGCTCCATTATTAGTTGTATAAGTTGGACTAGCAGAAGAATGGACTAATTCATATGCACCAGTTACTCATGCTGTGAATTGCTGACAGGACAACCTGCCCCTTCCTGCTTCACTTTACTGGTGTTGTCATAGCTAAATATTAGGCACTTCAGGAGAAATCACTTTAAATAGCTGGAGAGACATGCATTGATAATTTGAGTGAAGGATTTATTACTTGAACTATACAAAGTTACTGGGAAATGTTATCAAATTACTGAATTTTAAGGAACAGTAATAACCCTAATTCTACAATATCAGATGATTTAAAATAAAAGAAATAGAAATGGAAGTTTTAGATACTAATATAACATAAGTAAGGAGCAGAACTAGATAAAACCAGCCAAATTATTCTCTGTCTTCAAAAACTAACAGGGGTGATATAATTTGTTCTGGAACTGATGATTACTGGAATATCTGCTTGATAAATTTTCTCAATTGAACACACTCATGAGTTTTATTGAACTTTTAATCTATGCCTGTAAACCTATCTCTGAGGAGGCTTTTCTTAACACATTATGAACAATTTGAATAAGTGAAAAATTGTTCTATCTCTACAAAATATTCTGGAGGCTGAATAGTGTCTTTAAAATGTTTTTGTTTGTTTTTTCTCACAGGTATCTTGTCTTTTCGATTTCATAATGAGTTTTTTTCTATATCATGCTGGTAGCAAATGAAATCAGAGCTAGACTAAATGGGAGTGGAAAGGCCTCTTCATCAAAGTCCCACAGAGAGTTCAAACTATTTCCTTTAGCAGGCATACTTACAAAATGAAAAAGCAAGGAGGAAAGCTAAACATTTCATGTTCTTAGCAGTCACAGAGATGCATAAGATCTTGATAATTTCTTCCCACACATAAAAGGATTGTATTCAGGGAGTGCATGAAGGCATTGTTTAATTGTTGATATACTGCAAGGGTCCTTTTTCTGGCATCTAAAAGATTCTATATTTGTAAGAGGAAACGTGCTGTGAAGTAAGGTATCCATTTGTCCTGGCTCTTCCATTTCTATTCCATCATTACTCTTTCTAAGGTACTTCTTGCCTGAACAGATACCTGAGCTCCCTTTTCTGGAAATTTCCAGTAGAAAAAAGCAAGTAGAATCCAGACATATAGCAGTGCATGCTAAGGAGACAGTGTGAACTGTGTGGGAAACAGCATTCTAGCAATTTTTATTTCTTGTCCCTTAGATATATGGGGGCTTCAAAAGTTCACAGAAAAATTGAATGAAAAGATTTTTTCTGTGAAAATTTTGAAGTCCACCTTGTAGATCTGTTTTCCTAATAGGTTTATGGACATTTTGTCCTTGTTGGGTTCCACTTGATTTCTCCTCTGTTTGTTTTCCTTCTAAAGAGCTATCATTATCATTTCTTATTAAAAGAAGCCCAGATACTTTCATGGTTTGTCCTGAGAAAGCTGTCTTCTCAGCATTGAGATGAAATTTTCTCTTCTTCCCACCTCTCCTGTGGCACACTCATGCCATAAGTCCTATGAATGAACAATTTGTTCATGATGACTTACCTTTGTCTCAAATGGGGTTGGTAAAGGAGAAAAATAATTATGGTACCTAATTTTCTCTAGCATTTTATTTATATATTTTTGCTTCATGTTGTTCGTCTTTTTTATTATGTCTGGACTAAAGGTAATTTATCATTCTTCCTCAAAAAATTTAGAGATGACAAAGTTGTCTTCCCGCCTTTAGTTTATCTTTAAAGATGTGAAGAATTTGAAAATACTACATTTTGTTAAAAGACTCATGATCTAAACACAAAATTTCAAAGTATAAATTAAAATACTTTTCTTAAAGTTTATGTTCCATGTTATTCATGCTTATGTGTCAAGCCATTTATTCATATCTAACATCTATTGAAATTTGAGGGATATTTGTTGCTCAGAAAATATAATATTCTTACTAAATAATTTACTCAACAAAGTCATAATTTTACATTTCCTATTAATCCATTTCTCTATTAATCTTTTTAAATGCTGGAAAGTTTTTAATAAAATTGATAACTTATTAAATTACTATTAACTTTTGCAGTTATTTATTCTTCCAATAATACATATACATTTGAACTGAAGATCTCAACATATAAAGCACATGAAGAGATTTTTCACTTTATGCCATATCTAAGACTTTTCTATATGTGAAAGTGAATATACAGATAATAATGATAAATCCAAATGACATGCCTTGTAGCTATTACTGATATTGTCATGCTGTGTTTGTTGCCTTATGACCCATGGCCAGGCACAGATTCGGGAAACATTGAAATGGGCATTTAGCTCTTTGAACTTCCAAAGACTGAGGCTGAAGCTAGAGTTTAAAAACAGAATTTTTGGCCATATATCAAAAACAAGTGGTGCATCTCCATACAGATTACAAATCAAGTATCTGCATCAAATGGTTCAGCATGAATATCCTGATTTCCCTTGTGTAGCCAGCCATAAGTAATTTTCGCTTTGTTTGGAATAAAGGAATAGAAGAATCTATTCCCTAAAAGAAAATCTAGCAATAATTTCTGAGTTAGGCATTGTATGAATTTAAATGCAAAGGTTAAGTTTAAAGATTAAGTGCTTTTTACTTGTGCTTCTTTGATAATCATGAAAGATTAAATACAAAGTGATTTTCAAGAACTGGTATTATATCTTTCACAACATAAATTTTAAAACAAATTTTAAATACAATGACTAAACTATGACTTCAAAATTAGAATAATCAATTAAGTATGTGGTCTCCTTGTTATTTAGAAAATTGCCTTCAATAATCTAAATATTCACCCTAATAAAGTTCTGCTATGACAAAGTCCTAAAGTTATTTATTGAAATGTGATATGATCAAGATTTTTCTGTCATTTTTGTTAACTCTGGTTGGATTCATAGTAACCCTGTATAGGGTTTCCAAAGAGTAGCTGATGAGTTTGAAATGATGACCTTTTGTTAGCAGTCCTGTACTTATCCTACAGGGCCACACCAGGACTCACAGATTTTTCTACAATCATTGTAATCAACATATGGATAAAAATGACAAGAGGAAAAATGGCAACTAAAGTAAACGAATTTGCTATTTGATTCTATTTAATGACTAAGATGTGCTTGACCCACACTCATGGAAGCAGTAGTCAAGAAATCAAATGGCATACTGCATTAGGCAAATCTGCTGCACAAGATCTTTTAAAGTGTTGAGGAGCAAAGATGTCAGCTTGAGGACTAAGGTGCGCCTGACCCAAGCTATAGTATTTTCAATAACCTCATATGCATGCGAAAGCTGGACAGTGAATAAGGAAGACTATACAAGAATTGATGCATTTGAGTTATGGTGTTGGAGGAGAATATGGAAAGTGCCATGGGCTACCAAAAGAACCAACACATCTGTGTTGGAAGAAG